>NC_134644.1:132325430-132653430 GCF_030463565.1 Pelecanus crispus | reverse complement strand
GGGCAACAAGGCTGGTGAAGGGTATGGAGAACAAGTCTTATGAGGAGCGGCTGAGGGAACTGGGGTTGTTTAGCCTGGAAAAGAGGAGGCTGAGGGGAGACCTTATCGCTCTCTACAACTACCTGAAAGGAGGTTGTAGTGAGGTGGGTGTTGGTCTCTTCTCCCAAGTAGCTAGCGATAGGACAAGAGGAAATGGGCTTAAGCTGCGCCAGGGGAGGTTTAGACTGGAAATTAGGAAAAATTTCTTTACGGAAAGGGTGGTCAGGCATTGGAACAGGCTGCCCAGAGGGGTGGTGGAGTCACCATCCCTGGAGGCGTTTAAAAAACGGGTAGACGTGGCACTTCGGGATATGGTTTAGTCTGGTCTACCCTTGATTAGTCTAGAGTGGGCTTGGTAGTGTAGGTTAATGGTTGGACTGGATGATCTTAAAGGTCTTTTCCAACCTAGATGATTCTATGATTCTATGATTCTATGATTCTATGGTAACATTAGTGCAGAGCGGCACTTGGGCCATCCAGCTGTGCACTTTCTGAAGCATCAAGCGTGCCTCTGGTGAGAGGTGGGAAGAACAAGTGTCATACTTTCCTCTTCAGCATATTCATATAATAGAGGAAGAGATTTTTCTGTTAGCTCTCACTTCACTTTCTTGACAGGCTGCAGCTGTGGTAATGAGTTGATTTCAAGGTGAAAGAGGTGCCTAAGAGCCTTTGAAAAACCTCAGTGAGCGCTTATCTGCACACCCTTAAGTATGCAGCCCAACGTCATGGGGCCACCAAGCCACCAGACTTCCTCTGCAGTCACCTCTGAGCCGCACTCATCAAGCGCCTTTTCTGGGGAGGTACGTGAATGAGTGCTATGCACTGTTAGGGTGAAACCATGGTGATCCTGGAAAAAAACTTGTCCTACAGCAAGGGCCAGCTCCTTGTTTCGTTTTGTGTTAGAAAACACATATTACTCTAGCTGGAGAAAATAGTCAGAAAGTAGCATGGTGGTAGAAATGAGTGATAAATTGTGTGCATTTGTCAAGAAGTGGAGCTTGCTGTTTCCTTGGAAACTGAACATTTTGTGGGTTTATTGTATTGTACTCGGCAGAGACTGGCTGAGACCTGTGTATGTATGTACGTGGCTATAAAAGCCAGGCTGTCTTGGCTGGAGGTTTCAGTATCTATCACATTTGGTAAAATACAGCTAAAAGGATTTTTCTGACTGGGCAAATCAGAGAGCATAATAGTGGGAAATCTTTCTTTCAGCAAAAATAAGTGCAGCTAAAGGAAGATAAAATAATTTGAAATCTTGCCTGCTTAGTCACCTATGAACTCTGTCCTTCATTTTATTGCAGAATGGAACTATGGTCAGAATCCAGGTTTGGTAGTTTTGTGATCCTCCTCTAAGTAGCCAGAATACCATACCGCACATAAGAAAGACACAATGTTATTCTCATTAAAGCACTATTTAAGAAACTAGAAAATCGTAAAATCCTTAAAGTCAGGGACAGGACCCCAAAGGCTTGCAGAAATAACATCCTGCCACCCTTTGGCTCCTTGAGGCCTTTAGACCCGTAGCATTTTCCTTATAAACCTCTGGGTATCAAATAAGATGGATCTAGCCTATGGATTAAGCATTTGCTCAGAACTATTTCTCCCTCTAAGTCCATAACACCTAAAAAGCTGTCATCAACACTTGTCACCAAATATTCACTACACTCAGAGCTAGAAATACATTCAGCTTTAACAAGGGCCAACAGCAGTTTGGGAACATTTCTCTTGGCACAAGAGCACATTTCCCCAGCAGCTGAGCAACCCATGGTGTCAAATAGTTTTTCCAGGCATCATGTTAAAGCCTGAAAAATACAATTTTGTTTTCCGTTAGTTTTGGTGCATTGCTCCTCCATGCAGTGTTTCAGCCCAATCTGCAGGAAGATTTTGAGCTGAAGGTTTCAGTAAAATTAAGATTTAAAGCCTGAGGGACAAAGCATATAGTTAAAGGATGAGACAAGGGAATCATAAACTCAATAAAGTGGGAAAAGGCCAAAACAAAATTAATTTCTGTTCTCCTTTTCACTAAGATTTGGATGTCCCAATCCTTAGCACGTTATTTCTGGCCAAGCGGTTTGTCACTGCTCCCCCAGGGGCAGAACGGATGTCTGTTCACTATAGTTGCAACAGACTGGGTATAAAGATTTTTTGAGAAAAATAATGAGGATTCTCTCAGATCCAATCCAAACATAACTGACACCTTTCACACTACAGGTAGGAGAGAGAGGGACTCCAGCTTCCAGCTGCAGAACCAGAGAACAGATGTTTCAGCTGCAGTGTGGACACAGGTGCAAGGACTTAAAACTAGAACAAAATAAAGTTTAAAGGGAACATTTGTCCAAGTAAATTGGGGGTGGGGAAGATTGGTAGACAACAGATTTCTGACATCCTGGAAAATTCTTGAAAATGACGCTGTGTCTATCAGGGCTTGAAAATTAGTTACTACATTTTTACAACCAACTTACCACCATTCTGAGGGTGATATATTATTGCTAGCTTATGCTAGCTAACTTAGAAGGACTACACAATTTACCAAAAGCCAGGGCCAGGGGCAGTGCTCTGGGATTACCACACAGCTCTGCCAGTTCAGCCAGACCAGCCAATGCTTCAAGCAGTCGCTGTTCCCCTCCTTCTGGCCAGATGTCACCTGAGCAGCCTGTCAGGAGCTACGTGAGAAGGAGGACTTTGTGACAGTTCTAACACCTGAGAATAAAAAAATCTATGAAACTTTTCACACCCTCTCCCCTTCTACCAAAAACCAGCCAGACCACAGCTGGGAGGAACTGTGATTTTATTTAAGGGAAAATCAATGGCTTTCAGCTGGGTTTCATTTCTAAGGCTGTCCTCTCAAGGGAGTTAACAAGAAACATGCTTGGAAATCAAAGTGAAGGTCCCTGTAATGACAGGGATGGTGACCATTACCAAGCCCCAGAGGCAAGCAGTGCTTGGAGGTGTTTCTCACACAGGAGGAGCAGCGATGGCACTGGTAGCACCCACCCGAAACTACACACACTGCTTTTCTAGTCATTCTCTCACCAGCAAGCATTGCCAGAGCAAGAGAGGCTCTACCATGCACCACTGCAGCAGAGAAACAGACTTTCCAGGGCATTTGACAGTGCCCCAAACTGGAAAAGACATGGAAAAACCAAAAATTCCTACAAAGAGTGTTTTAACCAGAGAAAACAAATAAATTGATCAGCATCTAAAGAAAAGATGAGTTTGCTTTTTTCCTCCAGGAAAGCATTCAAAAGACTCACTGGGCCAAGTAACAACATTTCCCTCTCCTCTAAATACAGCATTGAATTTCATGATATAAAGCCTCACATTTTTCCTTCTTGTGGCTAACTCTGTGTGGCATTAAATTGGTTAACAGCCCCTGAAAGCAATCCTTGCATTGCAGGTGGCACAGAAATGTCAATTTTAATTTAGCATTATATATGCAATAAAAATTCAAAGCTCATGCATGGGAGGAAATTTTAGAAGCCTTTCCTGAGGAAAGAAGCAGCAAAACTTGTATGTGAAGGGATAGTGTCAAGGTGTCTAATATTGCCCTGAAAATCAGTCTCTACTCTGTATGTTTATTATGTATGTATAAATATTATGTATGTTTATACATGCACACACACACACACATTTATTTCCAACATTAAGGTCATTACGTTACAGACATTTACACTTCCAAGGCTGATGTAATCCTCTTTATGCTGTTTTTGTCAAGCCTCACAATGTCTTTCAGAAGTTGTCAGTGCCGGCTGAACTATGTCGTTGAACCAGTTTCCAAGATGAATTCAAATGTTCATGCAGGAGAGGAAAACTGAGATTCGAAGTCAGCTTCTAATTGCAAGATGACAGATATTTCTTTTCATAAATAATCTGAGCATTACCACCAGAGGAGAAAACAGAAGGGGACCTGACAACCTGTGCTAACATTTTGGACCTTCTCCTGATGCTGTGTTTGGCTGAGGACGATCATCAAAACCGTGAGGTGGATTGAGGCGGGTTTCTACTATGTAGGCAGTCTTTTTTCTAAAGCGCTGCAGGTCAGAAGTCTCTTTAGTAGGTGGTTTTAGGCCAACTCAGAGTTGTACTGCAGACTGCTATAGAAAATCTGTCTCAGCACTTGATCTCAGGAATCCAAACCTGGGTGATCCTCAGCACCTCCGGGTGCTAGTGCTACTGTGAAATGAATAACAGACACCCCATCCATTAATTCTTTGATGCACAGAACAGGACTTTTCCCATCAGTTTAAATGGTTTATTCATGTGCATAAGACATTTTGTCAACCAATGCAGCAAAAACCAGTAATAATGAAGAGTGGTGCCTGTTGTGTGAGATGATGTGGTTTGAGGCTTGCCTGCCACCACACGCTTACCTGAAATCTGGGCTACCAGGAGCATCTGTTTCAATCGTGCATTTTCTATTCCTAGCATTTTACTTTCTTTTATCAGCTTTTCTAGAACAGCAAATGGGGTTTCTTCCTTTTTGTGCTGCTCCTTCTTAACTGATGTCTCCTCCTCTCCTGGCTCAAGGTCCTCCCATGAGTCCTGACAGCAGTTCTCATCCAAGAGGGAATTTTGTCCCAGCTCTTCAGCCTCCCAGTCTTCAAGGGCACAGCAGGCAGGCTGTGTGGCATGAGGCTGAGCAAATGCTGTAGATAATACACCCACAGCACTGGGTGGAAAGCTCCAAGCCATACATTTTACCTCTTTTTCTGGGTAAACAGGCAGCATCTTCAGCCCCGCGTTTAGCTTCACGTGACTGAATATTGCAACCTATGTGATGGCTTCTGTCAGTCTTGCAGATCTCTTCCATCTCTCCTTCCAGCCATAAATCCAAGATGTCACAGTTTAGAGTATCTTTCTTTTCAGCAATGAATTTATAAAAGCTCTTTTCTTTTTCCTGACAGTGACTCAGCCCTGCGGAAATAAAATAGTGCAAGTAGACTTTGAAAATTAATTTGCAAAGGTCCCTAAAACCATGATGTGCAGCAGATTTTTAGCTTTTTTTTTTTTGCTGTTCTTTGCATGCTTCTGTGCTATTCTCTTTACAGGGGAGAAGACTTGGTTTGCAAGCGAGATATGTGTCTGCAAACTTAGCATGCTCAGGTGGGAAACTCCCAAATATGAGTCTTGGGGCTACTCCAGAAAGTCTCTTTCTGAATATCCTGCTTGTCTTGGAGAGCTTCATAGCATGCCAGTAGCATTAAGTAACGAAGAGCTCATTTATGCCTTGCTGAAGGCATCTCTGCTTTACAATCTGGAGAGTGAGGCTGTCAGAATTTATTGAGTCTTTGTGTAAGTGTATTGGTCTCCTGGTTAAGCTTTTCTGTTTGGTTGCTTCTGAATGGGTACAAAAAGTCAGATGGACTAGGGAAGTGGAAAAAAAATACACCACACACCCTCCTGCAATTTAAGTGGAGGCAGCATCTGATAATAAAGATTACAGCTTAATGAGTTGCATCTAACATGCACTTATATCTTTGAGTGTCTCAGCTTAGGGCTTGAGTACCAAACCAGTGGCTCAAAATCATGCAAACAAACAGACTGTATTTATAAACATGCTTTATAATCCCATTGTGCAAAATGATTACTACATTACACAGATGACCAGATGCATTCATGAGTGAACATTGCAGTCTGGACAATTCACTTCAACCCAGTGCAAACTGACAGGTCTAATTCTGACCTCACATTGGTTTAACACGGATTTTGTCAGTGCGCATCCTGATTCGCATCACTGACAGCAGAATGAAGCTCTAGGCTCACTACTTCCTTTCTAATGCTTTTAAAAGATTTGTGTAAAGCGCTTGTAGAGCAAGCAGGCAAGATTCCGCTTCGGGAATCATTAAAAACCTGCACTTCAGTTCTGCCTCTGTTGAGAGACTGTGCATAGACCACCAAATTTGCCTTGTTTTGTAACCTACTGTAAAACAGGATGAGTACATAGTGGTCACGGGGTCAAATAACCAGCTTCCACTCTCGGGTTCACTTCATTTAAAAAAGCAGCAAGACCTAGAAGGTCTGCTTGTCAAAAGCCAAACCAGGATGTCTGTTTTCCAACTGGTACATTTCAAAACTGAGACACTTCACCACTGAAAGAAGGAGCCCTGCAGCAGCCTGAACTCTTTAAAATACATTATTGAGTGCCTGGGGAGAAATGTTCATTCCCTGCTGGTATAAGTTTCTCTAACCCTAGCAAAGCAACAAACATGAAAAAAAGCAAAGCCTTTTTCTCTCTGAAATCTCAGCCTAAACACCAAATGAAAATCTATGTGGGGGCAAAGCTCTGAGCAAAATGGGCTTTACCTGGACTTTAACAAAAACTCTTCCTGCCTGCAACAAAATGAACATCACGAAACTAGCAGTAATCATTTCTTTAAAGATTTTACTCTACTTGCCGACCAAGAAAGTCAGCTGATAAAACTGATGTGCTAGATGAAGACTCCTGCCATCATTTACGTAATATTGTGCCTAAGATGACTGTTAACAAGAGCAGCAGTAGAGAGATTCAAGTAGAGGCATGGAGCATATTTTTATAAACTGGAAAGCCAAAAATGCAACTGGCATGGCATTGCAATTATTGTTTATGCTTTATATGCTTTATTTTATGTTAATATTGCTTCATGTTATTACAGAACAAAAGATTTATTTTACTACTACATCACACGGGGACTTCTGCCTGCAGTAGCACAGGACTGCCTGTGTTATAAGCCTTCTAAAAGGCATGTTTGAACCCTGCCTTAAATGTATGCAATACAATGCTTTAATAAACTCTTAACAACAACAAAAAAATCTCAGTTAGATTTCTCCTGAGTCCTGTCTTTTGAAGGCAAATAGGTAAAGGCAATGAGAAACAAGGTGCTCAGCACAGGAGCTGAGACACAAAAGCTCTGGAGCAGAGGGATGGTGCATCTCTGTCCCGTCCCCCTGTCCCCCTGTCCGTCCCGTCCCCTTCCCTCCCCCCCCCCCCCCCCCCCTTTTTATTTTTGTTTTCTGCATAGGGCTTTAGTGAGTGCTGGAGTCAGGGTGCTCTTAGCGAGCAAATCTGTATTTATCACAGATTTGCACCGCTGCCATACCGACAAGGACTCAGGGGTCAGCTTGCTCCTTTACAGCTGTGGAACAGCTGTACAGGCATAAACAAGGAGGGAAAGAGGAGGTGGGTTGGTGCAGACATGGCCCATGTCCCTTCCCTTGCCTGCCAGGGGTGGGCAGGGTGTCCCCAGGAGGGCTGTATGGGGGTGCTGTGGAGCTGGGGTATCCCGCATGGGTCACGGAGCACTGACCTGCTGCCCTGGGAGCTGCAGTTATTCACAGGCAGCGTTTTCCTCACACAGGTACCCTCTGCTTTGTCACCTGTGGTCTCACCAAAGTAGTCTTCTTTCTGTGCTCCTCAGCTGAAAAGGGGCTCATCCTTCCTCTCACCAAGCAGCCTTTAAAGGGCTCCCAGTGACTTTAATGTTATTCAGGTAGATACTTAAATGCTTTGATGAATAAGTCTCCGAGTGGGTGCTGAGCTGACTGACTTGCGTGCCTGCAGAGGTGGCAGGCACCAAAGAAAAGAGCTTTAGAAGCTCTCTTTGCAAATTCCCCTTTCAATCATCTCCATCTAGCATAAATAAGATAAAATTAGGCTAAATACAATACATCTGCAAGGACAGCAAGGTTTATCTGGGATTTTTAGGTCAGGCCAGGTCGGTTCAATGGTGACCACAAAAGATTTCTGAAGCCACAGGCACAAAAAGTTATTTAGAATTTAAAGGTACTTTTCACTCTTTCTGACAATGTTCTCAGAAAATTTGGCTAAGGAGGTGAGATAGGGTGTTGCAAATATGAGATAGAATGATTTCTTCAGAGGTGAAAGGTTCAAAGACAATCTTCAGAGGGGCTTACTGGCAACTCTGGGGCATGAAGGCTTTTATTCTTCTCCCACTGCGCAGTTGTGCAGAACAAATAGGTAACCCGCACAACCGAAACAACCCCTGCTCATACACACTGCTGAATGTACAAACCCTGGTCCTGCATTTGGAAGGGGACTTGTGTTTTTAACTGTATCTATTGGTGAAACACAATATCCTTCCTCCCCTCTGCAACTCTTGCCCTGTTTATGCCTCTGGGCTATCTCAGCCACCAGAACACCGAAACTATGTAAATAACATAAAATAAGTTACAAGGGTACTTAAAGGCACTGGATCCACAAAGGCTTATGCTTTGACAGATCTTTATGCCTCTGACTAATTAATCACTTGAATTCAGTGGCAGTACTCAAAGTGTGTAAGGCCAAGCGTAAGCGTAAGTCTTCATTAGAGCAGGACCTTGGATGGCCAGGCACATTATATAAATGTACTAAACAACCCTTTAGCCCACTAAGAAAGAAGTTAAATACCACTGTTTCACTGAACTCATACTGAGTGCTTTACAATAGAAAGATGTCAATAGCATAGTGGTGGAAAAGAGGAAGGCATTGACCTTAAGTCTGTGAGAATCTGCAGATAAGTCTATGACCTGCAACTTCTGAAGAAAACAGTATTGTAAACACAGGGCAAAATAAGCTAAACTCTGGCCCAGCAAAACAGAGATTAAATGTTTGAAAAGACAAAAAGCCTGTGCTAGCGGTACAAAGGGAATAAGCTGGGCAATAATCAAACTTCAGGTTGGCCAAATACAGAAAAACGTTACTGCAGTCTGGTGCAACCTGTAAGAGAAAAGTTTTCCAACCCTGTTTTTTCATAATTAGAGAGATTCAGGAGTCACGTAACAGGTGATCAAATCTTTTTAGGTGAGGCCAACAGAGAAATATTAACATTCGTATTGTTTGCAGCTTGACTGCTAAGTGAAACATTCATGAAGTAGTGAACTTCATCTGCAAATTCAAGCTGTTGGCACCATCATGGTAACTAGGTAATATTTCCGAAATTGCTTGAACTGTGTGAGAGACTCCAAAGCAAGCTTGTGTTAGAGAATCACCTGAAATCATTTTTCTTCCATATGCCTTAAATAAGTGCTAGACATTCACATCAATTCACTTGGCGATGCTCATTTCACATCTCATTCCTCCTTCATGAACAGGGCTCCTGGCCCAAATTGCATGTGTGCTCTCTGCGAGACCAGATTTATGTAACTGCAGACAAAAAACCCTCCTCATCAAAGTCATCACGGACTGAAATAAAGTTGTACGCCATCAGCATAAAGTGATAAGAACTAACAAGTGAAAGGAGGCAGCTCAGAGGAGAAATAGTATTTAAAAAGGGGAGAGAATGAAAGTCATCAAATAGATGCTAGTGGAAAACCAGATTGAATCAGTGAGGCAAAGGACGTCTCTGTAGTTACAGACCGCAGGGCATTTATTTAGATGAGAGCAGAAATCACCCCAGGCACACCCTGACAGCCCCAGGCCAAGATGCTTGAGGTCCATTTCACAACACAACACAGCTACACTGATGAAATAAGCCAAGTAGATGTACACATTTAGGATTTGTTAATCTTAAAGGGAATTTACAGTTTTAAAGATCTTTCTCTCCCTCAAATGCACACCCCTCATTCTCTCCTTCACACTGGCTGATTTCTTCCTCTGCACGGGACAAGTATGAAAACAGTGTTTCTGGATATGATTTTAAGGATTACAGCAGTCTCATTGTTGTAACTACTGAAATGTAATCTCAGATATGCTTCAGTTTGACATCATTAACAATAGCTGTTCAAACAGCTCATGCTAGTATAATAACGTAATCCATCACAACAAGAAGAAAACAAATTTCCTCCAAGAGCAGTGAGAACTGAATGCTCTAGATGGGTCGCTGAAGCTACAGCCAGCTCAGAGCTTCACCTAAGGGAATGTAGATAGAAATAAAATGGAGATATATTCAAGTGTCATGCTTAGCTGGTGAAGTAAGCCTTCCTTTTTAGCATGATGAAAAGGTCACCATCATATCTGAGTTATGTACTCTGTGATTTCACATAGCAAACACAGGTAATTTTCACTGGAATATATACTACCTGCCTTCTACAATGTTCCCCATAATGGGAACAGTCTTACTAGCTGTTGAAAAGAAACAGGCTGTTTATAACTCGTTAGGACCACACCAGGTGTAGACCACTGTGACTCTGCTGAACGCCACTGCGTTAGGCCTTTTGCAGCCAGAGGACAGATTATCAGAGACTGAGCATTTGGTGAGGATTTACTGAAAGCATACAGGTGATGAATATTACTTAATGGCTGTCTCATTCCTCTGTCATTCAAGTCTAGAGCTGGTCAAAGAAATGTGTTGGCCCAATTGGATTGGCGGGTGGGAGTGGGAGGGAAGATGGAGACGAGAACTGAATGAAGGAAAAAGACAACAGGATATCTTCTTTCCTTTTTAATTTTCACATAGCAAAAGAACAACAACAAAACCCAACCCCAGATAAACTTTTTTTAGGTCAGCCTTCAAGACTTTTCTCAAGCAAAAGAAAAATCAATGTTTCAGTTGTGTTACTCTCTTGTTACCCTTTCTTTTAAACATAGATCAATTTTAAATGAAAACAGTGCTGTCTTGAAAACAAAATGAGAAACTTTTTATCTAGAAAATGTCAAACTAAATAGGCTGATATTTTTCATTATTGTCTAAATGAATGCCTTTCAGTATTTTGCCCCATTTTTTTCAACTAAAAGTATTAATCCAAGTTCAGAAACAATTAGTACCACTGATACATGCACGATTCTTCTCCAGGGTGAAAGGGGTATATGCCAGAGCCCAAAGGCTCAGGATTCCCATAGCTGAGGCTGCCCCTGCCTCATGGGAGGCTGCCCTTGAGTAGACGACTGTGCACAACAAGACACTGTGACCCTCAGGCTTGGTGTGGAAAAAGGCAATGAGAAGGGGAAACACAACATGGCTCCTTTTGAACTATTTATTCCTCTTTGTAAAGCTATCAGCAAGTGGAAGGAACATAAAATCCCTACCTTAACTCTGACTCCAGAGTTGCTACAATAACTTTGCTTTGGCTAATAAGCTGTTAGGACCAGAATTAACAGCAGATCAGGCCCATCAATTTTCTTTTTTTTCAGTGTCCCTCTCCCACCCATGCCTAACCCTTCATTTCAGCTTCCACAGCACTTGCAGTAACACTTTCTCTCAGCATCAGACCAACAGTGCCCCTTCTCGCATGCTGGGGAGCACACAGCAGCTTGTGCAGATCAGATCACTTGCACTGGATCAGATTGCACAGCCCTTTTTAGACAACAGAATTGCCACCCACCTCCCATCTCCTACAGGATAAGAAGGTTCTCAGTCTGTCCTATGGAAGCAACAAAGCAAAAAACCCCACGAGAAGGGGAGAAGGCTTGCCAGAACAGACCTCTTCTACTTACTGCAGGGAACCTGAGGGACTGCACTTACCTGATCTTTGTTAACTCACATAGGTGCTAAACTCCTGAATGTCCATTCCCACTCTCCTCACTACCTACAAGCAGTGTCTCAAAGCCCTTCTCTTTCTATTTACTTCAGTAGGAATGGCTCCATTTTGCAGCAGTAAGGGATGGATATTCTGGATCTCCATGTTGTCTCACGGGCCACGCACAACACTTGCGCATCTGTGCAACTCTATTTCTTCACTTCAAAAAAACCAGAATGCTCAGATCATGGACTTGCACATTAACTGAGCTGCCTTTAATTCTGACATTCAGTTAACACTGACCAGTTAGTTGAGTTCTTGCAATTTACATGAGGTTTCATCAGAATATAGTCCAATATTCAATTAGGAACCTTTTTTGGAGGAAGGCACCGTGGGGATCTTTGAACACTGTGATCAATATATTAAAGACCAGAGAGCCTTTGAAGTCGAGCTGTTCTAATTAATCTACTTTATTTTGCATTTTGCTTGTCTCAGAATAATATTCTTTCACTTCCAGTCTGTTCCCACTATTGATAACTGATCCTGCCCCAGCATGGAGGGACTGGATAAGCTTCTCTCCTGAGATAGTGCTCAACCCTTCATTTCTGAGATACTCTAATGAATGAGATGATAACCTCTGAGCAGCAACCTGCAAACGAAACTGGAACATATTTGCCTCTTTTGCAAATCCTCCTGATTATTCTAGGCTTATAGGCATAAGCAATCCTTAGACTCATCTGCATTTCTTAAAGCACTTACTAATGTTGTACCAGCCAAGCCTTGGTCTACTGAAACATGCCAGACTAGGAATCCATTACAACACAACGACTAAATATATGCTAGAAGGAGTAGCAGATGTGCCCAGTGGCTTGGGAAAAGTAGATGTTATCTTTAATTATGTGACATAGTTAAAAAGGAAGCAGAAACAAAATCACGTATGCAATTAATGAAGGGCAGGAAACTTTAATTAATGTAAGTATGCAATATTAAGCAAATACTTTGCTCAGATGAGACAATTTGCTGAATTCAAATCACTGCTAAACCTGAGCAGTCTGTCTGGATCCTACACTTCATAATACTTAGATTCAGAGTTTAGATCATCAAGGTCAGGGTGTCTGAAGTCAGATTCAAATATCTGAATAGTGGAGTACAAATAAATGGTTTAAAATTGGGGAGGGTTATCATCCTCTGACTCTGAAGAGAGAGCAATAACCAGAAGCCCTTGGCAATTATGAAGTGCAGGAAGATGTTACTTTACCATTGCAGTAAATACACCTACATGGCACTACAGTAATGGGATCCCCAAAGTGTGTCCTATTCTGTACTTGCAAGCCTCAAGCTCTTCCTGTGCAGCCTGCAAAAGGATGCCAACATACAAGAGAAGGAAGGAAGGGACCACACACAGCCTCAGTGCCAGCGTTCCCCCAAAGCTCACATCTCCCCTCCTCTTCCCACTCTGTGTAGGGGCTGGGCACACCAGCAACACTCAGGTTAGGAGCCTGAGGACATGAAACGGTAGCCTGCCCACAAATATGTGGGTTGTCACTGGCTTCTGTGTATAAGGCCTAAGGGATGCTTCTGCAGGGTATCAGTTAGCTCAGTACACTGAAGATTGTGGAGTAAGTGAAACTGGTACATCAGCATTTCTGCCTCACCATCACCACAGATGGTGCGTAGTTTGCCCTGGTTGAAACACTGCAGGGGCATATCATGCTTAGTGTGGGCCCTAGCATACAAATGAAATGGTACTCCCCACCCAACTCCCTCGCTATTTTCCCTGTCTTTCCCTGATTTTCCCTGGTCTGCACATGCTTGAGAGCTGTGCAACTGGATATTGAGAAAAAGGGGGTATAAGTGACTGTTGGAGATTGCTTTGGTCACTAGGCACAACCAGTTTTGCCCTTGTGCTTGATAACACTCGGTACTTCGAGAGAAAACCAGTGTGTGATTATGTCATTACTTGAAGGACTATAGTCCAGTCTCTCAAATGCAAAGTGCAAAGCTTTGATTGTGCAGGCCAACTTACCTTTGACATTACATATTATCGAGAGCTTTACCTTGCAGCCCTACCACTCGTTCAGTGGAGGTTTTAATGGAATCCTATTAAACATGAAAAAGTATTGGCACCTGAGGGCAGATAGCTCAACAAATGTTAATGAAAGTAAGTAAATAAGGAGAGATGTTAGTAAAAATAATACTCTTCAGCACATTGCCCTTCTCCTGTCTAGGGTTTTGGGGATCATTGCATAGTTATGTTTGCAGCCATGTATTTAATTGCAAGATTTTGCTAGTAATTGACAACAGGATTCTCTTCCACTATAAAAAATTTGTCTGATGGATCTGTAAGATTTGTGGAGACTGTAAAGCTTAAAACAGAACAGAAGTCATCTTGAACTGATGCAAAATTCCCAGGATAACAAAGCAAGCCATGATTATAGTGGAATTCTAACTAGCTCTCACTATATTTTTAAAACATACACAGAAGTGAGTACTGTATATTCTATGATAATAATTTACTTTTAGAGATATCTAACACTAACCAATTAGTTAGGCCAGGAGCACTGTAATGTACAAGTAACGAATTATCTTTAAGTAGCACTTTGCATCTAAATGATGCCAATGTGCTTTATTGGTTAAATACTTGGCTGTTGTAACTCCATTGCAGTCTGAGTGATTTCATAGGATCTACACTTGTATACACGAGTGAAGGATGCAAAGATATTTTTTTTTTCATGCACATTGACATTCAGCCATGGATGAACAGCTGTCTACTAGCTAACAACACTGCTTCATGTGATTTCAGATAATACTTGTCTGATTGAAACCTGGAGGGAAATGAGAAAGACCTGAATCATGAACTGAGAGCTTTGAGCCTGTATGAAGCTGCCTGGGACCAATTAGTAGCACTATTATTGATTCACATGCTGGAGCACGTAAGACAATTATTTACCTCTTGATTTTTTCCCTGTAAATCTGTTCAAGAACAGACATTTTTTGTGTACAGGCTTGTTGTTGTGTCCTTTTGACCCCTAATCATTACCAGTCCCATCATCAAACACTGCATGGTGGCAGTGAGATACTCCCCATGTAGTTTCTTTGCATATCACAGTCCTGATATTCCTCCCACATGTGGCAGAAATCTCACAAGAGATCAGGTAAAAAAAAAAAAGAACAAACACAAATAAAAGTGATTCAGAGCCTTGTGATTAATCTTCAAACATTTTATCTAGGATGGGGCAGCTAGCTTGAGTCAATTATTAATTACTCACATCTGTTTCTGTGATAGGTGGGCCCGCCAGAGCTCTCCAACGCTTGGATCCAGACGGAAACTTTCCCATGTTCATGGGTGCTTGGCTCTGGTGTTTTGGTTGGGTTTATGCCATCTCTCCTTTCTCTGACCAAATGTTGTTGCATTTAAAAATAGAAAACTCCATCTGCTGTATGGGAAACAGAATTGCAGCTAATGTCAATGTATTTCTCTTGTCCATGCTCAGGGAGGGAATTGCCATTCAGAAAGTACTGTCACAGACCTACAAAGATCCAGACAGGCTGTTTGTTTCTCTCTGACTCCTTTCCACTAAAATGTAGCAACAACAGAAGAAAAGCAGTTGGTTCTGCCATGAGTTCCATGAAGGTGGAATTATTCCCATGCAAGTAACCCACTGGGACCTGTATCGCCCCAGGGGTGCATGGCCAGGCAGGTCTGTGGAGTGACTCCCATTGACGTCAGGAAGCTCTGGATCAGGACCAAAGGCTCTGCACAACTTTCCCAATGAACCCCGGTTTTCCACAGTGCTTGGCACGGCCCCAGTGCTCCCACAGTTCTGCTGGTGGGCTCACAGCCTGCAGCAGGCTCCTGCAAAGCCCCGAGCAGACGCTGGGCCATCCCCTGCAGGAAGACATGGGACTCCCGAACAGTGGCTGGAGGAGGCAAGCAGACCACTGCAGGAAAACATAAGGCTATTTAAGGGATGGCATGGCAAAAGATTAGAGATTTCCACTTCGAACAGCCAGTTCCCCAGTGGAATACAGATCCTACCCCATGACAGCGTGCATACTTTGGTGACTCACTTATAGCAACTGCTCATTAATTTGTCTAAATATTTTCCATTTTATGCACTCCCAGCCTCTCCGACTCTCTCACTTGTATACACCTACCCAGACCCCTTCCCACAGAGGCGGGCATGATGCTGCTGCAGGCTGGGGAGGCTGGTCATGAGGAGCAAGGTGGCCCTGACCATGAGGCAGAGCAGCACAGCCTCCCCCGCTGCCCCAGGCAGGCAGCGGCGTCTGGCACAAGGGGCTAGGGAGATGGAAGGAGGCGACACACTGGGATTACCTGGAATGTCAGCAATGTGCTGTGGTGTCAGGAAAAAAAGCCTAACATTGCAGGGGTAATATGCCCTCAGCAAATCTGTTTAAAAAAAAAAGAAAAAAACCCTAAAAAGTTTGTTATTTTAATACAGAACTACAGAAAGACCCCACAGGAGTAATTCCAGCTGAAACTAAAGAAACCAGTAACTCTAGCTGAGATCAACTGGAAAAAGGCCATAAGCAAACATATGATGAAGCGGGAATCTGAAGCTCACAGCTTATTCTTTTGCTCTGGGATTTCAGAAACCTACCTAATGCGCCTGACATTTGGAACACGCAAAACTGAAGAGATTTCAGATAAAACATCAAAGTACAATCAGTGAACTTTATCCATTTGTCAAAATGTCAAAGTTGCTTTTTACTGAATTCCTGACACTGCAGTGTTTGTCTGGACCTTCCGGTGCCTTAATATCTACTCCTGATGTTTTTCTTCTGGTGCATATCAGGGAAGGGATGAGGAAAACTGTACTTGTGTCACTGGGCTCATGGGATTTTGAATGTTGTGATCCCAAGTTAAAAAGCATTAATTGTCTCTGCATGAGTTATCTCACTGAGTTCATAAAGGCTGTTCTCATTTTTCACATATGTCTGAATGCTCTGATTTAATGTCAGAGCACGCAGCCCTTAATCTGATCAAACTCATGACAGGGGTCACAATACAACACCCTCAGAGCCATCCTGGCAACCCAGTGGGTCACTGTGCACTCACTACTTTCAAAAGTCAAATACCCAGCTACCAGACCATGAGATACACTCATAAAGCACTTTTTATTTTTTCTGGGGCAGTAGCTTGCTCAAATGCCAGTCAAGCTGTATTGTTTTTTTGTTGGTCACTGTTCCAGAATTCATTGTCAGGAGACAGCATTTGAGAATTCAGAGTTTTCAAAGATTTGTTAAGCAACCTGGAAAAAAGCCAACAGAGCTAACTAATAAAAACATTTAAAGTACATTCCAGAAAAAAATACTGCTCTGCTACAAGAATAGCATATCCAAACTGGTTTTAGACACAGGATACATCCTTGCCAATTAGACTGTGTTTGTTAATTTGGAGAATAAAATTGTTTTGTGGTGCTTTAAGATTAATATCTTATACACAGATGAATGAGCTATACTCTCATGTCTGCTATTATGTCAAGCCATCAGATAAAGTGCTAAAGCAGAAATAAAACAAATACCAGATTTCCTTTTTTGTCTGGCTTTAAGAAAAGTATACTGAGTGCCCCAAATAAATCCTCATTACATTATTTTTCTTAAAATAAGATTAGTGAGAAAACAGTTTAGCACATGAAAAATTCTTCTTCCACCATAGATTAGTTCGTAGGCCCTGATAGAAAGACTGGAGACATTCCTTTTATCTGATAGAAAAATCTTTCTTCCTGGACTGAGATATGGCAGCTTTATTCATTAGTATTCTCTTTCTTTTTCTGTCAAAAAATGCCAGTGGGTGAAGGAAGCAGACTATCTTTGGTAGGACATTATTAACCTAGACTTTGGGAAGCTGCAGTCTGCTGCTTCCCACAGGCTGGGAAAATCACTTAAATCCACACTTCCACCGAAATAAATCCCCTGAAGGAGCTGGGACATCATCTCTCCGTGCCACAGTTCATGATCTGGAAAATAAGGGTCAAATATTTTGTCACTTTAAAGGAGTCATGAAAGAATGACACTAATTGACTGACTTACTAAAATACAGATATCCATTAATGAATTGTAAAAAGGATTTACGTCTCTGAATCGTGTCTCTTCAGCCAAACAAAAGTGTAGCTTGTGGTAAGTAGAACATTTACCACCTTGTAGTGAAAAATATTTTATCACATGCACAGTGAGAAACAAGGAGACAGAAACCTGTGCTTGGAGGGTTAATTTCCCTAGGATGAAAGGAGGTTGGTGCCTTTGTGATCGATAAGTTGGGAGTCACTGATCATCTTTGTTAGGTGTTTGTACAGTCATCAGTGCAGTAGCTTCCCTGATCTGTGACAGGCACTCACAGGCTTCACAGTGCCACAGGCAACACTAACAATGAACAGGCTCACAAACAATTTGGACAACCACGTACCTTCTGCAGATTCAGAGAGATCAGATTTGTAGCAATACGCACATAATATATTGCAGGGTTTACATTTCTTTTCAAAATGCAAGGCTAGGGAATGTCAGGCCCTGAGCCTGTAAAGGTATGAGTCAAAATAAGCAAACATGGAGCAGAGGAAAGCAGCACTTTTGTCAAGTGGGCTGTCATGATGTAGCTGGGAAGGCACTTTTGTCAGTTGTGGCACTTTCCTGAACATTGGTGGGGTAATTTAACTAGACGTATCACCATTTATAGGAGAAAACAGTACTTAAAATTAGTGCAAAAAATTATGAACTGGGCAAGAATCTTTTGGAAAGTAATGCCCTCTAAAAGCCAAGCAGCACAGACAGATTTATCCATTGCCCAACAAGGCTGATCCACAGATCAAGGCTTGAAAAATTATCTAATACTGTAGCACAATGTCACTTCTGACTACTGCATTGAGAAACTGTGGATAAGGAGTTTTCTCTACTAGGCAAACCAACACATACTTTCAGTTACAGCCTACCTTAGAGGTAGATGATAGATTGTTAACACCTTGTTCCTCTGGTTTCTGCACTAGCGATAAGCAGTATCCCACATTACGTAGTTCTCACTACCAACACATTCCCACCAAGTGCAAGACTGTGGCAGATTCTTCCAACAGTTATTCCTTGTGCCATCTTCATACCTTTGTCAATAGCTTTCCATCAAAACAGCCTGAGAGATCAAGTTGTCAATGCACACATACCTCGAGCAGTAACTGTGGCATTGCTCTGCCATTGCTGTGCTGACTATTAAGCATCCAGCCTGGGTGACACACATGTGAAATCTCCAGATGCACAACGTAGTGCTCTGATGACCTTCATGATGAGAACTGCCAAATTAACACCCTATTAATGATTTAGTCTGGCACTTGCACACCAAACTGAAATCGCACAGCTTGAGAGGAAAATTAGATCAAGACTAATGTCTCAAATTTCTTACTTAGGGAAACCTTCCGAAAGTTTCCAGAGGCTAGGTTCAAATTTGCCTTCTTTTTTTCATATGAGGAGAGGCTGCAAGAGCTGGGCCTCCTCAGGTTGGAGAAAAAAAGGCTCAGGGGCAGGCATCTTATCAAATACCTGATGGGAGCGAATGAAGATGAGGGAGCCAGACTCTTCTCAGTAGCCACTACTGACAGGACAAGAGGTTATGGACACAGATTAGAACACATGATATTTCAACTGCACACAAGAAAACAATTTTTTTTACTGTAAGGGTGGTCAAACAGTGGCACAGGTTGCCCAAAGTCGTTGAGTCTCCATCCTTGGAGTTATTCAAAACCCGATTGGACATGGTCCTGGCCAACCTCCTCTAGGTGACCCTCCTTGAAATGGGGAGCTGAACTAGATGACCTCCAGAAGTTCCTTCCAACCTTGACCATTCTGTGATTCTGTGATTGTCTGATTCTGTTTTACTCATAAAGCATCTTGTCTCAGCCCAGTTGCACACTGGAAAGGTTTCTGGGACAATGGATGATCCCAAACTGCTCTACCAGGAATCATCACAAAACAAAACCTATCTCTTCCAGAATATCATATGGCAACCACAGTCATCTACTAAACCTCTGAAATATAAGAAAAAAAAAAAATATAGTGCTATTGTGGACATGAAGTACAAATGGTAGATTATGCACGTTGGTATTTATTGCAGGTGTTGATGGAAATATTTTAAACTTATTCCAGGGTTATGGTAGTTGGCCTTGGAAATCTAACTCTCTTTGGAATCTCACAATTAGCATATCAAGAAATTACTCTGCTTCTCAGGCCCAGAAAGGGTTGTGGTTGCCCATTAGAAATCAGATGACTTTCTGCGAGAGGATGTAATAGTACTGAATGGTCAGTGACGTGACTGGGCTGCAGGTATTCTGATGAATCACACTTCACATGCAATTCATGCTAAAAGTAAAAATTGAGACCAAGAGAAAGAAAACATGTATTGTCCTGACACCCTATTTCATCCTTCATTGCTGAAAATAACTCCATGTTTTCAGTCAAAATTAATGAAGAAGGCTGAATATTCAACAGAGTTGAGGTAACTAAGTAACATATCCAAGGATTTCAGGCTCTGTTCCTGTGAACACTTCAACTGGTAACTACTTTTCTTTTAATAGCTTCAGTACCACTGGTCATACTAATTATTTGCATGACTGGAAACATAAATCAAGATATAGCCTATTTAGTAAGGTGACCCTGAAGCCCAGACTCACCAAATAGGGACCAGGATGGAATTTGATTAATGTGATTTGAATCTTCATGATATAATTCAATAAAATGAATCATTAATATATCTTCATGATATAGTTCACAATAAAATGTGAAACTACAGCCAATAAATGTAGTTCAATTGAAAATCTGTGTCCTACCAAGCCTGATTCTAGAGTAAGGCTGAGTCAGTATCTTCTTATGTCCCTCCCATCATGCCTCAAATCCACAGATACCCCTTTTTTCTTCTTAAAGAAACAACACAGTTAATATTCTTGGCTGACTTCAGCAATACAATGTAGAGTTACAACCACCAATTCTCTGACCCAGAAGTGCAGCTCCAGAACAGAATATACACATTTTATGAGGAAAATGAAATGGAATAAAAAGGTTAAATTACAAAAAAAACAAAAAACAAACAACCCCCCCTCCCCAAAAAATAGAATTCCCACAAATGGTACTTCTTCACTTTTACTGATTCATTTATGTCATCTACATAAAAGATTTGCAAATGGTAGGTGAAATGGCATCTGGCTGGGAGCTAAACCATGTTTTCAACAGATCTCAGAAACACGTCTCTTACAAAGCAAGACATTCAGCTGTCTTATCTTACACTGAATAATTAGCCTCAGTAGTGACGAACTGCTTCCAAATGAGTAAGCTTTTGATAGGAAACTATCAAATTTCAGTGGAAAACTGATCATGGGAAAATTGCTCATGGAAAAAAAATGGCTCAACACTTGATGCATTGCTTAAAAAACAAGGATTCCTTGGTATTATCTCATTTAATAAAGATGTTGCAAACAATAAAACCCCCAAGTGTTACTCCTACTAAGCAATTTTGATTACTTGTGGTAATCATCTGATTAAAATGTATTAAAATTTGCATACAGGTATTCAAATTTATCTCGAGTTAGAACTGTATTCCAGTTTATGTTCTTTGTATTTCAATCTGGTTTTGTACTTCAAATTTGTATTTCAATTTATGCTAGACAGTAAATGACATGCTAAGGAAAAACTGAAACTAATAATTTTTTAGTTTTCTTTTGCATGAAACATCTGTCGTCTTAATTTTTTTCCCCATTATGGAATCAATTTCTTCTCCCATCTTAATCAGAGCTAGTAATGATAGGCCATTTTCTATGCAGGCAACCAGCAGAGGTTTCATCTTTTTGCAATACACAGCGGCTACCATTGATCTTAACAGGTAAGACTTAGGGCTAAGCACTTTTGCAGCTCTGGTCATTTCCTTTAGTTGCCTAATTGGCAAAAGAACTCTTTGGAAAGGCATGCGCTTCTCAGACTGAGTGGAAAAGGAATTATTGATGAATGTTAGCAGTTGGGATTGATGGGATGCGCGAAGGCAATTGAAAAGGAAATGCCTTCTGATTAAATATCTGGTTTAGGACTTGAAAATGCATGTTGTACTTGATCGGCCATTGATCTGAGAAGATTGTTTCTACAGAGTTCCATGTACTGCAGGAGATGCTTTTGGTACAGGAAAGAAATCATTTATCCATTAAGAATTTCAAATTGCCAAGCTATAAGGAATCCCTTCCCCATTCTCCTCCTGCTTTCTTCGGTGCCCATCTCCCCCTCACATAAAAACTTCCCATATTAAAGAACAAGCTTAATAGGTCAAAATCCCCTGAACATTTCCAAAAACCATAGGAAAAGATCCAAAATATATTTCACACTTTATCTGAAAGGGATGAGGTTACCCTTGTTGCATGAACTTCTTCCCTTCTCACCTACAGAAGACAGCCCATTGCACTATAAGAAATCCTGAGGCTCTTGGCCCAGGCTGCCAGGCTCTGGGCTTGGCAGTTGCCTTCTAGACAGGCTGGAGAGGAACATGTCAGACGGGAAGGAAAACAAAGAAAATTTCCCTGGGAAAATTGCCTTGTTTCTGCTGAACTGATCCACAAACTGACATGATTCTACAGGATGCTTTGATTTCTTCCATACTGACTTTTCCTGACAGAAAAAAAGAGAAATAAGAAACAAGAAATATTTCCTCTGAAAATTTCCATGTGACTGTATTCCAGATCTTATGCAGCAGCATGTTTCTTGTCAAATCCTAAGAGTTAAACGGAAGAGATCTAAACACCCTGGCGATCAATAGTTTATGTTTGGCTGATGTTAAAATGGGTTCTGGAGATCTCTTGACAGTTTTGCTCAAAGCATACAGTGAATTGCTATAAATATCCTGCCATAAGGCAATGTTGTTCCAGTGTGGGAACTCAAAGTAAACCCTCTGTCCTTAGAAAGCTCACCCTTTAACCACAAGCACGAGGAGCAACTGCCACATCACCAGCCTCTCTCTATGGTTCCTTTCTGTAGGAGGGCAAGCACGTGCCTGCAAGCACAGGTTACCTACATATGCCATTTATCTGGACCTGATCAGATGAAAAAAGGTTTTATTCACAATCTGCCACATTTACTAAATAATTCAACAAACTAGTTTTTCTTTAGGCTGCTGCCTGAAGGTATATGTATTTTGGGTTTGAACACAGCACTGTTTGTTTGGGTTCATTAAGTTCCTACTGCTCAGTTGACCGTGCCATGGTTTTTTGGCTGGTTTTTTTTGTTGTTGTTGTGTTTTGTTTGTTGTTGTTTTTTTTTAATATAAGCATGATAAATTATTTTTTCCCCAATTACTATAAAGAAAGTCTCAAATGTTTAAATATGGGCCTGCTCCATCAAGACTGCTTTGAGGAAATAAGCTGTTATTTGATCTCCTGGTGGGATTAGTTCTTGTCAAATACATTTTTAATGCACTTCTGGTATCTAATGAATTATGTAGCATGCCCCTTTTTCTTCTGTCAAATGAAGTTTGGAAGAAATCAGGTCAAGTCCGATGGCAAAAAATGACATAGTATTCTGAAATAACCCTTAGTCTGAGGGAAAGAACCATTCTGATGGAAACTAATTCCTGATGAAACAAAGGAAAATGTTACAAACAAGCCAGGCCTCCCTATTTTTGAGGCCAACAACAAAAAATGTTCTTCCAATCAGGCAGAGGCCAAGTACAATTTTTACAGTCTTTAAAGAAGCTAGTGAAAGCCAGGTTTGAAACAATCAGAAGAAGGTTATTCATCCCTCAGAGTGTAGCAGGCCTGTGGCACTCCTAGACAGGGGATACTGAGGAGGTGAGAAGCTTATGCGGGTATAAGTAGAGCCTGGACACAAACCTTGAAGGGAGATCCATTGCTAGTTACTAAATAGAAAAATCACAGAACGTGTTTTGAACTTGATGCTCAGATGCTGGAAGAGTAGTAGAAGAAAAGTCATATGAGCTTGTCCTGTTCCTCCTCCCCCCCGGACACCCATTGTCATCACTGTGGGATGCAAAAAGTAACTTAGATGGCTCCGTGGTCTAAACTGTTATGGTTATTCTTGTGTTCTCATCACTATTAAATGGTGAAATCCTAGAATAAAAAAAAAAAATTGCCAAAGTTACTTTTGTTGTTTGGTCATATGTCCAAACCCAAAACTAACTCTTCTTTTTAAGAAAGGGTTGACTAATATTTCTGTGGAATAGCCCTGTTAATACAGGGCGGTATATGTTGTTCAACATGAGATGTGGGGATGACTTCTAACATCTCCCTCCCCTTAGGTTTACTTCTGTGGTGCTGACACACTGATTCACTCCAGGATGACTGATACATGCTCTGGCTAGAACGGAGATTAAATATGCATATTCAGGAAAGCCATTCTACTTACGTCAAATTTTCTGAGGCTTATCAGATCTTTTTCTTTCTTTTACAGTACTATAACATTCTGACCATTGCCATTAAAAACTGAGCAGGTACATAATTTCTAATTAAGCTTTGACCACCACCACATTTGTTTCATTTTAAAAAAATTGCTCATTTGTAATTTTCCTGACAAGAATCAAATCAACAGTTTTGAATTGCGTTGAGCTAATACCATTCTCAAAGTCCTATATACTTACGTGCTCTATTTTGATTGGGATAACTGGCCTTTCCAGATCGGACTTGGAAGATTATTTGTCATGTGGATTTTACACTTAATTAAATATCAGATACATTGCTTTTTGACTGAAGCAATTTGAGCTCAAATATTCCCTAGGGGAATCGAGAATAAAACTGTTCTTCTACCTCCCGCTTCCAATATACTGATTCTTTCCAAAATTTCAGTTCCTAAGATAAACAAAAATGTCACTCACACCTTAAAGGAAGAAAAAGGGACAAGTCTTTCAAACACAGGACTTTTTTTTTTTTTCTGCCAACACTACTGCTTTTCAATTTTATTTTTATTTTTCCTGAAGAGTTGTCATTAATCACTGACTAATGAGAAAGGCTTTAGTTAATCAAAAACTACCTTGACATGATGTCTGAAATTTACCTGTTAATATATTAACTCCTACAGTTACTTTGCTCTTCTTCCAGTCCAGTCATGCTCATCCATTCAAATGCACTGCGTGACTCAGAACTGGAACATGTACTTGGCTTATCCACCTCTGAGGAAGGTGGCCTTGTCAGCAGTTTAGACCATCTGGAAACAGGTTTCTCTTAATTTCTTCTTTTGGAGTTCTTCCCTTGGATACACTCAATTAAATATTAATTGTCCCCAGAGAAAAAAATGGGGAGAGGGTGACTTCTACTGGGTGAAAGTGAGAAAGTCATGTTCCAGTCCCTGCTCTGATGAGTGCATAATTAAATATGCAAAACAGAGCACTTGTTTTACAGGGAAAAGAGACCATTCTGGGGCACCTCCAGGTGCAATGATTCAGCTTTTCACCAGTTTCTCTCTCACTGGAAAAGTTTTCCCTAACAAAAGAACTGGAAGGTACAGACGCAGCACTAATAGTGTCCCTCTCTGGGCTTTTTCTGCAGGACTAAGCATGTTCTGAGGTTGTTTATCCTTAGGCTAGCCTTGTACACAAGATGTGGGGGCAGAGGTGTGGGCTAAGCCACAAGCTATCAAAACTGGAATAGTTATTACATGTACAGAATTTGTGAGCAGCCCATTCAAGGTCCCAGGCTCATATGGCTTTATCACCCTGTGTGAGTAGCAGACCTTCACCACCACCAAGCAAAGGACACTCACTGCCGGCACACTGTGCACATAGAAATTGGACAGGGAACTTCAGGTGTGACAGATGAGATGGGATTTCCTCACCAGTACTACAAGCAAAGCTATGGATGTCTTTATGAGATCTGACCTTAGTCTCTCAGGAGACAGGATGAGAATTGCAAGACATCTGGATAACAGATGTGAAATGCAACCCACCCTTGTCTACCGCATTTGTACCGTTATAAACTGAGAAAAGCTCAGGGGCATAAATCATCATAGTAAATTACTACAGAAAGTAAAGGATAACCAGGACTCAGGCAATCCACCTCCAGATGGGCAAGGAGACATGCAGGATCAGAGTAATCAGACAAGCAAGAGGAGGTAAGAGTGAATCTGAAAATTAACATACAAGAAGGAAAGATTTTTTGCTGTAATAAGCAGTAATTTGGGATTATTACTATCTATTTTAGTACTTTTGGACAAAACTTGCAAAACTGGTAGTTATTCACACTGTTTGTACTTTTGCGTGTTTCTTGGCTTCTTGCTTCCCCTGGTGGCATAGGTGCAAAAAGTTTGTGACATGAGCTTTCTTTGGGGATGCTTGGAAATTCATGCAGTGACATGGGTGGGAGGAAGAACTCCTGCCTGTCACATGGGGGTGACTGGGAGCGAGGAGAGATTCACCAGTGCAGCATGGGGAATTGTAGCAATTCAGCAAGCTAAACTGAACACAGAGTAAAACTTAGGACCCAAAATAGGAGTGCATTTCTAACCTCACTGGGTTGGAAATCCTGGCCTTTTGTTTCTTTTAGGTAGGCACACAAGCCACAGTAAGAAAACAATACCCCCATCTTTCTAGCTGCTCTCTAACCATGCATACAGGGCTCTGCTTCAAAGAGATAACAATGGAAACAGGAGATAAATGATGGATAACAGAAAACGCACCAATGAATTCCAGCTGACTCAAATTTTCCACTTTTTCACTGATTTAGAATACCTTTATTTGTGATTTATCAGATTGGCTTGGCCTCCCAAGAACTGAAACAGAACTTCGAAACAAGTTAAAATGCTTCAGTTCGACCTTTTTTTTTTTTTTCATTTTTTCATTCTGAAATATTTTGTTTAAATTTTTTTTTTGTTTAGAATTAGACATCAAGATAATTTCAGGAAACACAAGCCCCTGTTATCCCTGTCCTTCTAAAATGACCTGAAAAGCCTTTTTCAGGCAGAAACTGTATTTTGGTTTGGCTTTGGGGAGAACACTTTAAAAGCTTTGGTTTCAGTTAACTGCACTTTTTTTTTTTTTTAGTTTAAGTTAAACTATGAAAACTCAATTGCTTACAGAGCTACAAACTAAAATGACCGTGTTTTAGTACCCCACAGATCAGCAGTAGCAGCCCATCAGTGTTGATTGCTTTGCAGGCGTCACAGAAGAAATTAGCTTTCAGGAGACCTTAGAAGGACATCAATGTGGTAACTACTGCAATTTTGGCATGGGAAAGCATGAGACAACTGGATGGGGGTTTTGATGGGGGGCAGAATCATGAGGAAAGCAGAGAAAAGGCTGATTATTTTTACTCTGGAGAAAGAGATTGCATCAAGCTGAACTGCTGTGGACTTGCCAAGGTGCCCAGTGGGCAGGCGCCCCGCAGTGTCCTTTTTTGTTCTGGCTCAGTCGTGCACAAATGAAATCTGCCAGAAAGAGCAGCAGGCCATGTCCACTTCTCCTCTCCTCCTTTCCTCGCCTCACCTTGCCTCCACCAAGAAGATGCCAGGGCTGCGTTGCGCCCTTGGTAGCCCAGGAGTCACAGCTCAGCTGCCCACTGGTAAAAATAAATCAGCACCTACAACGATAGAGTCAGAAAGCACTCAGATAGGGAAGTGTGTATATATTTTATCTTAGTATATGCCGCTATCACTTGTCAAGGATTTCTGGGCACCATTGAATCTGGCTTTTTCAATTCCTCCCTCCCATCAGTCCCTTGGCATATTTTGTGCCTCAAAACAAAGCCTCAACATACCACATTGCAAGAGGAATGCAACATCATGGTCAGGATCCAAACACAAATGTGGACCTTCTTGTCATGCAACAGCTGAGCACAGGCAAGTTACAAGAGATAAATGGATTATTGGGGACTGTATCTATACAATATCTCTGTTCCCTAATAGCCTGTGTGTGCTGTCACTGACACCTGCCCTTCTGAGGGACCTTGAAAGGACTTGAAATTAATAAGTCCATAGATACTATTTAAGAAGATGAATATACTTTTGGTAACTCTTAGAACAATTTGATGCAAGTAGATGCAGGAAAATGCACAGTTTAAGTACAATCAAGTGTGGTTACTCACAGTGAAAACCAGCCAAGTCCTGTTGTATGACACCAGTGAAAGTAAAGCTTCATTCTTTGCACACAGGCTACTTAAGAGGGTGATGGCTGAATGTCCTAGTGAATTTGGCTTCTCCAGCTTCTCTGGAGACCTTCTGGCTGAGGTGGGAAGGGCTGCTCTAACTTGTAAAAATAGGTTTTCATGCTGTCTGGCAGTTTATTTTGAAGCCTTTCCTAAGGACATCTGGGTCCATCACAAATAGCTGCTGCACTGGAAGAAGACAGACTTAGCTCCTCTTGCCGCTGTGCTTACTGCTGCCACAAGTGCAGTGGCTGATTTGGCTGTAGCCGGTGGGGTTGTCTTCTCTTGAGAAGGAACAAACCATGAGGCAGAAATCAGAGAAAGCAAAAGTAATGACTGAGCAATTTGTTGTGCTAGAATAACCTAGAGCTGAGCTCTGTCACCAATAAGTGCCCTTGGAGCCTCCAACTGAAAACGCGTAAACATAGCTCTTATGAATTGTGGCATTTTTATGATTCTTCAGGAGGACATGGTGTGGAAATTAAGAAATAGGAATTAGTGAAGGAAGGGAAATTTAATCTGCCCATCATCTGAAAATGCAGCATCAGTTAAATATTACTAATATTTTAGACTGTTCTCTGGGTTGAAATGCCATCATTTATGGGTTATTACTTGTGCACTAAAAGACTATTCTGAAGAAAATAAGATTACATATGGTAAGATAGTAAGGGCGAGGACTGGTCTTACAGGCTATATCCTTACCTAATAGTGCTTAGGTCTGGGATATACTGAAAACAGTATTAAAAAAAAAAAAATGAATCTCACACCTGTTTCTGAATTCTATGGTCTGTGATCCTGTATCCTCAGGTGATTGCAAAGGACACCACAAAACTGGCCACAAGTGTTCCTAGGATGTGATAAGGTACTAAAATCCTATTTGTACTGCCTGAAATCAATACTCCCTGAGAGGGAGAGGCTGTACAGCATCACACCTTTGGTCTGCTCCAGTTAGGATTAAAAGCACTTTTGTTATGGATACTTCTTCCCTTAAAATGACAGGTAGTAGAGCATGAAATACCACCTGGGACAAATATGCTGCCCTGGACAGTGACAGTAAGTGCATAAGACTGTGTATTTCTTAACCAGCTGAAAGATGTTGAAGAACAGCCTCAGGATGGGAATCTTGGTGAAGCTGTCCAGGAACTTCAGTGGACATCAGCTCACACACTGGCAGAGGTAACCTTGTGCTGTGTGTTCTCTTGACCACCTAAAATAGAGGCTACATTCTGTAATGGATCTTTTCCTGAATAAACCTCCAATTTCTAAAGCAATGATCTAACCAGATTGAAAAGAGCCCAGTACAGAAATAAAATTCATCATCTTAACAATCAAAGAGATACTGAGTTTATAAGCATAGTCTGGTTAGAGTCACTAGGTGTATCTACCTCTATTTTCTTTTGTGAGGCTGGATTTTTGTTAGAAATGTTTTAGACCAGGTCAATGTAATACAACACTGACTCTGGTCGAGATCATGACATGCACCAGTCTATAGGTTGCTGCTCACTTTTCACAGGGGAGAGGGGAGCCTGGAAGTTCCTGTTTTATCATACAGTTGAATTTTTGTTGATAAGCACATGGCAGGCAAAAAGTAGTTCCTGGGATGGGGACAGAGATTACAGGGAGAACAGTGTGTATGAGTGTGTGTGGGAAGAAGTGGGCAAAAGAGTTGCACTGCAGCTTGAGGAGGTGTGTACTGAAGTTAAATTCAGCTGGTAACTCAAAGGCTTGTTTGACAAGGCAGCTCTGGATGTGTTCCTTGCTTCAGGGCTAATCGCTGCAGAGTTTGGCAATGTTTGTGGCCATAGTCTATAAGGCACCTATTCACAAAACTTTATAAATAGATTTATGGGGCAGGGTTACAGGGACCATCACTTCTTCATTAGCATTAATGCAGAGTGTGCTCCCCATGCATTCGGGAAGTAGTGGCCGTGATCCTATGTGGCCTTGTCCATCCCCATTTTGTGGCCATATGCACTGTCCTGACCCCTTGGCAGAGCTTCGGGGCAAATGGTCTCATGGAGCAACTGCTGGAAGAGAGAATCCAGGACCAACACCATAATCTGGACTTGGGCCGGATCCTGGTCTAGTGATGACCATGCAGTTATTTCAGATTTACTCCTGAAGGAGGAGAATTTCCCAGACACGTGCAGCTGTGCTGTTAGCTGCAAACTGGACAACACACACAGCAATCTCTTGGGCAGAAGTACCTCACATAAATATGTGGGATCCTGGAAGGGCTGTACATAGGGTAGAGCGGAGCGGGGAGGGAAGAGACAGAAGGGGAAGTGGCAACAAATACTGATTTAATAACAGCTGATTTATTAATCTCATTGTGCTTTTTAATTTGCCAAGCAGGAACACATTTCTATCTTTATGCTTTCATTTACAAACCTATTATCGAACAATTCATATTTTAAAGGAGTGGCATATTAAAAATATCACATTTGTATAAAGTCTTCAAGACAAGTCTGTTATGTTTTGGATGCCAAAGTATGGTAGTCAGCAACTCTGCAACTGCTGTAGCTAAAATGTATGCATTTGAAACCTCTACTGTTTTTTATTACAGTTACAGAAGCTTACACTTATTTTAGCAGGCATATTTTTTGTTTTAATTCTCATTAGTCTGGAAAAATTATTATTAATGTAGTAGGATTTCATGCCATTTATTAAATGTAAATAAACTAGCATGTATACAAAAAGAATCTTTTCCTCCTCACAAACAATCCTAAAATGATGAGCAAATCTAAAATGCAAGGTAAATAAGGCCCTAATGCACAAAAGCCTAGGCTTTGAAGTTCTGCTTCTTGGAAAATTATTAACAGCATTTTCTCTTCTTTGTCACATGCAGTTCTGTGTTTCTGTTGTCTTTAACCAGTAAGTTGGATTATTGAAACCCTTCCATGTGCAAGCAAATGTTTACACTCACTGCTAATCAAAAAAGCACTTCAACATGTTCCAAGATCCCACAGAAGAGATGAGGTTTCAAGGTCCATATGTCTGCAGAGTTCAATACTTTGGAAATAAATCCTACATCAGTTGTGTGTCTCTCCCCTGAAACAGCTGTATGTATTTATTTTACAGAAAAACCTTTGACTGACCCAAGTTATGGACACAATTACAAGGTAGGTAGTAGGGACCAATTCAGGTAAACTACTGAATATATCAGCATCTTTGGTGACTTGGTCAAGAAATGCTGTTTCAACTCTTTCAAAAGCTATGGAATCAACAATACCATGACTAGAATCAATCCTGAAATGGAAAATACGTCCAGGTCCTAATCACTTTAGTCCTCGCTTTGAAGGAGGCTAACAAATAATTTTTTAAATGTGTTCCAGTGCTGAAGAACTGAGCTCCCCAGTGCTCTCCATGGGTCATGGAGCCACCTCTCAGCTCTTCCAGATAGTGGACATGTGGTCGTGGGGCTGAAGAAACAGACAGCAAAGCCTCCTGCCAGGGCGGACACTTTTTGCACCCACTGCTCCCCTGTAGTAGGTGGAGGACAGGCAGCACGAGTCAGCGCTGCCCTCACACCCAAGGTGTCCTCGGAGAGACCTTCTCCCTTTCACACGGGGATGGGTCTGAGGGTGGTGCAGGGGTGCCCTGGAGTGGTGGGAGCAGCACGAGTGCTCAGCTCTGGCACCTGGTGAGTAGGTGCACCGCAGCACCCTTTTTTGATCCATCTCAGTCCTGACTGAATGTAATCTGCCAGCAAGAGCAGCAGGACATGGGCTCCTCTTCTCTCCTCACCTCACTTCCACCATGAAGGCACTGGGGCCGCATTGTGCCCCTGGCAGCCCAGGAGTCGCAGTAAAAATAAATTTAATTTAATTTTGCACTTGTTGAAGCTCTGCTTTTGTACACTGGTAAAAATAAATCCACACCTACAATGACAGAGTCAGAAAGGACTGACAGGATCATAAAGGCAGGAATAGGCGTGATTTTGTTCCCTTTCCTTTGGGAAATACAATGTAAAAGAAATTATTCATAGCACAGAAGAGAAAACTCTTGCTGGCAGTGACTATGGGATTGCTTTGGCCCCTTCTACACACGTGTGATAACCTCAGAACTGCAGGTTTACACAGATTTACGGGGCTTATTTGCCAGGCTCGAGAGGCAGCCCTGGGGTAGCCAGCACGTAGCAATTTCCAAAACCTGAGCAGCAGCATCCCCCACTGTCCCTTTCTGGGAACCCAGGTTTAGAGGCAAAACACTTTCCCTGGGGCAGAGCCGCCAAGCCGGCCGGCACTGTGCTGCTTCCAGGACTTGCACCCCGCTTTCTGCAAAATACCATGCTGAGAGGTCTGGTTTGATCCCTTTGCACTGAGCCAGCCTGGACTGCTTTGCTCTCTAGTGGCAGTGCAGGGAAAAAGAATACAAAGGCACCAGACTAGATCCCTTCTGTGCAGGGCCTAGGTTGTTTTATATTTTTAGCTTTTTATCTGTTTTTTCCCCCCTCTCTCTCTAAATTATCTCAGGGGAAATATGACCTGTTTTAAGAATTGCCAATATCTTCATGTCTAAAGCTACTTGGAAGAAATCCTTACTGTGTATTTGGGATTCAGACAATACAAGCCCTCATTAGGATTGCCAACAGACATGAACAAAAAAGGGGGACTTTGCCTCTTTATTTAGAGATTAGGTCAAAGAGCTAAAAATTATGATTCTTGTGACCTTACCAAGGTGTCTGCTTACCTTTTGTCGTGGTTTAGCCCCAGCCAGCAACTAAGCACCATGCAGCTGCTCGCTCACTCCCCCTACCCCCATGGGATGGGGGAGAGAATTGGAGGAGTAAGAGTGAGAAAAACTCCTGGGTTGAGATAAGGACAGTTTAATAATTGAAATAAAGTAAAATAGTAATGATAATAATGACGATACAATAATGATAATAATATACAAAGCAAGTGATGCACAATGCAATTGCTCACCACCCGCCGACCAATACCCAGACAGTTCCCAAGCAGCGATTGTTGCTCCCCGGCCAACCCCCCCCAGTTTATATACTGAGCATGACGTCACATGGTATGGAATAGCCCTTTGGTCAGTTTGGATCAATTATTCTGGCTGTGCCCCCTCCCAGCTTCTTGTGTACCTGGCAGAGCATGGGAAGCTGAAAAGTCCTTGACTAGCATAAGCAGTACTCAGCAACAACTAAAAACATCAGTGTGTTATCAGCATTCTTCTCCTACTAAATCCAAAACACAGCACTATGCCTGCTACTAGGAAGAAAATTAACTCTATTCCAGCTGAAACCAGGACACCTTTGTACAAAAGCAGAGCTTCAACAAGTGCAAAATTAAAACTGCTAAATTTGGAGTGGTATTTTTCTCCAGACATACATTTTCTCTCAAACACAGGTGCATGTTTCCTATCTGGGGCCATCTTTATGCATCATGGAACCATTTCATATGCTTAGGGTAGTGTTCAAAGTGTTGAAAGATGAACAGCAGAGTCTGTTACACACCTGGGCTTCTTGTTCTTCTAAGCCTTCTAGGATTTTTTCAGTTTTTCAGTTTTCCTTATGATGTATCATTCTGGAGGAAAAATACCCACCTAAACACACAACAGATCTAATGCCAGGAAGAGGCACTACGTGGACTCTGTTTCTGCTGGATCCTGTGTCCATAGTGGAGAGAGTTATGTCTCAGCATAGGAATTTCTAGCTAAGAGAAGGAAATACATTGCTTATGCAGAAGCAAGCACTAGCCTGCTTTTTGCAGACACAGTAGACACTGGAGCAGATTTCTTTACTACACCTGGTGAGGAGAAGTCCCTATACATTTCAGCTTCAGTTTTATGTCAGAAACTACCCTCATGCATGAGACAGGTTGTTACAGTGTTTGTGGACCCAACATACCTCTGCTGTTTCATTTTCCACCACTGTGTCTCCCCATGCTCCTTGGAGAAGAGAGGGTGATGTGACCTGAAGTGCCAGCAAAGCATGTGCATGTGCAGCAAAGTGACTCCTTGGAAGTGAAAAACAACTAAACCAAAACCCACCTGAAGTCCTATACCTGTTTTCTGCTATGTCTGTTGCACTGACTGGAAAGAATCTGGTAAAGGACATCTCAGACAGCAGGTTTCAGAAGTCAGAGCCAAGGCCCTCAGGCTTCAGCTCATCTTGAAGAGTAAACTCTTTCTGTCCTGAGAGGCAGATGCCAAACAGAGGCCATGGGACAAGCGAGGCTGAACAACACTCTATGTCCAGCCCTTCCAGAAATGATGTCGAGGTATGAGCACTGCTCTCAAAGCATCTGCTTGATAGGCAAGTGAAGGGCAGATGCAGAACAGTGGCTGTGCCATTTTCTCTGTAAACCCTGTCACTCTGAATGTGTGGGAAGACTTCCAGTAGGAAAACCCTGCTGTCAAGTCTCGAGCCCTCAGCAGCTCGCTCTGTTTGCACAGGTGCCCACCAGGAACACTCTAAGGAATAGGACAAGAAGACCCAGCCTGCAACAGTCCTCAGTCCATCCTCATACCTGTGGAGCTGGCAATGGGTGCTGGTGACTCCTTGGCTGAGGGAGAGGGCCAGCCATCTTGTCCCCAAAGATTTCCCTGCAGTCCTCTATGAGAAACTCCACCAGCCCCTTCACCTGCACACATCAAACCATTGGTTTCAACCTAGGTGGCTGAAAACAGACCAAACAGCCTTTCCCATTCCTGACCCTTGCTTTTGCACAGAAAGCTGCAGCTGTGGGGCTGTTCTTCTAGGAAGCTACTCCACAAGCATTTGCAGCAAGGTACCTCTGAACAGCAAAGGTCTGATGGGCCTGCATGGCTGGTGAATACAGCATACCTTCTCAGTCACCTCCACCAGAACTTCCAATAGGAGCAGGTAGTACTTGGCTGGGCTGAGATTTGGCCTAATGCAGATGGCAAGGTTGCTGGCAGTCATCCTGCTGGTTGCAGAATTTTTGGCCAATGTGGAGCAACCATTTGAGGAGGAGTACGAGTTTGGCTGCAGGCAATTTGTTGGCCACCCTGAGGGAACAGGAACATAACATTAATAAATTAGGTGTTGTCAACACGTCACCCAGGCTTTCCTAAGGCAGGTGGAAGTCAGCAGTAGTGTTGCATAGCTTTACAGGTGCCCTAAGCCAGTTTTCAATGTTCCTGCACTTCAGGAAGGCAGCACAGCATTGCTTTCCAGCTTCTGATTTCACCCAAGCCCACCTTTGGGTAGGCTCCCTGGCCAGGCCTGGTCTACAGCAGAGGGATGACCTTTGCTGAGATACTGGCACCTCTTTCCCCTTCTGACAAGAGTGGCCTTGTGCAGCAATCTCCAGTGCCTTCAGGAAATGCTCCAGCTACAGAAATGCTTCTCTACGCCACTCTGCCCCAAAATTCACCTTCAGGATGATGGCCAGCAGTTTTACAGGCTGGCTTCCCAGGTGGACCTCCCCACCTCTGTCAAAGGCTTCCCTCAGCTCCCAACAGGCTCTCCTTCTGGCCACAAGCCTAAATATCCCCGTGGTGGACAGTCTGTGCTCCTGCAGGATAGCCAGCTAGTACTTCAGGGGACACAGGAGGGCAATTGCTTGGCTGAAGACAGGCCCTGGGGCAGGTGAAGCTTCCTGAGATACAGGAGCATGAGTGGACACCTCTGCTTTCCCTGGGATGGAATTGAGGGGTGGCTACAGGTAGGTGATGTGGGATGTGGGGAGGAGCCAGCTTTGGCCCGAGTCCCCACTCGCTTGGACTGGTGAACTTAGGGTTCTTCTGCTGGAGACACCACCTCTCAGGAGAAGCCAGAGGGATGGGACTCCCTCACCAGGCTTTCTTACCTGGTGGGGCTGGGACAGTGAGCTGTCCTCCTGGAGAGAGCTGCCAGGGGCTGGCCAAAGAGAGCCCCTCTGCAGCTGGACCCCAACTGCCTGGGTGACTCTGAGGCAGCTGCAGTCCTCCACAGTGCAAAGAGCCTGGGCAGTTGTCTCCTCCTCCTCTTGGTCCCACCTGCTGCAAAGGAAACAAAGCAAAAACAAAGCTCAGACCCTCTCAGCACTGTCCCTCTGCCACTGAGTGCAAAGGAGAGACATCGTTTGCAAACAAGGGGCCCCAAACTCTGCTCTCTCCTGCTGCAGAGTGATGAGGACGGACGTGCCCTGTGGGAACGGCAGCAGCAGCCCCAGTGCAGCAGAAGTGCCCACCTGCAAGAAGGGGAAAGACCCTTCCTACCTGTCTTCTCAAAACTTGCCTGCCAAGTGGCCAACTCCACCATCATTGCCAGATGGGACCAGCGGAGGTCACTGCTTGGGACCAGCCTGCAAGAAACACACTGTGCTTACTGAGCAGCCCCACAGCAGAGGGGGCCACCAGCGAGCTGCATCAGCCAGCTGGCAAACTGTGAGGTAAGGACAGCTGAGACTGGCGACTGGGGATGTGCCTGGTGACCAGGGATGTGCCCAGCAGGCCACAACTTGCCATTATGTCCATGTGCTTGTACTTGTACTGAGGCTTAAGTATTGTCTGGTCTGATCCTGTTGTACCCGACCTAACCTGATCTTCTGTCACTAAGGGTACATCTCCTTTGCTCCAGACTTTCCCCCGGTCTTCACAGCATGGGATTTCTGAAGGCTGGTCTTGCTAGGACCATTCCCTGGGATGACTGGCAGCATCTAGTTCAGCCTGAAGTACTGACATAGCCTTGTGAAGGCCAAGAGAGTTTTAAGTAGGAGCAAAATAAGTTCACAAATGTATGATGGGTTCTTGTGGCAATAGGGAACTGGGCTTTGTAACTGAGTTGCCTTGCCCTGTGTTTGGTCCTGTCTTCCAGTGTTCAGCAGGGGTGGTCTTTCACAAAATACTGGAAAGCAAACTAGCAACGTAATGAGTTGTAATGTCATGTTTTGTTGATGTTCATATGTCAACAGATTTAGTTGAATTTTCACATAGATAATACTTGGAGACAAAGGCCAGAACTTTTATATGACACTGCCTGTCATGGAAGTTTTAGAAATGTAGAGAGAAAATCAGTATTTTTTATTATATATACTGCACTTCCCTACAAGGTATAAAAAGGCATTCAAACAGTCTCATTTTTCACTTGAATGTCACACCTCTTCATATTGCTGATGTTATGTGTAATATCAGATCAGGTTTTACTCTCACATAGATTATTAGATTAGCAGAGATTATCAGAGAGTAGATAGCAGATTATCTGCATTAATTGTGCTAATATCAGTGAAAGGAGTTTGCATTTAGCACCTCAGCCAAAGGATAAAGATCAAATCTATCTATTGAACTCAGTGGGCTATTGATCAGCAGATTTAATTCACCATGTTAAAAATAAAGTTATATGAGAAAGGCATATTCTATCTTTTCTACTACAATGCCTGTTTTAGGAAGTGAAAAGATAAAGAATTCACCCCACCCCCACCCACCCATCCCACCCAAAAAAAAAAAGTTTAGAGGAAAAAAGATTCAACTTCTAGAGCAATGGGGCTTTTATTCCGCTAGCAAATTTCCCTATGTTATTCCCATTCAATAAGCCACTTTTTCTGACATTCTGCCTCTAGCTGGTACCAATATGGGACTCTTCTAGGAAAAAATTAAACAAACCAAAAACTTGTTATACAGCTGGTTTCCCATGCTGTGCTATGGAAGATGTAGAAATCCTCCCTAATCCTGAATTTTTCACTTACATCCAAAAACATACAGTGTATTTTTACTTGACAATCTACAGGACCTTATCTCATGCACAGAAAAACCTGTGACAACAGACATGGCGGTTGGCAACTCTGCTTCAAAGTCAAGAAAGGCTGTGATTAATGTTCCCTGTGCAGCCTTCATGAAGCCTCTTTCTGTGCACTTTTTATGACATTGTCTCTCATTACATGCTCATATACAGCTCTTTTCACAGGGCACAAGTGTACTCTGTGCCTCGGATGAGCAGTGATTGCTGACAGAGGAATTACTTCATGTTTTGTACTTTCTGCATTGCTCAGCGTGCATCACACATTTACTGCATCACACCAAATCAGAGAGCATCTCTTCACTGCCCATTCCAGTCTGTTCTCCTCTGCACCAGATTTCTTATCTCATCCATCCCTGGCCCCACCTTCTAGTTTTCTTATCTTAGTCTCCATTTTCTCAGCCAGGCTCAGCCTTATCTGGTCTCCAGCTCCCATACACCCATTCCAGGTTGATCAACACTGCGGTTGCTTCTGTAGATGGTCCCTTTGTTGACATAGCCAAGCTAGCTTTAAACTAATTAATATAGGTAGCATTAAGAGTGAAACAGGGACTGAAAACCTGCTAAGACACTTAGTAAACACTTAGTAGCCACCTTGGGCTGACCCCCACATCACCACAGTGTTCAATGCTGATATGGCACTGCAATGACTGTGGGCTGCCTCTCCCATTTCCAGTGCCAACTGCTCCCTGCCTCCCTCTCCATGTGTATTTTCTCTTTCAATGATCAAATCAGCTTCGGTCTCCTTTGCATACAAACTGGGGATTTCTTTTTCCTCAGTGCTGTCTGGATGTCATAATGGGAGGTCCTGAGACATCTTTTTCTAGACAGCAGCAGAAATGGCAATAATATTTCTATTAATCTCTGTGTCTCCAAAACAGCACTGATTTCTCTTTATAGCAGAGTTTCCATTTTGCCTCAAGAGCAGAAACATCGACCTGTTCAGTCTAGGTAATAATCACACATGCTTGGGCCCCAGACACTAACTAAAAGTCAAAACTCAAGCTGTTGTGTGGCCTTGCCTTGGCATTTTGTGGCATGCCAATGCAGAAAGCAGATGCTTGCAGGAGCCCATCCATCAGAGGAGGAGAGCACTCTCTCAGACTGGTTCCAAGCCTGCAGCTCTGAGCATTGCCCATCTAACAAACATGTGGAGGGACCTTCTGCAAAAATGCAGTGCAAATGGGAAAGTTCGGTGCAAATGAAACATGATAATCAACATCACTGCAGTAAATGCTTATATAGGATATATATATACAGGATATACAGGATGATATAAGCTCATTTTATGTTTGCTTACCCAGGATTTACTGTGTCAAAAATAACACCAAAATACAAGATTGTCTTCAGCGTTTTCATAAAGTTTCATTTCAGTCCCCAGCTTTTATTAGTTTGCAATTAGTCATGCATGTTGCTTTCATAAAAGCTATATCCAGGAAGAAAAACCTCCCTAAATAATCCCTCAGAAGGCATTTGGCAACCACCTCAGATAATTAAATGGTGATTAAGTAGCTGCCTAAAACTGAGAAGCAAGATGCTGCTCTACAACCTCTGAAGTTTTCTAGTAAAGAGCTGAGACTTGTGTTATCCATATTACCCAGGGAAGATGTCAATCCACTGTATGGTGCACGGTGGAAATAAGACACCACACTTCCCTTATCTTGCTGTCTCGCAGATGTGAAGTATGTCTGGCTCCATGTTTTATTGCTTTCACTCTCACCCTGTAAGGAACCCTCAGGCTTTCTGCCTCTTCCCTGCCACGTGTTACTCTGCAGCTGGGGCCAATGCAGTTCAAGGAGAAACTACTACCCTGGTGGGTTGCCTGAGTCCTTTCTCACCAGAAGACTTACTTGAAAAGTTTCCATCAATCTGTTTATCAGGTTTGGGATTCAATTAGCACTTTCATTTGAAGTATCTGCTTCACTCAAAACTGGGTTTTGTTTATTTATGTTTTTCTTGTGGTTAGAAAAGTTTTTTGCAGGTTTCAGCCAAGCTTTGGGGGAAATTTTTCAGAAGCTTCTAGCCAGGTATACATACATATGTCTAAATCTGCTGGTTTGTTTTTTCCCTCTTTTCAGGAGGAAACTGATAATGATTTTTGCATTCAGCAAGACACTGCATGGGTTGAGGGTATGGGGCTTTCCCATCAATTTTTATTCCCACAAAATATATTTTACTCAATCTCTAATTTGCAAGTTGATATGCTGTTAACTGTATTGAGATTGCTGTTGTTCACTCCAATTTGTGTTTGACCTGGTGTATGCAGCTGGGCCTCCTGGTTTTCCCCTGTCAAACCCAGCAGGAGTCTGTCAGGGACTGTTGGTGTGGGTTCTAGCTACATGGATAAAGCAATGCCTGAGATCAGAAACTTCTTCACAAGGGAAATACAGGGTCTACCTACAGACTAACCTACCCCATACTTCATGAATGGCAAAACCTCCTCTGCCTCATGAAATGTTTCTTCCTTTCCAAATTTTGGGGGTCCAGCTGACAAAAGAATTCCCACCAGACACAAAAAGAGTAGAAAAGTAACTAGAGCCAGCTGTGTGCATGCAGTCATGATATCCCTGGGAGCCTGGGACCTATCTGCAAGGACTTTTTTAGTTATGATGTAGTTAGTATTGATGTTTCATCAGCTCCATGATACGTATTAGGAAGTTTTAACTTACTACTGAAAGTGTATTAGATGCTATGGTATAATAGTTATTTAATAACTGCATGATGTGAGAGGTTATTTATGATCTCAGGCACAAGGTAATACAGACAGAATTATATGCTTAGCCAGAAAAGCAATTCTGCTAACAGTTAAATGCTTAAGTATCTGTTTATGATTTTCAAAATTCTGTCTGTTTACTGGCAATTAGTTTTTTAATTGCTAAACATTAGCTAGCTGTTTCCACACTATGAACTCCCTCTGCAGGGAGATAAAGGTTTCACATACAATAGGACAGAAAATCGAAACACAACGTATAACAAGGACACCATTCATGTACAACAATCTCAGACTCAGTTTCTTTAATTCCTTATGCATGAACTTTATCTATGCAGGTTGTTCCTGTCTTTAAACAAGCAAAATATTGATCTGAGAAGGAAGCAATAAAAGAAGAAGTAATCACATTTCAATGGCCATGGAATACGGAAGATTTACATATGCTCTGTAATCAGATATCAAGCACCTAAAAGCCAAATAAATAAGCTTCCTACACCATTTTGGCTGATTGTTCTGTTTTTAATCTGGGTGGACTTTATGAGGAAAATCCTTGTGGCCTCAGTTTCTCTGCTGAACTCAGGAACAAAGATGCCATACTGTAGCCAGTTATAACTGTGACTTTTTCCATGGCTACCAAACCTGCCAGGCCACTAGATACAGTTCAGCAACATCTGCTAGATAGCATTTAAGTATTCATTGGAAAATATTCTCAGGCATGTGTGCTAGCTCTCACTCAAGAAATCTTACTCCCTTATTCTCATCTGGTACAAGAATGATGCTTGTTTGCTGCTGAGCCTTCTGCACCCCAGGCTGGGTGGGCCAGCAAGCAGACACAACCAGTGGGCAGGGGGAGGCAGGTAGGCTGTGAGAAAGGCAGCAAGCAGGGAGGCTGGGGTCAGGGGCATGGCCAGGGACTGTCACTTCAGCAGTGACTTCTATGGGTTTCACGGGAGAAAGGAGCTCCAAGGTTTCCAGGCAGGTTGAATGAATTAGCCTGAGTTGAGTTCAGTTCCTTTTTGGAAATTACCTTCAAAGAGAAGTTGTTTTGCTCTTTCTTTGGGGGTTAGAGGTGTAGAAAAAAGAAAGCAAAACAGGAGGAAATGGACTCAGCCTTCAAAAATTTGTTGAGGAAGGGTGACTTTATTTTTACATCTTTTTCAATTAGCATGCTTCACCAAGCAGATGGGAGGGGTTTTGTCCTAGTTTAGACTTTGCGTCCTAAAACCCAGCCTGTGGAGACTGAGAACCTTTTGGCTGACCCCTTCACAGAAGATGTGGTGCAGTTCTATCTCAAAGTTCTGGCTGATGCAGGATCCCTCACAAACAGTTTAACTACTTTTTGCATAATAATGTGAAGAAAAGATATTGAGGCAGCAGGTGGGTAAATTTTTCCTTAAGGCTGTGGTATAATATGAGTAGAATACATTTCAACTGACATTAGCTATGTAAGAGCTAGCTTGTCCTCTGGGTTGCCTGTATAGTCAATAGAGAAAAACAAGTTGCTTGAGAGAACAATTCACTTTATCTTATGAGCAGATAAATACAATCCCAAGGTTTCACTTTGCTTCCACTGACTATAGATAGAGCCTAATTACTGGGAATTACAAAGGTAGGTGAGATGAATCCCACACAAGCTGTCTCAACTTGAAAAGGGTACATGGATTTGACACAGCTCTCCAAAATACAAGCTGCATCATGAGGTGCCTTGAAATCAGGCTGCAGGGTGGTGAATGCAGCCACATTACTGCATTTTTTAAAAATACACAGTCATGCTTCCTGGGTAACTGACTGCAAGATCCTTGCTCATTATAAAATGTATATGCTTAACTGCGTTTGTAATATATGAAGCTCTCAGTCCTGACTGTCTCTTGCTATCCGCAAAATGCTTGGCTTTAGGATAAAGCCATTTGTCTCTGAAATAGTCTTCCATTCCCACAAAGCAACGATGGCCCTTGGAATTAATGCTAGGCAATTTGGGAGATGCATGAAAGGGAGCAAATAAAAACACCCCTTACAGCTGCAATCAGCCACAATGCTTTCAAGCAGCTCAACCAGACAGCAACTTACAGCCCAGCTCTTCCCATCCGCCTAATAATATCTACACAGATGCCACTACGCTCTTTTGCTGTGCACTTTTCTCATTTCCCGTCTCTCCCACTATGATTTTCATCTGCTATTACTTAGTGGCAGTGCTGGCAAAGCCCTGTGCTGAACAACTCCCTCTTGGCATGGGGGACCTTCCTCCCAATGCTCCACTCCCCAGCTGCTTTGAAATGACAAAAATTAGAGACTTGGCTGAACCACACACAAAGAATTCCGGCAGTTTGAGGGCCTTGAAATAGAAAATACTTCAACAAGATTGTGCTACATCTCAAAAGCGTATTAAACACCAATGATGTTCCATAACATAACAGCACTGATAGTCTTGCCTGACTTGGTCTGCTCTGCCTGAGAATCATCAGCCTCACTTAATATGAACGAGAAAGTTACATGTCATCAAAATCACACTTTCCAAACTCCAGTTCTGTTCTGATTGAAGGCGGCATAAATCTGAAGTAATTTCATTGCTATAATTATTCTAGGTTCAAGGCAATGTAATAGGGAATAAAATACATTCCAGCAAGTCCTTCTAGTCCTCACTTTAACAACACATTTTAATTTTGTGCAGAATTTCAGCTAATGTAATTTAAAGAGGAAGATGGAAGTAGAATGTAGAAACAAGTCACTTTCAAATGAATGCATATATAATGGCTCCCTGTGAAGCAGCTTGCAAGCAATGCAATTCCTCATCCAGAACAGGGTTATTTTTTTAATTTTAGCTAATGTTAATTTAAATACCATTTTAGTGACTGTGAAAGAAATTTAACACTTGATTCATTTTTATTGTGATTAATTATTCCAATATTTCTTAAGCTTGTTGTGTTAGATACTGATTTCAGTTACATTTTGTTTTCCACTACTTTAATTTCATTAGCCCCAAAGACATTATTCCAGATTTTTGTCAGGATAACTTGGAACAAAAATAGACCTTATATCATTTTAAAAAATCATTAAAAAGTGCATAATACAACTGTTACTCACACTTCCTTTTATTTATTCTGAAAACAGTAAAAACCTAGCAACTCCAAGGAGCTGAACAGCATGCAAAGCGTGATTTAAACACTACTAAAATGCAGGTCTAAATAGGTGACTTTAATGTGATTCATTTTCTCCTTTATTGGGTAAACTGTTGAACAGCCAGCCCAAGAGAAGCCATCAGGACAAGTCCGTTCAAAAGAGGATTCCAGGAGGCTGGGTTAACGCTTGACCTTCAACCCTGGAATGACATAATTCCATTAGAATCTTAAAAAATAAAAGGCTAAGTCATAAAAATTTGTAAACAAGGACTGAGTGTAGTGAGTGCTTTGAGATGTGCCTGATTCTGCAGCCTGCATTTACAGCTCTGAGACATATCAGCTACTGAGCTAGGAACCTCCCTCACCTCAGCAAAGATGCTGAGCTGAGCCTCCACAAGTAAGACTTGTTTTCTCAGGAGTGAATAACTCTTTTCTCAGGAGTAAGTCTCTCCAAAATGTCCACATGGCAACGTTACCTAAGTAACATTCTAGAGTGATGCTAAATTTGCAAGGTGCCCACGGCAAGGGCTATGTAGAGAGACATCTGTGTTTCAATGATACTTCACCAATAGTTAGAATTATCAGCAATAACAATACAGGAAGAATAATGTTCCCTCATGGATATAGCTTATCACATCTCTCACTGATAATATGTTGCCATCCAACTTCAGCAACTGAATAGTCTAGATGCAGTCTGAACATCTCTATACCTCTCACAAATTAGCGATGTCCTGGAAGGGCTCAGGAAGCAAAGCATGATTAAGTCAGATGGGCAATGCAAAGAACTCAGTTATGGTCACAAAGCTCCAGTGACTGATTTCGGATCTGTGAAACGCACCTGAAAGACAAGAACACAGTGAGAATTTGGGCTGGACCACAGGAGGGGACTTTCTCAAAGAGCCAGAAATGTCCAGCCATACTTGAACTTGCTCAGTAAAGCATGTAACACAATTTCTAAGCTCATGGTCTCTATAGTAGCAGTTTAGAGCTCTGTGATTTTTCAGTGTATTAGTTAACAGCCACATGACATTCTGGATTTGTAAACCCCAAAAGGTTTTCCTGCTCTATTATGTCATAATATATATATTTATATATACACTATATATACACATAGTGATATTTCTCCGACTTAGAGCATATAAAATAAGACTGAAATTATGCATTACTCTAAGACAGGTGAGGACTCGAGTAAGTGAGACACAGAATTCGTTGTGCAGGCTTACTAAAGCAACTCAATGAGTAACCTAGGCAAACGGGAGTAATGGTGATGTGGCAGCTGTCTGTAACAGTTCAGTGAATTCAGGACAGGCAGGCAGCAGAAGGCGGTTTGCACCCTGTAGGTACAACCACCAGAAACAAACATTTCACCCTTGCTAGAAACTGAACTGTTCAAATATGACCAGCTGTTAACATACATTATTTAACATACATATTTCTGCAGCTGGAAGCTATACCACGTACGCTGTAAGTGTCTGTACCTGCCAATGGGCATAGCTGCAAAAAAAAAGGGAAGACTTCTGCTTCCACTAGCAGAGCTTCTCTATGCAAGAGGCAATCCTCTGGTAGCCCCTCTGGCAGGACACAGTTCCTTAGTGCCAGGAGAACAGGAAAGGATTGGACCTTAAGGAACGAGTTCATGCATAGGATCAGTCTGCCCTTGAGTGTGAACATCTGGGATGTTCCAGCAACTGCTAACACAGAACCATTTCAATGCATAAACTAATCTGTTCCACTTCTCTGACAGGTAGTTTTCAAAAACACTGAACTTTTGTAGGTATTTGAAGTTCAGCCCATTCTTGGAAGTAGTATTAAATTTTGTCTAGTTCAGCATAGTGTCTTCACTGTACAACACTGTTTGAAGCAGGTTTAATGATACTGCTACTACAAATAGTTTATGAAATAATTGGCACAGGTCCCCTTTTCTTTAGGTTTGTTTTCTGGTGTGATGTCCAGTTATTCAACTTAGATTTATTTCTGTTACTGGATTCCTCAAGCAATTCCATTTCCAATCAAATAGAGCTCTTACACACACGATTAACAACAGAGGGCTAGTTATATTGCATGAGGAAAGAAATACATTTCTTTTGAACTACGGTAACAAAAATACATTCAGTTTACCTCTTCAGTCATTTTAGCATCTGTCTTTACTGAAGTCCCATTAATTCACAGTCTGTGATTCTCTTATTTTTGCTAACCCTTCTGCTGCTTGTGAAGGGTTTTAGCATTCACCACAGTACTGGATTGTTAATGTACTCATCTTTTCACTGTTTTCAATCCACCTCAACTACCAGATGCTTCAGGAGATATTTCTGCTAACAGATTCCATTAGTATTGACCATTTCCCACATCAAATGTTTAACATGCACTGTCAGATTTAATTGTGTGTTTGCTTGAACAAGATCCTTTATTGCCTTTGCTTGTATTGCAAAAAGCCAGATTAGTAAGGTATCTCACTTCACAGATTATTGAATCTTTTTGATGAACTGTGTTGTTTGTAGTCTAATAAATATAAGCTTTTAATTATTAAGAATCTTGGAGAATTCTGAACGGAACAAGATAAAGGGGTTTCATTCAGCACTTTGGACTCTGACTTGCTTCAGCAACTCTTGCCTGCCCTGTGGAGCAAGTCTAAATACACAACGAACGGAAACATCCATTATTGTCTGTGTAATACATACATACATACATACAGAGAGGGAGAGAGATCCCTGAAGCACCGGCTAAACCAGTTTTGGCTTAGGCAATGTAGTGTGCCAAATTTAAATATGGACATTTGCTTTAAACACTTTGTGCACAAATTCACCTCTGTTGAGCTCCATCACCAGTATGTTAAAGTGCTTGTTAAGATTGCATGTAGCCCTCTGGTGATTGTGGTGTTGGATGATAGCTTTCTAGCATGTGAAGAGATCAAGTGCTTAGGGCTGATTCTTTCAGATGTGTTAGCATTTATTTTTTTTTTTTGACCATGAAGTTTTGTTCCTATGCCATTATCTTAGTAACAGCAGTCTGATTCAAGTAAGTTCACTGTTTCCTCCCTGGGAAATTAACACAATGATGACATCCCAGTTTAATCTTGTATTCCACTGCCTTTTGTGGTATAGAAGATCAATTTATTTAGTGCTGTGCACTACAAAGCAACAGCTCTGGGAGCAATCAGCCCAGAAAGGGTCTGAATAATGTTGCTGTGATAGGGTAAGCAATCATTAAACCGGAAATATAGTGTCAGTAACACATAGATCTTTGGCAGACTGGTAAGTTTGCAACCTAGGGGTTTTAATGTCCTAAAATTAGCGACCAACAATAACAAGGTAACCTGCAACTTGATGAAATACAGCCTAATGTCTTAGAGTGCACCTGCAAGAAATTAAAAGTTCATGGAAATGATATATTACTTAGGCTACAGTGGAAGAGAAATAAACTCTGTGGGAGATTATACCTGTACAGCAGTAGGACTGCAGTCACATTTGGCAAAGTACTATTTGAATTTTTTGGAAGACAGCATTCATATATATATCTCCACATATTTGGTGCTTAAGCAAAGATTAGAAACCAAGCATAAGGCTCCATTTCCTTCTGACACTGCTGGCTCTTCCATTTAAGGATATCTCTTACTGTGTGGGAAGCTACGTATAGCTAGTTAAGATTGTCTTTAGGGTCCTGCTTTAAAAAAAAGTTTTTCCCTACCTCTTTGTCATCAGTATCCAAAAGTTCAAGGTTATGCTGTAAGGTATGCATTGAAAGCCCGGTTCTGCAGCCCCTGTTTACAAGAGCAGTCCTGAGGAAGAAAGCTGAACAGTACCTGTGAGAAGTGCTAGTCCCACGTACACAAGATAGGCAAAAAAACCCAGGTATTGATTCCAGGCTGATAGGTTCTTGTTCAAACAGCAATATGGCGTATAATGTGCTTTTAATACCTGAACAGCACTGTCAGTCTGTCTCCAACTCCTCTTGTTCAGATTTGCCAGATACATCTAGAGTCTGGAGCCACGTATTTGGTTGTACTCAGTTTCTAACACACCCTAACATTTTTGTGCGAGTTTCAACAGCACTACACATCTCTGATGTTAATGCAAGAATCCAGCTAGTTAGACACTTGCAGAGTATGTGCTAGCTGACCATAACAAACTTGTATGGGAACCTGAGCAGCACCAGCCACATGAAAACTAGTCTCTCTCCTTCTGAAACTACAACACACATTTCACAGTTCCCTGGCTGTTAATTTGCTTCAAAACTCAACATTTGCACACCATGATTGAAGGGCAATCCCAAGAGGCCTTCCTAGTGCACTGGCAACATTTTAAAATTGGAAATCTGAAGAATTAAATGTGTTCATGGTCATGAGACCACACGCTGAAGAAAGGATTAGCATGAGATGCAAAGTGTTTTAACAGGGGTGGTGGTACATAGATTTTAACTTTCAGAGAAGTGTCTTGCTCTCCAGAGAACATTCACTTACAAGAAAAATGGAGGCAAAAGGTGGGATTTGTGGCAAAATCCTTAGTGTACTGGATTCAATGTGCTTGAGACCTTGGCTCTCTAAGTGCCTTGGAAGACTTTCAATTTATTCCAGAGAAACATTGTCATTAGCAGAAAATTAGCCAAATTTTGTTTGCAGACAGTCATTCTTAGGAGTAAAAGTCAGATTAACATGGTGCAAGTGCAGAAAAATAACTAAGACAATAGCAAAAAAAGGAATAAATTTTTATGAGGAAAAAAATCTTTTTTTTGTTTTAATGCACTTTAAAGGTCTTTAGTGTCAAAATATATGTATCAGTCAACAATATCGTCTTTGCCTGACCAGGGAAAATTGTGTAAGGCATCAAATGTTAGTCTATCTAAAAAATATTCATACTCTTATTGCTCACAAGAATATTAATAATAAAAATCTATATTCCTATTCTAGAATATTTTGTGAGGATCATAACTACACATAAAGATAAAATGCCAGACTGCAATGTTCAAACAAAATATAGTTGTTTGGAACAGTTTTTCAACTGATATCTAAAGATACTTTGAAAAAACATCCACTTGACTGATGCAATCCCTGCATGTAGTTCTACTCTGCTTAACAGAACATTTTATTTGAATCCATAAATATGCTTTTTCATGGGCATGAGAACATTGCTTCATGTCTGAGAGCACATTTTTCGCTTCTGGGGGGAATGAGAGCCTGAGTTTGTGCCACTCCTATCCTCAGTCTACTATTTCCAAAAATCTCCATGGAACAACATGTTCACGTTCAAAAAACAGCAAAGGCAGGCAGCCAACAGTTTGGCTCTTTTTGAGGCAAAGGACAGACAAACAACAACCCCTTTGTTTACAGGCGTTTCACGGATGTGAAGATACCATGATAGTGCACAGTTTTCTTTTAGAAATGGGGAGCAAGGCACTGCCTATACAACACTAGTAAAAACCAAAAGGACATCTCTCTTAACAGAGCTTCATAATTAGGCATGCATTATAATAACAATATTAGTACCAACAGAAGGATGGCATTTTTAACAGAGTGGCCGTTACTTACTTAGGAACGTTTCAGCAAAATGTTTGTCACAATTGCTAATGATATCTACAGAGACAAAAAGCTTCCCATAAATACTTGAGAACAGCACACACTGCTACTTTACACTCTTCATCCTTCAGCTAACAACCTCCTCTCTTCCCACTGCTCCTTTTCATCTGCCTAGTCTTACACCTAGAAAAGTATTAAAAGGACAAAACAGCAATTATTATTTCAGTTATGTCTTCCTGGGTAGTCTTTAAATCTCACCTGTAATCTCCTAATTTTCCTAATTAAAGTCATAAAACTTTATGATTTAAAAAACATATTTTGTAAATTAAGTATTCTAATCAGGATCATATTATCAAAAAGTCAGAGATAAACATAAGTACTTCGCACAGTCAGGACCAAAACTAACATTTTTAGTATTATTAACAACAAGGTAAACCAGTGAGGTCTTGATTAGGGGAGTTAGAAGATAAGAAATGAGATACAGGCATGGCTGAAGGGTAAAGCCAAAAGCAACTAATTACCATGGGTTTCAAGAAGAGAATTATAATGTGATTAAGCTCATGATCATTTAATCTCACTTCTTCCTTTGTAAATATACCCTTGCAACTCTTTATCATGAGTATGAAACTCATTGTGGAATACAGAGAAGAGCAGAATGGAAACTTTAACTAGAGCCTCTTCTTTAACCATTAACTGGATCTCTGTAATACTGATCATCTTCAATTCACAACAAAACCAACAGGCAATGACCGAGCTATGGAGACATGCTGTGTAATCAAGCCTTCTGCAGGGAACATGGACAGGTATTTCTGATATGGCACCACAAATAGAGTCAAAGACATCCATTTGATGACAGTCACATATTCCCACCTAAAGTGTCGTCAGCTGTCCATGGAAACAGAGTGAAATCCAAACCCAGGCACCAGCTCTGGATACTGAGTTGCTGGACACCTAGACCTAGCAGCTCTTCCAGTTAGTAATTGCCGTAAGTCCTGTGGGCCATTTGCACTGGAAATCTGTTTATTTATAAAACATATATAAAATTACACATGTTCCTTGTCTGGGTTAAGTAAAGGTGGCCTGTCCACCTAGGTAAAGACTGGTAATTAATGTCTTTTGGCAGGATAAATGACACTTCATGACTCCACGCCCATTATCATTCCTACATACTATTGCAACGCTATTGTGTTCTGCTCGCCCTTTTGCCTATTTGTTGCCCTTGGCACTCTCCTGGGGGGGTCCGTCTCCTCCTGCCTTAGATAGATAGATAGAAAGAATCAGTTTATTTACTATTCATTACATAATACAATTACAATTCATTAATTCATTAAGAACTTAAAATAGTCCGTGCTTGACTAGCAAATAGATGTACAATATCCACTGAAGAAAATAACGCCCGATTCCTGCTGGGAACTGGAGAGTCCTAATTCTGCTAATAACTTATAATTGCCTCGATACCATTTTCCATGTGCTTCTAAAGGAAATCCTATAAATTTAATAGCATTGGTATTCATCAATTCTTGAATTTGTTCTTTTAGATGTGGATATATCTTAACTTTCTCTGCTGCTGCGTCCACAAAATGTTGATTTACTTTCATACCTAACTGTGATGTCTATTAGGGCCTGATCTCCTTTAACGAATACCAGGTCCAGCTTATATAGTTCATTTCGTTCATCTTTCAGCAGCAACTCCTGGAATACTACCCATTCCTTCTTTTTGGCCGCATCTGCCAATAATTCACATAGTTCGTTATGTCTCTTAATCCTAGCATCCTGTACCGCTACTACAGAAGATCTGGGGCCATCCCACATGGAGAGTACTCCAAACTACATGGAACCAGAACAGAGACCTTTGCTAGTGCAGGCAGAGCATTCACTCAACCCTTGTGCAATTCTTCTAAAAGACACTTCACATGTAACTAGTAAATGAGCAAGGAAAAACAGAGATATCTCACATGCCAAAGAAATCTTCATGATGAGCAAAGAGACTAGCCAGTAGCCATCAGACCTATTGCTCTTGGTAAGTTAATGTAACACTGGCAGGCATTTCCCCTTTGAAAAGTATGTGGTGCGGCTTCTGGCTGCAAACAAGTCTTCCTTTGTGTTTCTCCTGGCATTAGCCTACCTCAGCAGTCATATTAAGGGGGAGTGAACTACAGTCAGTGAAGTCATCACACCAGTTGCTCTCTCACTACTTCTCAGCTATCCCTACAGTCATTTCTGAATGTTGACTTCTGTTTGTTTCACCACATGATTCATGCTGGCTGTCCCCGCACTGCCTGAATCCTCCTTGTGCTTAAACTTCCTTATGTGGTGAGCCAGTGTCTGCTCCAGACTCAAGCCAATCTCAACTAACATGGAGGCTGCGTGAAGACCTGGAGAGCATGCACTCAAATGCAGAGCTGATGTCTGTGCTAACCTGATACATCTAATTTGAGAGTAATGCCAGACCATTAGGGAACTGGAATTCAGGCTCAGGAAAGAATTAAATCCATTGTCAATATTTAGAATAAAATTTCTGTATAATGGGGGCAGACTTGCTCATAAAAAATATTATCGCTGTAATAGAAACTGCTGTACACAAAACATACATCATTGGATCAAGTAATTGTTGCTTACATGAAAGTGAAAAGAACAAAATTTTCTCAAATAGCTGGCAAGCTAGTACCTGTAGAAATATCACCTCCCCCAAAATAATCTCATAAATACTTGTGTCATTAATTTTCACAGAGCACAAGACTGGAAATTAAATAGTATTGATTCATCCACTTTTCCAATGGGAAGGCAATCCCTTCTTAAAAACAAGACCTTCTCACATAAAATTTTGTACCCAACAGCCCCAATGCTACTTTCCATTTGGCAGAATTGCAGCAGCAGCAGCAGAGTAAAGATAGAAGGTACGAGATTTTCAGTGGAGCCAAGGGAAATACAGCTCATAGTTTCCATCAATCACAGTGCCAGCTAGCTGTCTATTGTCTCTAGGTACACAAAAATTCAAGGTGAACACAGACTGGTATACAGCAGCCACAGGAAGCAATTTTGTCCAGGCTAGTTTAACATTCCTACACTTAGTGACCTTCTTGTTACAGCCAAGACTATGAAGTTTATTGCTGAGTTAAGAACAGTTTACAGAATAATAATAATAAAAAAACTTAGAAGCAGTAGATGGCATATTAACTGTTATACTATTATACCTGCCTCCAGTCTCATGCAATATTGTTAGATTTTGTACTAGTGGAAACTCTGGACTGTAAATTACTTAAGAAATTAACTTAATTTTAACTGATGTATACCAGATAGACATTCGTCCTCAGCTTTTGACTAAGAACATATATAAAAATAAGCATCTTCTACTTAATACTTTCGCTTGCTATTGTTCTGTAATGTTCACTACTAGATCATTGATTGGATAATGAATGGTTCCTGGGATCAGTGAAATTGAGTAATTATCAGTAACATCTGGGTTCCCCCAAAGCAATCTAGTAAGGTCTCCAGTTTCCTCTAAACCCCCAAACTGGACTGCTTGCCAGTTAGAGGTTATAGGTTACAAAAGTTTGTAAGTATTAAGTATTAAAGTTTTAGGTTAAGAATAATTTTGTCCTAAACTTTTCAATAGTGTCCTCCACAATCAAAGGTAAAAATGCTCACTTCATTTCAACATTCATTATCCAAATAAAGCCAGCACCTCAGTATACCAGAGTAAACTTCCCTGAAGGTGGTGTTGTAAAGCAAGGTTAAAAGGGAAAAAAAAAAAAAGAAAAAAGCCAGAGTAGAGGACCCAAAGAATTGCTCATTGCCACAAACCAGAGAGCTGTTCAGGGAATAATGGAGTTTGTCTAAGCTCCTGAACTTTCAAAGCAAAATTTTCCCTAAATTCTGTTACATTACCCCTTCATAAAAGTTCCTAGGCATAGTCTGCTGGGAGGCTTTGGGACAGTATCCTCTCCCCTTCTCTGCAGAGGAGTATCCACAACCGGGAGGCACTTGCCACTCAGGTGTTTCTCACCAAGCGCAAAGCACAAGTATCCTGAAACCAGATGTTAATTTTGCAGCCTGAGGCCAGGAGTGCTGAACTAGCCTACACTTCAAGACTGTCTTCTTCAAATGGATTAACTGTGGGAAGACCTAGGTTTTATTACTTCCTTTTGAGGTAACTTCAGATGTTCAAAGAAGAGCACAGGCACTTTTATGAAGGGTATTAGCACTCTTTTTCAAAGCTATTTGGAAGCTGTGATAGGAAGCACAGGAGGCAGTTTCACAACATAAGACTTCAGATAAAATACTTAGGAGATTTAAATAGTGTTCTTGACCCTCATTCCCAGCCCCTGGCATGACATCCAGTGCCTCAGGGCACAGCAACTTCAATCAGGAAAAAAATCAATTTTGCGATCCAAAAGAGCAGTGTAACACTCGATCTCCATGCCATGCCCCATGCTTTCTGTTTGTTTTGCCAGGTTAGTTTTCAGATGGACGAGTTCCCTGGCCTAGCTCCCTGCATGGCTTCACTTACATGAGCCTGCACAGAGGTGGTGGGAACACACAGTTGGGGACAACATGTTGCAGGGAGAGCAGGCAGCCTGGGGCTTGCACCAAGTTAAAGAGCTCAGGTGAGCAGCATCACACAGGGACATGAAACTGCTTTAACTCTGGCTCAGTTCACTGTCCCAGATTGCAGGAGATGTCCATGAATAGCTGTGCTGGTACAACTCGGGGAAGAAGAGGAGCACGGGGCCAGAAATGAGCAGGCATAGGTGGAAACTGAGGAGCAAAAACCCCTTCAGCTGTGATTGCCACTGAACTACTGAGCAATTGACAGTATGCACTGTCATTTCTGAAGCTTTCTGCAGTGCTGGAAGCAGAGTATATGCTCTCTTGGTTTGAGTGGACAGGAAATCTGTGAATTATGGTAACAGCTCTGAGAGGCGTCTCTGTAAACCAGTACAGTGTTAAAACAAAGTTCTGCCCAGCTGAGGGGATTTTACCACCACAACCCTTTCTAGAAAAGTCTGCTAGAATCCATTAACAGTTAAACCTGTCAGGCGATATATACTACAGTTTTAAAGGAGACTCTCCACAAAGCTGTGAAATATGGTATAGTCATCTATTCCTTTATAAATTGAATAGGTATTTCACTCTAATGGATATTTCCAATTCATATCTAAATGCTGTTCTAATTTAATAGCATTCTTACTCACTTTACAGACTTGAAGATTTTGCATTTAAGACCAGAAACAACTATCAGGTCAGGTCATTTAATATCATCTCTTTATCTTGTACCCCTAAACTTGACTCCACGCTAAGTAATTTATTTGATCGAAGTGTAGTTTGTGCTTGACAGCTGCCACTAACTCCCTTAATATTCCTGCAGTTCAGCACCTCCCCTACTGTTTTATCATCATCATCATCACAGCAGTTTCCTTACTGTCACCAGCAGATTTTTCTGCTTTTCCTGATTTTTGTAACACTTGCTCTCAGACTGCTTTGTACAGCTTCCATGCACTTCGCTTGTGCTGGAGTGCTGGGCATTTCCTAAGCTGAAATGCCAGTGCACTGTTGTTCAGATTCTCCACAGCCTTGGAGTTCAGTTACTACTGAAATCACATTTAACTCTCAAGCTGTTTACAATCCACACAAAAGGATTTCTCTGTACAGCATCCAAACCCAACAAAGTTACAAGTGCTTAAGCTTTTTGCACCAAGATCAAATAAAAAAAAAAAAAAATCCCTCCTCATGTTTCCCGTGGTTGCAGTCTTCTGCATACCATTCAGCTTAGGCTGTATCTACAGAGCCTCTTTTTAAGTATCACATAAGCTTTTAAAGATAAACTTGCTCTTCTAATCCTCTAAGGGTTCTGCACAAATTCAGTCTTTTCCCTTCTAAACTTCTTAATTTCTTACTTATTCAGAAGATATTTCTACACTTGACTTCTTAAAGACTTTTTAATTTCCTTGGAGATATAATATTTTTTTTTTTTTTTTCGGAATAGCTGTTAAGCTCTGTACGTAACTGGCTTATTAACAAATTTGTGAGTCAGCGAGGTAGTAAAATTCTACTCTTTCCCATTATCCTAAATCAGGTTTGACTGCACCTGTAAGATGGCATAAGGTCTTGAAGGAGTACATTAAAAATTTTGCAGTCAGATGAGTGCTGATCTGATTTATAAACACCGTGTCTGTTAAAATTTGTTCCAAACATGCAGGCAAACTAGCTTTGTATCAGATCAAGCAGCATGTGCCTATATCAGAATTCCCCAGACCACAACAGGTCCTTTCAGGCCCCTTCTCATTCCCTTCCCACTCCTTGATTCCAGAGCTCACAGCACCTGGCCGTGGCTGCTCTTCTGCAAATGCAGGCTTGGACCATGCTCCTTCTTCCTGGAGCCTCACCACAGTCCGCTTGCTCTCTGTCACACTTGGCACACCACTTTGCATCTGTCTTTCACCTTGGCTACTCTCTCTTGGACGGGACTTTTCTGCTTTCCCTTAGGCCTTTTCCTGAATCACAGGTATGGCATTTCATAATCTTGGCATTGCCACTAAGCCAGAACCAAGCCCTGTCACAGAGCCAGGCTTGTTGTAAGCAGCATTCCCCGGATGCAGCTCAGTGCACTGAGATGCTCATGGGAGCGAGCAGGCAGGAGGGCAAAGCAATCTCTCCTGGCAATCAGTGAGGAGCTTTGCTGCATTGCTGCTGGCTGAACATCTCAGTATCAGTGCTAAGCAGATCTGGAGCAATGCAGGAGACAGGCTCTGAACAGCACATACCAGGGGACCATGTCACCGAGGCGAAGGGCTCCGGAGCGGACGCTCGTGCCGGGGCACCCTTGCTGAGGCGGCAAAAAAAAGTGTGAAGGGCGGGAGCGGGCAGCCCAGCCCCCCTCCCAGAGCGGGAAAGAGCAGGAAAGGGCGAGCTGCTGACGTGCGGCAGCTCTGACGCGGCGTGGGTGGGGCCAGGAGTGACGGCGGCCAAACCCCCAGACCTATAAAGAGCAGCCCCCAGGGAGCGCGAGCGACCAGGACGGGCAAATAGGGCGTGGCGGGTCAGTTCGCGCGGGGAAGGCCGAGTGTCCCCCCCCTCCAAGTTCCAAAGGGGAACCCAGGCAGTGGTCACCGTCCTCCCAGGAGAACACCTGGCAGCGATGGTCACCACCCGCCCGAAAGCCGCCGCCAAAAGGAATGCGGCGACCCAGACGGAGCTCCCGCACAAACACGCGGCCGTCCAGGTCGCCGGCTGCAGGGAGTGCCTGGGCCTGTCGCTTGTGCCAGACGGCAGCGGGGACGGCAAATGTCTTCAGTGTGAGCAGGTGGATGATCTGCTCAGCCTGGTGGCAGAGCTGAAGGAGGAGGTGGAAAGGCTGAGGAGCATCAGGGAGTGCGAGCAGGAGATAGACTGGTGGAGCCGCACCCTGCCGTCCCTGGGGCCAGGGCAGCAGGCGGAGGCCCCACAAGGAGCGGAGGATCCCCTGCCCTCTTGCCGGCAAGCAGAAGGAGGGGATCCAAGAGACGGGGGGGAATGGAAACAGGTCCCTGCCCGGGGAGGCAGGCGAATCCCCTCCCGGCCTCCCTCACCTCCCCAGCTGCCCCTACACAACAGATACGGGGCTCTGGAAGTTGAGGGCCAGGCAAGCTGGGAGGGAGGTGAAGGCGAAGGTCCAGCCAGGGGGCTGCCGAGGGCCAGTCAGTCACCCCCACGGATTACGACTGCCCCTGCTAAGAAAAAAAGGAGGGTAATTGTGGTGGGCTATTCCCTCCTGCGGGGAACTGAGGGCCCGATCTGCCGCCCGGACCCATCCCACAGGGAAGTCTGCTGCCTCCCTGGGGCCCGGGTTAGGGACATTACGAGGAAACTGCCTGACCTCGTGAGGCCCTCCGATTATTACCCGTTGCTGGTTATACAGGTGGGCAGTGACGAGATTGCAGAGAGAAGTCCTAAGGCAATGAAGAGGGACTTCAGGGCACTGGGGCGATTGGTCGCAGGATCGGGAGCGCAGGTAGTGTTTTCTGCAATCCCGTCAGTGGCAGCAAGGAATGCTGAAAGGAATGGGAAAACTCACCTGATTAACAGGTGGCTCAGAGGCTGGTGCCGTCAGTGGAATTTTGGGTTTTTTGATCATGGGGAGGTCTACACGGCACCGGGCCTGCTGGCGGCTGATGGAGATCGGCTGTCTCCAAGGGGGAAAAGGATTCTCGCCCATGAGTTGGCGGGACTCATTGAGAAGGCTTTAAACTAGGTTTGAAGGGGGAAGGGGATATACACGGGCCCGCTAATGAGGGGCCCAGGGGCAGCACGACAACATTGGGGGCGAAATCGATAGCCCACCTTAAGTGCATCTACACCAATGCACGTAGCATGGGCAACAAACAGGAGGAGCTGGAGGCCCTTGTGCAGCAGGATGGCTATGACATAGTCGCCATCACGGAAACGTGGTGGGACGACTCTCATGGCTGGAGTGCTGCACTGGAGGGCTATAAGCTCTTCAGAAGGGATAGGCAGGGAAGGAAAGGCGGTGGGGTGGCTCTGTATGTTAGGGAGTGTTTCGACTGCATAGAGCTTGACAGTGGTGATGACAAGGTGGAATGCTTATGGGTAAGGATGAGGGGGAAGGCTGGAAAGGCGGATGTCCTGTTGGGAGTCTGCTATAGACCACCCAACCAGGAGGTAGAGGTAGATGAGGCATTCTATAAACGGCTGGCAGAAGTCCCACAATCGCCAGCCCTTGTTCTTGTGGGGGACTTCAACTTGCCGGACATCTGCTGGAAATACCACACAGCAGAGAGGCAGCAGTCTTGGAAGTTCCTCGAGTGTGTGGAGGATAACTTTCTGACGCAGCTGGTAAGCGAGCCTACCAGGGGAGGTGCCTCGCTTGATCTGCTGTTTACCAACAGAGAAGGGCTTGTGGGAAATGTCGAGGTTGGAGGCCGTCTCGGGCTTAGCGACCACGACATGATAAAGTTCTCAATTTTGGGTGATGCTAAGCGGAGGGGCACCAAAACTATTACCATGGACTTCCGGAGGGCAGACTTTGGCCTCTTCAGGACCCTGGTTGGGAAAGTCCCTTGGGAGACGGTCCTGAAGGGCAAAGGGGTCCAGGAAGGCTGGGCCCTCTTCAAGAAGGAAGTCTTAAGGGCACAGGAGCGGGCTGTCCCCGTGTGTCGTAAGACCAACCGGAGGGGAAATCGACCGGCCTGGCTGAATAGGGAGCTTTTGCGGGGACTCAGGGAAAAAAGGAGAGTCTACCGCCTTTGGAAGAAGGGGCAGGCAACTCAGGAGGTGTACAGGGATCTTGTTAGGTCCTGCAGGGAGGAAATTAGAAAAGCAAAAGCCCAGCTAGAACTCAATCTGGCCAGTGCTGTAAAAGACAATAAAAATACTTTTATAAGTACATCAGCAATAAAAGGAGAGCCAAGGAGGATCTCCATTCTTTGCTGGATGTGGGGGGAAACATTGTCACCGAGGACAAGGAAAAGCCTGAGGTACTTAACGCCTTCTTTGCCTCTGTGTTCAACAGCCAGACCGGTCATCCCCAGTGTACTCAGGCCCCTGAGCTAGAGGATAGGGATGGGGACCAGAATGGAGCCCCCATAGTCCAGGAGGAAGCAGTTAATGACCTGCTACGCCACCTGGACGCTCACAAGTCTATGGGGCCGGATGGGATCCACCTGAGAGTACTGAGGGAGCTGGCAGAGGAGCTCGCCAAGCCACTCTCCATCATCTATCAGCAGTCCTGGTTAACAGGGGAGGTCCCTGATGACTGGAGGCTTGCCAATGTGACGCCCATCTACAAGAAGGGCCGGAAGGAGGACCCGGGGAACTACAGGCCTGTCAGCCTGACCTCGGTGCCGGGAAAGATTATGGAGAGGTTCATATTGAGCGAACTCCACAGGCAAGTACAGGTCAACCAGGGGATCAGGCCCAGCCAGCATGGGTTCACAAAAGGCAGGTCCTGCTTGACCAACCTGATCTCCTTCTATGACCTGGTGACCCGCCTGGTAGATGATGGAAAGGCTGTGGATGTCATCTACCTCGACTTTAGCAAAGCTTTTGACACCGTCTCGCATAATATCCTCCTCGGGAAGCTGGCAGCTCACGGCTTGGACAGGCATACTCTTCGCTGGGTAAAGAACTGGTTGGGTGGCCGAGCCCAGAGAGTAGTGGTAAATGGTGTTAAGTCCAGTTGGCAGCCGGTCACGAGCGGTGTTCCCCAGGGCTCTGTTTTAGGGCCAGCCTTGTTCAATATCTTTATCAATGATCTGGATGAGGGGATCGAGTGTGCCCTCAGTAAGTTTGCAGACGACACCAAATTGGGTGGGAGTGTCGATCTGCTGGAGGGTAGGATGGCCCTGCAGAGGGACCTGGACAGACTGGATCGATGGGCCGTGGCCCACTGTATGAGGTTCAACAAGGCTAAGTGCCGGGTCCTGCACTTGGGTCACAACAACCCCATGCAACGCTACAGGCTTGGGGGAGAGTGGCTGGAAAGCTGCCTGGCCGAAAAGGATCTGGGGGTGTTGGTAGATAGCCGGCTGAACATGAGCCAGCAGTGTGCCCAGGTGGCCAAGAAGGCCAACAGCATCCTGGCTTGTATCAGGAATGCTGTGGCCAGCAGGAGCAGGGAGGTGATTGTCCCCCTGTACTCAGCGCTGGTGAGGCAGCACCTCGAATACTGTGTCCAGTTTTGGGCCCCTCACTACAAGAAAGACATTGAGGTGCTGGAGCGTGTTCAGAGAAGGGCAACAAGGCTGGTGAAGGGTATGGAGAACAAGTCTTATGAGGAGCGGCTGAGGGAACTGGGGTTGTTTAGCCTGGAGAAGAGGAGGCTGAGGGGAGACCTTATCGCTCTCTACAACTACCTGAAAGGAGGTAGTAGTGAGGTGGGTGTTGGTCTCTTCTCCCAAGTAGCTAGCGTAGGACGAGAGGAAATGGGCTCAAGCTGCGCCAGGGGAGGTTTAGATTGGATATTAGGAAAAATTTCTTTACGGAAAGGGTGGTCAAGCATTGGAAGAGGCTGCCCAGAGAGGTGGTGGAGTCACCATCCCTGGAAGTGTTCAAAAAATGGGTAGATGTGGCACTTCGGGATATGGTTTAGTCTAGTCTGCCCTTGATTGGTTTAGGTGGGCTTGGTAGTGTAGGTTAATGGTTGGACTGGATGATCTTAAAGGTCTTTTCCAACCTAGACGATTCTATGATTCTATGATTCTATGAATGCCTGTGACAGCTCTGGTTCTGGCAGCGTGACCTGCTGCAAGCTCCAGGAGCTGGATCCTATCCTGGTGAGGAACACAGATGTAATTCCCACATGCACTGTAGATTATGGCCCCTTCCCATATTTGGATTTGGATCCATTTCTTCTGCACTTAGGAACAGGAAGCATCCATAGCCAAGGAGCACACTGCTATGGGGAGGAAACCTTTGAGAAAAGCTGGGCTACAGGTACCTAGGGACTCTTCAGTTCCTCCAGGACCTCAAGACAGATCTAGGATCAAGACCAGATAAGAAATTCACTCTGTGGGACCTTTCCTAACATAGTTGTTTTCCCTTCTTCTCTTCTGCATTTAAGCAACAGAGTGATCTAAAACAACAACCAGCATGCCTCACCTCCAGCAGTGTCCAGGCCTGTTGTCTTCACCATGATCCAGACCCATCCTGCAGCTGGTCTGATGGTTTTCACAAATGTCCCATTTAACCTGTACCACATATGCTTTGGCATGGGTCCTACTAGTTGACATTTTGTTGCCAACTATGTAAAACTGAGATCCAGTGCGCAGACAGAGGTAAAGGTGTAGCCTGTCTGTTCCACAGGAGACCATGGCAGATAAAATTGAGCAAGATTTCACACCGCCTGTCCCTCTCATGAGTTCCAAAATTGCCCCAAGAATGCATATTACTTCAGATGGTGAATCCACAGCAGTGTGAGGGCAGGGAAGGCACTGCAGTAGTGCTGAGAAGAAACAGAGAAGTAGCAGTGGGTTGTTCTATGGCAGCCATGGGAAGTCATGTGGCAAGTACATAATTTTTGTTTCTTACAAATAAAGATAAAGTTGGTCTGGGAAGGTGAACAGATATCAGAAGTTATCTAATCAAGGTCCTGCAGCAGCCATGGAGTCCTTCTGTACATACCTTACTACTTCACTGTTGTCTTCTCCACTACACATACAGCCCCTACAGCTGGAGCTTTACGTGCCTCTCCCATGCATACCTCTGAACACTCACTTCATGCTCTGGTTGAGGAAGCATGGGTAGTAAAAAGCATGGTAGAAGCCTTAGCCCACCCCTATTTTGGATACACTCTAAAACAGAGACATTCATCCATCTTCTTTGCCCTGTTTAATCCACCTTTGTGCTTCACACATCTTGTAGTATTCTGCTCTTATTTTACATGCTTATTTAAATAAAGCCCTTTAAAAATATCCTCAGCTTCAGTACATCTCTGCACAACCCTCTCGAGGCATTCAGCCCTGCAGAGCCAGCCAGGATATAAGAGCTAGCTCTAACTGGGACTGCTACTGCAACTAAGATTGGGTGAGGTGGTGTTACAAGCAAAATTACCAGGCAAGAACAGGAAACATAAGGAGAAAAGCAAGGAGAGGGAAAGAAGGAAGAAGAACCCAATTATAAAAACCCGACGACTATTCATAGCTCCCAATACACACGCTGCACCAATCAAATGTGCGATGCAAGGGAAAGTTACCCCACACTACAAAAGACTTTACACTCAATAGTAACCATGGGCCTCCCTCATGGGCTACCTTCCCAGCTCTGACAGGCAAGTGAAGTGGCTGCAATTGGTACTGGCACTTGCACAGCAGGTTCCCCTCCAGTACCGTGGTCCCATCCCATCTGCTCTTTCTTGGCCTCTCAGAAGCACAGACACAGCAGATCTTTTTCACGTGCTGCAGATCAAACTCAGCTGTGACCCTGAGGGACTCCCCATCTTTTCCACAGACACACTGCAGCTGCAGACACAAGAACCGAACACTCAGGGAGGCTGTCTGTGAGTGGCTTCATAAACCATTGGGATTAGACAGGAGTCACAGAGAAACAACCAGCAACACAGCACTTCTGTTGCTGCCGACTGACCCTGTGTCCTGGTTTTGGCTGGGATAGAGTTAATTTTCTTCCTAGTAGCAGGCATAGTGCTGTGTTTTGGATTTAGTAGGAGAAGAATGTTGATAACACCCTGATGTTTTTAATTGTTGCTAAGTACTGTTTATGCTAGTCAAGGACTTTTCAGCTTCCCATGCTCTGCCAGGTACACAAGAAGCTGGGAGGGGGCACAGCCAGAATAGTTGATCCCAACTGACCAAAGGGCTATTCCATACCATATGACGTCATGCTCAGTATATAAACTGGGGGGCGTTGGCCAGGGAGCAGCGATCGCTGCTCGGGAACTGTCTGGGTATTGGTCGGTGGGTGGTGAGCAATTGCATTGTGCATCACTTGCTTTGTATATTATTATTATTATTATCATTATTATATTGTTATTATTATCATTACTATTTTACTTTATTTCAAAATTATTAAACTGTTCTTGTCTCAACCCAGGAGTGTTTCTCACTCTTACTCCTCCGATTCTCTCCCCCATCCCATCGGGGTAGGGGGAGTGAGCGACCGGCTGCGTGGTGCTTAGTTGCTGGCTGGGGCTAAACCACGACACCCTGTTAACCTGCTCGCATGGCTGGAGCTATGGAAGATGCAGGCATCGCCTATTTTTCCACGAGTCAGCACTGACGCTGGCAAAGCAGCTATGGTGATATACTACACTTTAAAGTACTGTTGACAGAAAACTGCCCGCCTGGACAAGGATGGAAGCTTGCTAGGTTATACATTCTTGCTACAGACTCTGCAAGTCAGAGACACCAAACTCCCTGTGCTCAGGCATGCTTCCCACATAGCCATAGCATAACCCAGGGCTTTCTGTATGGCCATGGCACTCTCCTTCTCTCCAGCACTGACTCCCCTGGCAATGGCCAGGGGTTACCGGTACCTACACAGCCTTCCACACAGTGGGTGCTCTCTGGGGATCCCCGCCCAGGGCTCAGGACATCTCTGTTAATGACTTTTCCCTACCAGCAAGTGGTCTCTTCATTTGTTGACTTCCCGAATTCGACGTATGACTCTTCTGCCAAAGTCACCACCACTTGTCCCATGAATGTCGCAGTGAACAGACTGCAATATCGCCTTGTCACCCTGTCGTGCACAGACTGATGGTGGAGCCTGGGCTGAAACCCTTCACTCCTTGAGGCTCAACCCTCACTGGCTGAGAAATGCCAAGACATTTGACATGAGTATTTCACTGAACTCAAGGGGAATTTTTAACAGGTATACCTTTATACCTGATGATCTTAGAGATCCTTTCCAATCTTAATGATTCGTAGTTTTTACTTTCGTTAAAAATAATCCAGCCACCAAGCCAGGAAACACAAAATTGCTACTCGACCCTTAATTGGTTTAGTGGTGGACTTGGTAATGTTAGGTTAATGGTTGGACTGGATGATCTTAAAGATTTTTTCCAAACTAAACAATTATATGATTTATATATATGTATATAAATATATACATATTCATGTCTTTGTGTATGCATGTGTAAATCAATTTAAGTAGTCTGTAGATGTATGATTTAATTACAAAGTGAGTCTTATACTGCTGCTAGATATACACATATATACTATCCTTATTCACATGAACCATTGACCAAGTCTGAGACTAAGATCGGACCCAGCCACACCTAGACTCCTCTCTGAAAGGCATTTAGAAAGCAAGGGGGTCTATTCGGAACTTCATGACTTAATGGGAGGGTTCTCCTTATCCCCTGCATCCACGATCTCTCTGTGAATCATTCTAATTCAGCATGATTTAATTTTCCTTTATGCACCTCTTCCGTGTAATAATAGAGTGAACCTTGCCATCTTCCAATCTTTAACTAAGTCACTGTTCTGATCGATTTTGTCTAATCACTTTGTTAATCACTGATCATTGAGTGCTATGAAATTTCACAATCAAATCCTGCAATTTGCCACAAGTGAATTCTAAACTGCTACCAAATCAAACTGTGTAAAGTCACTCATTCACGACAAATTAACATAATCAGCAGGATTCACAAATCTGCATTCCCAACACTCCTAAGATGGCAGCTGACACAGCTCCCATAGGGATGTACATAACATCGATTGGCATTCAGGTTGGAACATCGTTTTTCACTCAGTTAAGGAACACTTCAGTATTAGAGATGGATGTAATTTTCCTGCCAAAAACACAAGTATGTTTGTTTAAAAACTTCGTTTGATTCAGGCAAAACTGCTTTTTTTTCAAATGTGTCAAATTATTTCGCCCACAATTAGGTAAAGTGTACAAAAGAATAATTTTACATTTTCCAAAGCAACATCTCCATTAAATTTTTACCTCACTCCTCGTGCAAAGGGATAAACGTCCTTTTGCTAGGAATGAACTGAGACAACTTTTTTTTTCCCAAGTTTATTTACATTTTGTGCCTCCATCATCATCTCTGGAAACCCATCTTACAGGTTGAAACCATAAAGAAAACCTTGCCTAAACTCTCTTTATGCCATCTGCCAGGAGCACTTTGCAAAGATCTCTGTGGTGTTCTGGAGCTGAGCTGAAATCAACAGCACCCTGGATAAAAAAGAGGAACCCGATCTAGGGATCTTGGGAAAACAGCACGGGAGGTGCCAGACTGAGACCTTCAAAAAATTGTATCGGTAATTACAGAATAAGATTATTACAGAGAAAAAGGATTCCAGCATACTGTCTACAGGTTATGTGACTGTACTCAGTAATAAAAACTGCTTATTCTCAAACCTGGCACAGATGGTACATAGAGTATCAGTGAAATAAAGAGCCCTCTGTTCACTGACCTCTTCACAGTTTACATTACTGTTAATATTTACTGCAGGCATAGAAATGTTAGCAGCACGTAATAAGTCCATCATTTTTCTATGCCTCTGTAAGGTCTTCGCAAACTTCAGTGGGATGAAAAGCCTAGCATTTTACTTTCTTTCCATTAAGTAAGAAACCAGTTCAGAAAGTTGCAGGTTTTCTTTCTTCCGGGTTTCCTCCACCAGTAGTTTAAAATTCCTGGTTTACTGAACACACATAAACTATTACTGATAGCACCAAGCAGCACAGCTGTTAACTACTTTGCCCAGCATTTTTTAAAAGGGGACACATTACAAGCACACCTTGTAGTTAGTCTTACACTCATTGCTTGTTGCAGACACAAATCTACTCTTTTTCCAACACCAACCTTGTATTACTGCATAGCTTCTTACCATTAATCATTACTATATGAAATGCTAAATTGTGAAATCAGTATTAAGGAAAGTGATCAGTGTATCCTTTCAAGCTGCCTTTCTGCCAGAGAAGCAACTGATGTGCGGAACCAGACTCCACAACCTGTTAAGGTTGTAAAGTAGGTATGTTTATTCAGCGCTGGGCAGCACGGGGGGGTCATCCCGCCAAAATCGTGCGCGCCCGCGTGGCAGCTTGTCTTGGATTTATACAACAGAGTGTTACATATACATAAGGTTTCCCAATCCGCCTATACATATGCATGACCTGTCCCCGCTTCGTATTAAAATGAGCCCCAAGAAGTCGTTTCCATAAACTCCGCCCAACTGCGCTTGCGCAGTGCCTCCGGCTGGTGGTCGCGGGGGTCGTGGGGATGAAGGCTGATGACTCCTCTTCATCACCACTAGTAACCCCTTGTTCTTGCGCAGAATCAGTTGCTCCTTGGCTCTTGTCCAAACGGCAGGGTCGGTTTCAGCTGGTTCTTGAGATAAGTTTCTGTTCTTATCAGGAACTGTCCTGTGTTGAGACATTACAAGACTCCTCGCTTCAATCATCTTGCACAATAGTTAGATAAGCGTTAAGCAATAGTCAAACTTTTATAATAAGTTACGCTCTAAACCCCCTTTTCAGTCCCCCCCTTTTCTACAAAGTTAGTAAATTCTTTTACTACACCCTATTCTAATATAATGTTTCCCTCTCTATCATCTTAAAATATTTGTTAGATTTAAATTTTCAAGGAAGTTGGTGGTTCTTGCATTCGCTGTAGGAATCCCCTGTATTCTGGAAACACCACAAAGCACACCTGACTGCTATACAAAGGACTATGGATAAAGCTATGATTATTATTATAGTGACAAACAACCTCTTTAGCCATGTTAAGTTTGGTAATCAGGAGGTCAACTTTTCCAGCAGTTCAGTGAAACCCCAAGAGGTATCATCTTGGGCTACCTGATGTAGGATTTTTGTTTTTTCCCAAATTTGGGAAAGATCTGTTTCAATCTCCTGTTCTTTATTTACGTATGCACAACAGCTGATATTAACGATGGTGCACACACCACCATCCTTAGCAGTTAATATGTCTAAAGCCAATCGATTTTGCAAAACCACTTTGCTCAAGGAGGAGACTTCTGTCTGCAAATTCTTTAATGCATCAACTGCGGCATTTTCAATTTGCTCTAAAGTGGCTGAAATGTTCACAATAGCTTTTTCTAACTCACTTACCCCTAAAGATGGTATTAACCATCTCACAAAACTGTCATCACCTGTGGGTTTTATTATTAGGGGGTTTGCCGTGCGCTTAATCCTAGTCCATGGAGTTCTCAGGATTCCAGATAATGGCTTCTGGTTGTTAAATATCTTTTCATGGGGCATTAGGTAACCTATAGTACAGGTACCATCCCAGTTCTCAGGTAATCCTTTCCTTGCTCGTCCATCACCACACAGCCACCAGAGTCCTTGAGGAGCACATTCAAAGGTTAGGTTATACGCTAGTCCTAACAAGATTTGAGGCGGACATTTCTTATTCCTAGTGTCATTAAGACACGAAGAGTCTGAACATTCACACACAGTTCCACTAACATTCTGAAATCTCCCTACACTCAGCCCTCCAGATCGCCGCTCTATGAAAATCGGGTTCCCACCTTCCAAGCCTTCTAGTTCAAATTTAGGTCCATTAATGCCAGTATTACAGGTAAAACTGGGAATTTTTGCTGGGCTCTTGGGAAGAGGAGTTGTTTCTAACCCCCAACAAATCTTCTCACCAGTTGGAAGCCATGTTTCCTCTAAACCAGGTAAACATGAACTTGTACTCAATGACCAAAGTATAGTCTCCCCATTTGGTAGAGTGGAGTTGTTGAAGTTATCATAGGGCCAACTCCAATTGGAGTGAGGCACTGGGATTCCTAGGAGAGGTAGTTCCATATTCCCTCTGGGAAGAGTTGTACATATCCAACAATCTGATAAATTAAAAACCTTGCTTACATTTTGCGTCAATTGTATATAAAGATTTTCTTGCCAAGTAGCTACACTGATTAAATACATAGGACTTAAAAGCAAAAAGGTCTTAGTCCCCATCCTGCCTCCGCAGTTTAAGTTTCAAAGGTTCCTGAGCTTCAGAAGTCCAGACTTTTCTTGGTGCTTTCTTTACTCTAGAGTAGTGGATCCAGGGCGTCTGTTCCTTGATCTTGATTGCAGTGAAGGAGATAAGGAGTATCTGGAAAGGTCCTTCCCACTGTGGCTCCAGGGTTCTTTCTGCAAGAGACCTTATATAGACATAATCTCCAGGTTGGATGTTATGTACAGGTCCATCTAAACCTCTACTTCGAGTACCGACCACATGTTTCTCAATTTTGTTGAGTTTGCTTAATGCTACCATGTAAGAGGTCATAATTTCATCCCCAGCTTGTGTGGACATCCCTTTCTGTATTCTATAGGGTCATCTATATAAGATTTCAAAAGGGCTCAGTCCTTCTTTTGCTCTTGGCCTGGTTCGTATGCGCAAGAGAGCCAAAGGGAGAGACTGAGGCCAGGCCAAGTTAGTTTCCTGTCCCAATTTCACAATCTGCTGTTTGATTAAGTGGTTCATTTTTTCTACTTGGCCACTCGACTGAGGGCGATATTGGGTGTGAAGCTGCCAATCTATACCCAAATGGCGGCTAATTTGTTGTACTACTTTTGAGATAAAATGTGGTCCTCTGTCAGAGGATATGGTGGCTGGAACCCCAAAACGTGGTATTATCTCTTGCACTAATATTCTAGTTCCCTCCCGAGCCTTGGCTGTCCTGGTAGGGAATGCTTCTGGCCAACCTGAAAAGGTGTCAGTTAGTACCAATCAATATCGATACCCCCCTTCTCTTGGGAGTTCTGTAAAATCAATCTGCCATTGTTGCCCAGGCCTACTGCCTTTCCCAATTTGGCCCATTTCTGGTCTGGGGGTATTTTTGGGATTAGTCTGGAGGCAAAGATCACACTGTTGCATCACCTGTCTCACAGTGGTATATAGACTTCTAGCCATGGTTTCTCTAATTAAATGTTTATATAGAGCCTCTGTTCCCCAATGCCTTTTCCTATGTTCGTCTCTTACCAGATGCCGTGTTAGACAAGAGGGAACGATTAGTTTCCCTTGTGGGGTGGAAGCCCACCCTTCTTTGTTATACAACCCTTCTAGATCTGTGATAAGCTTCTGATCTTCTGGGGTACATTCTAGCTTACCCTCTAGAGAAATTCGCCCATCCGGGACCAAAGCCCCTTCTATTTTTACCTTTGCTTTGGCTACCTGTTTTGCCTCTCTGTCCGCCAGCTCATTTCCTCTTTCCAATTCTGAGCTCACCTTCTGGTGTGCCTTAATGTGCATAATCGCCACTTTTTCAGGGAGTTGGACTGCCTCCAGCAGTTTCAAGATCTCTTCTGCATGCTTGATATTTTTGCCCTGAGAATTCAATAGTCCTCTCTCCTTCCAGATTGCTCCATGCGCGTGTACGACCTTGAAGGCGTATTTTGAGTCTGTATAGATATTCACAGTTTTGCCTTGGGCCAATTCCAAAGCACGTGTCAGAGCAATTATTTCTGCCTTCTGTGCAGAGGTATTCATGGGTAGAGGTCCTGACTCTATTACTTCTTGACTGGTGGTAATGGCATATCCCGCATGTCTCTTACCACTTAAGACATAGCTACTTCCATCCGTGAACCAGTTTTCCCCGTTTCCCATAGGACTGTCTCTCAAGTCCGGACAGCTTGCATATGTTGCCTCGATGGTCTCCAGACAGTCATGGTGCACTGGTTCTCCTGTGTTTCCACTGAGGAAAGAGGCTGGGCTGACAACGTTAGTAACTATGACCTCCACATCATCTTGTTCTAGCAGTATAACCTGATATCTCAAGAATCTTTGTGGAGAAAGCCAGTGTCCACCCTTCGCTTCCAATACTACTGATATTGTATGGGACACCAATACAGTCATTTTCTGGCTCAGGGTGAATTTTTTGGGCTTCCTGTATGTTTAGTACTAGGGCCGCGACTGCTGGCAAGCATCCAGGCCAACCTTTGCAGTTACATCCAATTGTTTGGAAAAATAGGCAACTGCTCGTCGATATGGGCCTAGATCTTGTGCCAATATTTCTAGGGCAATCCCCTGCTTCTTGTGGGAGAAAAGAAGAAATGGCTTACTCACATCTGGGAGTCCTAAGGCTGGGGCCGACATTAAGGCCTTTTTAACAGTTCAAAGGCCTGTGTGGTCTCTTTGTTCCATTTAAGGTGCTTCTGTTCAGTGGTTGTTAGTGCATATAGTGGTTTAACGAGCAGTCCATAATTATAGATCCACAGTCGGCACCACCCAGTCATCCCCAGAAAGGTCCGTAATTCTTTCACTGTTTGCGGTCTCTGAGTTTGGCATATTGCCTCTTTGCGGGCCTGTCCCAAAGTCCTTTGTCCAGCACTGACTTCATAGCCCAGATAAATCACCTGGCGCTGTATTACTTGGGCCTTCTTCTTAGATACCCAGTACCCTTGGAGCCCTAAGAAATTTAGTAGACTCACCATCCAGGTCATACAATCGTCCTCTGTTTTAGTGGCAATCAGGATGTCATCCACATATTGTAACAGTTTTCCTTCCTCAGATGGGGCTTCCCAAGATTCCAAGTCTTTTGCAAGTTGACTGCCAAAAAAAGTAGGGCTGTTCTTAAATCCTTGTGGCAACACCATCCAAGTGACCCGAGTCTTACATCCACTTCTAGGATTTTCCTATTCCAATGCAAAATATTTTCTGGCTGGCTTCATGGAGAAGCAAAAGAAGGCATCCTTCAGGTCTAGAACAGTAAACCAGGTTAGTTCAGGTGTCAATACAGTCAACAAGGTATATGGATTCGCCACTACCGGATAGAGGTCTTCAGTTATCTTATTTATAGCTTGTAGGTCCTGAACCACCCAGTATGATCCGTCAGATTTGCGGACAGGCAATATAGGGGTGTTAAAATCAGATTCACATTCTTTCAATAATCCTAATTGTAAAAGTTTTTCTATCACTGGCCGAATTCCTTCCTTATCCTCCTTCCTCACAGGATACTGTTTAATTCTTACTGGTTGTCGTCCCTCTTTAAGTCTAACTTCAACAGGTGGAGCATTCTTTGCCCTCCCGGGTACATCGGTGGCCCATACTCCAGGATATACCTGGTTTAGAATCTCCTTGTTATTATTTCCTTCTGCGGGAAAACTAGTTAAGGAGACTCAGTATTTGGTTGTACTGTTGGTCTTTTACCTCCAGAGTAATTTTTCCCTTTTTAAATGTAACTTTTGCACCTAATTGCTCCAACAAATCTCTTCCCAAAAGTGCCTTTGGGGAATTGGGCATATACAAAAATTTGTGGATGCCCCATTGTTTTCCTAATTTATATCTCAGAGGCTTACAAAAATATGCCTTTTCACTTTGGCCAGTCTCTCCTTTTACCATGATCTAATCATCTCCCAGGGGCATCAAGGCTTGATTCAAAACTGAGTACGTTGCCCCTGTGTCAACCAGAAATTCTACCTCCTGTTGTTGTCCCCTCCCTAGCTTCATTATAACCAGTGGATCCGCTAGGGTAGATTCCCCAGGTCTCCGTCAATTTTCTTCCATATGGGCCACTATTCTTCCTGTCTGGTGGGTTCGTCCCTGCTCCTTGTTTCTTGGACATTCCTTTTTCCAATGACCAAATTTCTTACACAGCGCACATTGATACCTGCCTAATCGGGGCGGTTCTCGCTTAGGTGTCCTTCCTTCCTCTTCCCTAACAACCGCCACCATTCTTCTCTGTCCTTGTCTGTATCCTTCCTCTCTATTACTAAACACCCTCCATGCTTCATCCAGTAACACTTCCAAGTTTCTGCTTTCTGTGAGACGCAACTTCTGGAGTTTGCGCCTAATATCCCCTGTGGACTGGACCAAAAACAGGGAAACTAGTTGTTGTACCCCTACCTCTGACCCAGGATCCAGTGGCGTGCTGCGGCGCATTACATCCCTCAATCGATCCAAGAATTCAGATGGGGACTCGGAAGGACCTTGTTTAATTGCATATAACGCTGACCAATTTATGGTTTTGGGGATGGCCCTCTCCATCCCCTTCAAAATCCACTCCTGATACACCTGCAATCTTTCCATATGCAGAGTCCTATTTGCATCCTACTTTGGATCTTGGAGAGGGAAATACTCCTTAACGTCCCCTCCTGTAGTCTTATAATGATCTTCAGCCAAATTCCCTGCCGTTTTTAAAATCAATTGTTTCTCTGTCTTGGTCATGGATTCTAATAATAATTGTGTATCATTCCAGTCGGGGTTGTGTTGTCTTATAATAAACTGAAAACGTTTAGTTACACTTACCGGATCATCCCTGTAATCTTTTGCAACCCTTTTCCACGCCTCTAAATCGGTGGTGGAAAAAGGTACCTTAATTAGCATTGTCCCGCCATCAGGCCCTACCGCCTCTCGAAGAGGTGCGTGTAAAGCTGTTAGAGTAGATTTCTTTCTGGTACGGGAGGATATAGGACTATCCAGGGGAGTGAAGGTCGCGTCCGAGTCCGCACCCTGTTCCTGTGATCGAGGGGGAGGCTTAAGCAAATCAAATTAGATCTTGTTCTGGTGCTTGATGGACTTTATTCATTCTCGTACACCTTTGTCCAATACTACACGCCGAGCAACACCGTCTCAGTTTACCTTTAAGTTCTTTGTTATTTTCGCGCTCAAGGGCGAGTACCATAGGGTCCTGTGGTGGCACCGTTCTACAGTCCCTTTGCCACTCTGGATGGCTTCGGAGGGTGAAAGGCATATCTGCATATGATACTTCATCCCACTTTCCTTCTCTCCTTAAAAACAACATTAATTGTAAGAGGGTATTATAATCAATTGACCCATTAAGTGGCCACTTAGCCCCATCTTCCAATTTAGAGATCAGCCACCATTGGTTGCAATATTTAATGAGTTTTCTTGCTCTCTGTACCTCCGGTTCCAACAACGTCCTTCCAATGTGCCAATACACAACCCAGGGGACTCTTCTTTAAAATTCCGCCCCGAGTGTTACCCATTTCTCTAACTTTTTCTACCTTTTATATTACTTCTTGTTAACCCTAGTTATTAGCCAGTTCCCCGACACTTAGGAGAATGGCCAAGCACCACGGCAGCCCAATTTACCCATCAAAAGATTTACGAATTTTATAAACGTTCCAGGCGCTTCGTCGGTCTCTGGCTGTGCTCGCGGAGTGACGGCACCGCAAATCAGGCCTCCCGCTCCCCTGCGGGAGCGATGCTGTGTCTCAAACACACACACGCACAAGTTTTGACCATACAACACCCGGGCAAATGAAACGGGTAATTATCGCTCCGTTGACATCCCTTCAGCAGCTGCAAGGATTCAAACGATCCTTGCGAGAGGTCCGCTTACCCTTCTCCTCCTGCTTCTTAGACAGTGGTGAGCAGGTCCGTCCTGGCTCCCGGCCGCGGGATGCAGCGGTGACCTCAGGTTTGCCCGATCCACCCGCAGGACCGCCAGCGGCCGCGCTGCCGCCAGCAAACCTCTCCGCTAGCAGGCAGGGCACCCTCCTCCCTCACGGGGACGACGCTGCACGCCAGGCGCCTCTGCGCGGTTTGCCAGCGGCCCCGGCCAAGCGCGGGCGCCCCTGCCGACCCTTCCCGTGAGGCGCCCCGCCTAGCGCAAGCCCCCGCGGGCTGCCGCGGCTCCCGCGGCGCGGCGGGCAGCGCAGGCTCCTCCCAGGAAGATGCGCGGGGCGCGCCCACCAGCGCCCGCTTCGCCCTCGACCCCGCAGGCGAGCGGAGCGCTGCCGGCACACGAGGCTGCCCAGCGCGCCTGCACCAGTACGCCTATACATATGCATGACCTGACACCCCCCCACCACCCCGTATTAAAATGAGCCCGGAGAAGTCGCGTCCATAAACTCCGCCCAACTGCGCTTGCGCAGTGCCTGCGGCTGGTGGTCGCGGGGGACGAAGGCTGATGGCTCCTCTTCGTCGCCACTAGTAGCCCCTTGTTCTTGCCCAGACGCGGTTGCTCCTTGGCGCTTGTCCACACCGCGGGGTCGGTGTCAGCGGGCTCTTGAGACGCGTTTCCGTTCTTAGCAGGAGCTGCCCTGTGTTGAGACAGGACTCCCCGCTTCAAGCGCTTTCCTCGATAGTTAGATAAGCGTTAAGCGATAGTCACACTTCTATAGTTACGCTCTAAAGCCCCTTTTCACAGCTGCATAGGAAAAAAACCTTTTCTCTTAAAAAGAATGGGAAGCTGGAAAATACGGACATTCTAGTTGTCGCCTAATAGCATATAAAGTTAAAACCCTGCATAGTTAAGAGTAAAATCCAGCTCTTTTGAATCCCATTTCACATGCAATCCTTTCTTTTCCTACAGCCCTTTCCTTCAATTGCGGCCCGTGCACGCACACACGCACTTCGGAGAGGGAGCGATCCTGCAGGACACTTGCTATGTAACCATGTAATTGATGATGCCATTAAAATGGAGATGCAAAGGAGACGATACAGCAAATGCAGTTTACAAGGGCAGTCTTTATTCTGGTCTTTCCTTGTTTGCACATTCTTGATTATGTAAGTTTAACACTTAAGAAAAACCCAAAACACAGGATCCCAGGAAAACAGTTATATTGCATGATCCCTAGAACGAACTTCTTTCCAGAGTTATTAGCAAGGCCTGTTTCTAGAACACGTCTATCAACAGACAAGAATATTGCCTCAGTAAAAGAACACGTAATTAATTCAAACAATGCTGAATTAATTTCATTCTTTTGTTTCTAACTTTCTCAAAGCTACTAGAAAGAATTAGAACAGGGGAAAAAAAAAACCCAATTGTCCATCCGAATCATAAACATGCAGTTTCACACTCCCCCAAAGCCACTGAGGAGAAAGAATTAGAAAAGAGAACAGGGGGAAAAAAAAAAATCAGTGACTTCTGGTTTCTACCCAATGTCCATCCTAATCATAAGCATGCAGTTTCACACTCCCCCAAAGCCACTGAGGGGTAAAGAAAAAGTATAAATTAAGACAGGCAGGCCTTTAGCACATCACTCGGCTGGCAAAGCGCTTGGACTTGCTTCATTTTACTGAACGAATGGAAACCTTAACCTCGAGCCCCTTCCCCGCAGGCTGTGGCACAAAAGGGCTGAGAGTCCCAAAGCTGCCTAAGCAGTATGGGAAAAACCAGAGATGCTCAGCACTTGCGCTCAGAACCATTACCACCACATCTTCAGAAATTACGTGGCACTTTAGGCAAACAGCGATTTCCAACAGAAAGCTTCTTGCCAGCCTGCAGAGCCGCCTCCGGCTGCCGCCCCGGGACCCGCGGGCGGTGCAGCCCTCGCAGGCAGCCGCCGGCCGAGCGGGCAAGGGCGGCTCCACCGGGCCCGCCGCTGCCCGGCAGCGCACGCTCCTCACGCTGCCGAGAAGGAGACAAAGCAAAAAAAAACCCAAACCCACACCCCTCAACTAGACTAGCAGGCGAAGAGCAGTGCGTGCTACCACGGTAGGAAACGACAGGAGCCCCCCAGCCTCCGGCCGGGACGCGCCGCGCACACGCCCCCCCCCCCCCCGCCAGGCCAAGCGCGGCGGCAGGGCGGCGGGACATGCTCAGCGCAGCGGCGGGCCCCGCCTCCGCCTGACCCGGATACAGACGGCGCTGCCGCCCCGCCGGCCTGCTGGGGAGCGTGGAGCCGGGCCGGCCCAGCCGCCGCCGCGGCAGCGGAGGGAAGGAAGGAAGGGAGGGAAGGGAAGGGAGCGAAGCGCCCCGGCCGCACCATGGGGCTGTGGTGAGCGCCCGGCGCCGCTGCCCGCCCGCCCGCCCTGCCGTGCCTCCCCGCCCGCGGCCATGGCCCCCATGGGCATCCGCCTCTCGCCGCTCGGCATGGCCGTGTTCTGCCTGCTGGGGCTGGGCGTCCTCTACCACCTCTACTCCGGCTTCCTGGCCGGCCGCTTCGCCTTCTTCATGCTGAGCGAACCGGCGGCCGGCGGGGCCGAGGTCCCCCGCGGCTCCGAGCCGGCCGGCGCCGTGGACCTGCGGGAGCTGCTGGCCGTGTCCATCCTGGCCGCCACCCGGGGCGGCGAGGAGGTGAAGCGGGTCCGTGAGGGCAACGTCCTCAACGCCAAGGCGAAGGGCAAGACGCGGGAGGGGGCCGAGGAGCAGCTGACGAGCGGCGACCTCCTCTCCAACCGCAGGATGTTCTACCTGCTGAAGGGCGCCTTCCCCGCCGTGCAGGTGGGTGCCGGCCTCCCCCCACCCCCCCACCCCGGTCAGGCGGGCCCGGGGCCGGGCGCCCGGCCGCGGCAGGGCTCCAGCGCTCGGCCGCTCGGCGCCGGGCGGCCTGAGGCGAACCGCGGGGCTGCCGGCCGTCTGCGGGGAGGCACGCCTGGCCGCCGGCGGGAAGCGCTGCCCGTATCGTGCGTTCTTCTTTTTTTCCTTCCCCTTCTCGCTGCTGTTGCGGCAGTGCCGCCTCATGCCCGTCGCCGTGCCTGCTGGCTTTGCAGCGGAAGGAGCCGGATCGTGTGTAAGCGAAGCCGTGCGGGGTGGAACTACGCGTTTGGAAGGGTATGGACGTGAGGGGCGAGGGAAGCGCCGCGTCTAAGCCTTGTGGTTTGTGCTGTCTCTGGTTAAGGATCCAGGTAACTTCATAGCGCCGGTTCTGCGCACGTTTCTGATGCTGCGATTAGCGACGCTGTTCATTCCTTAAATTGCCCTTCCTGCCAGTTGGCCGTCCTGCATTAAGTTACAGGGAGAGCCAGGAGCGAGGAGGAGGGATTGAGAATTTGAGGTTCAGGGACGTAGTGTTACGATATCTGACTTTTCAGCTCTTGTGACTTTGGGACAGCAGATAAGCTAACAGCTGTATCACTTTACGGAGCACTGCCTACGTGGTCAAAATGAATTTATCTTTTTTTTTTTTTTTTTTTTTTTCCCCAGAGGTGTACACCTCCCTCTTCTCTCATTTGCCTCCAGAATCTGTGTCTAACACTTGAGGTCCGACTCAAACCAGAACCACGCTTCGAGGCTTTTTGGTTGTGGTCAGCTTTGTTTCCACTTTTGCTTTAGCAAGTGGGAACTTCTCTTCAGTCTCTTGATGTGAAATTCCTTAGCTTTTTACAGTCATTTGAAACAGACAGAAAACCCTGAATTTGGATTCCAGGGGTGATAATTGCATGCTTTTCCTGGAGAGGTTGAGAGAAAAAGTAGTGTAGCTAAGTTTATTTTTTGGTTAAGTTTAGTCACTACTCAGTGAATTTTCAGTGGCTGTTCTGGAATTTCCTCAGGGTGGTGTCTGTGTAGGGGGGTGCTGTGTGGTGCGTTTTTTTGTTTGTTTTTTTAAAGTGCTGTAGAGAAGCAGTTGAATATGAAATCTAAAGGAAACGCCACATTCTTCAACATCAGATATAAACTTGATATGTGATTAATCTTCCTCTACAGAAAGATAATGAAGGTTATGTTCTGAAGATTGCTGGATTGTCTGCAATGGCAAGCCACCTTCGCAGGCCCTACGTTAAAGGAAAAAAAAGTATTGTCCCTTGCTCTCTTGTGCTATTCAGTGTCCTCACGGAGCCTGGCGTTACAGCATACCTGTACACTTTCTCCCCTTCCACAGATGGAGGGACTTCATTAGTTTAGATCTGAGAGTTGTCCATGCTTCTAGAGAAGGCTGGGGGTTCAGTTTGGGCTTCAGTTGCTCAGTGAACTGTATGCCTGTTCCATGTCTGTGGTGCCTGGGATGCATAGCAGTGACAGTCTGATTTGTGCGTCTTCCTTTCAGAGGGTGTTAACTTTGAACATCTACTTTTAAAAAACTTCGGTACTCCTTTTTATTTTCCTTACACTTGACTTGTGCTGCCAGTCTTTAAAAATAGGTGGTACTTTCTAAAGTGCAAATGTGTTATCAAACACAGTACGAAGACAAAACTGTGTGTGTACATCTGTGGAACTGGAAAAAAATCAGGCATATATATGGGTTTTTTTTCTTCTCTCCTTCTCCCACCACCCTTAGATTGGCTGAGCTTGAGCATTGAGGATGTCTAGGAAGCGTTAGTTTGACAAATCTTTCAGCTGATCAATCTGACAGATCAGGTCTGAGATATTTAGTATTCTCAGTACATGATCTGGATAATAACAGTTTATCTCACGTGGCGTTTAAAAAATATCCACTAAGCAGTATATACTGGGAAGATATGCTGTCTCTTGAAGTCTATACTGTGATGAAGATGCATTCATACACATCTGTCCAAACCAAAATAAAAACATTGTTTTACTATATACATGTTGCAACTTCTGAGGTGTGAAGACAAGGTCTCATCTCAATCTGCAAATCCTTCATGTGTACCTTCAGCACAACACATCTAAAACTGCTACTGTTTCATAGAACAGACCTGCTGCAGTTTTAGTGTGAATATGGGGATTATAGAGGATTTCCTGAGACACCTTTCATGTGAGGCAGTATAAGACTGCGTCTTGTAAGGAGCACCATACTTTATACCTCTAGCCTTTATCCCTGTGTACAGAGGGATGCTCCAGAATAAAAAACATTGCTGAAGTCAAACAAAACCCCTCTTCTCTTCTTGCTGGAGAAGATGCTGCTTACAAAAGCTGTCAAACACAAACTGAAAGAATTCCAAGCATTACTCACATCATGGAGTTCTTGAGCCTAGCAGGGGTAACCCAGCATGTAAATTGGTGCCAAATGCTGCAGCCAGGAAAAAAATAAACCAGCACAAAAACTGGGTGCCAAAATATGCCTATAATACAAAGGAAATGATCCATTAATTATCATCTAAGAATAGCTATGGCTTTCCAATGTTTAAATATAATCAGGGGGAGAAGTCATTTGACTGAAATAGACTTAAGTCAGTGAGCAGCCTTGGATTCCCTGTATTGTGCTGCTGGGCGTAGTAAGGGAAAGCATGCAAACAGTCTGTCTGAGGTGCTTAGGGACATGGTTTAGTGGTGGAATTGGTAGAGTTAGGTTAATGATTGGACTTGATGATCTTAAGGGTCTTTTCCAAGCTAAATGATTCTATGATTCTTTTATTCCTTGTGCTAGCACAGTAGTGGTGCGATAAAGACTGGGATGGGAATTGGGTGAGGGGATTAAGGAGATGCTCGAGCCAGCCCTGCCGCTGCGGGGAGAGGGGACTGGGGAAGCAGTGTTTCCAAATCCAGTTAGAGACTGGCCAGAAACAGTGGTATGTTGTGCCCAGAGCTTCTCTGTTTGAAGAGATGATCTCATGATGCCAGGTCTTCAGCAGCATTACCTGGTAAAAGAGCTTCTCTTTCAGCGCCACACATCGGGGTCTTGCATTTTTCTAACACCGCTTGTTCATGGGCCAGTGTCAGGAGCTTGATAGCCGAATGTATCCAAGGTAAAAATGTAAATCAAAGATGATTTAGGCATACCCTGGTTCACTTCACATCATGGCCCTACCAACAGCCTGCGTCAGCACATCTGAAGGAGCAGTCCTACTTACTCACAAAGGCAGGAGTGATTGACAGTGGATGATGTGTTCCTTAAACTAGCACTTTGGCCAAAGTCCCCTTGTCCTTTGACTATGAAAAAGCCCATTTTAAAGTGGCCCACACAATTCTGCTATTTTGCTTCTGCACTATGCTAGCGTTATTTTCACAGGATGCGGACTTCAGTCTTATTTGCCAGAATGAATTCTGCCCTATACTCTCATTTTCAGCTGTTTGGGCTTATTTTTGACCAGTGCATTGATTTACGTTCTATAGTTGCACCAGCTATATGTCTTGTTTTCTAGTGTAAATACTGAATAGACAAATACCCTTTGTTTCTTCTTTTTTTTTTTATTGTGACTGTGATGGAAATCAAGTCTTCCTCTGTCCCAGTCTTTTTCTTCAAGCATCTTGCCACTGCCCTGAATCCAAATGTTCTTCTATCTCTTTCCCAGTTAAGACAGATGATAAATACCTCATTTCAAGTTTATGCACGATAATGGTGGAATCAGGTGTCAGTGTTTGAAATGGAAAGAACAGGTCAGTTTTAATAGGATTTTCTTCTAAATTAATTCCACTTTTTGAAGATTAATGTATCTAGGCAGTCCTTTTTTTTATCAAGCTACCTGAAGTACTTTCTAGGTTTAAACGTGCTGTTTACAAGCTGCTGACCACAGTGCCAACTATCATACTCAGAAAACTGGAATTTCATCTGAGATGGCAAGTTCTGCCTCTGATACCGATTCTGCGGGAAAGGTAGATATGTTAAAGAAGTAGGTTTAAAACCCAAAATACTACTTAAACCTCAGAATGATTTCAGTGCATTGCTGAGTAGGTTCAGTAATTTGTTTGTCTCTTCATGTTGGGAGAATGGCATCCTCAGGACTTAGGGTTTTTAACAAAATTAACGTTCTGCTGAACCAGATGATCTTAGCAACTGCCAACAGGTTTCTAAGTAAAGCAGGAATTGTGAATGTTAATTGAAATCTCATTAATAGGTGTTGTCTGGAGATGCATCTCTTAACATGGGTTTTAACTGATGCTAGATTACTTATGCTGGCTCTCTACCTAAAATTAAATTAAAGCCTGTAACTTTATGGTAATGAGTTCTGTGATTATCTTTTCAGATGTAATTACACGTAGTTCATTTGGCTTGTGTGTATACCGGGGGTGTTTAATCTGTCAACTGAGCATCTGAAGATTTGAGTTTCTTAGCAGTGTAGCCACTCGCAAACAGCGAAAATTTTCTTGGTGTTATTTATTGTACTGGTAAACTTCTAATCTGGCCTTATTTGGCTGTTTTCTTAGAATGAAAAGTAGTGTTGCAACTCTTGTGACAAGCTAGTCATCCCTTTCTCTTTGCTAGACTTGCATCTGTACAGAACTCTTAACGGAGAATTTTGCCATCTACTGAAACAACTTGTGAGATAATGACTTTATTACTTTAACTGGTTTTAAATTCTAGTTGTTTCAATGGATTAGTGGTGTAAACTGTGTGAATTCTGTGATTCGTGCTGATTCCCTCTGTTGTATTTTTGTTTTCACCAACTTCTGTGGATCGTAAGTCGGTAGAAGCAGAGCTGTCATCTGATAACGTCTTTACCATTTATGAAAACCTGTTTGTTTAGCTTTGCTTCCTGCTGGCATAATGACCAAAGCCAGGTAACGAGTTTTGATAAGAACTAGTGAGGCTTTTTGACATTTAGGCTTGTCCATATTCTTTGCACATCCTGTCATCTTGTTCTTGCATGAAGTGACTTCTTGTTGTCATGAAAAGTAAATGATGATGTAGTTGATGGTAGAGGAGAACTTCTGTATGTCTGGACTTCTGTGCCTTGAAAAGTGCATGCCTCCTTTATCTGTGTCATGGCATTATTATAGAAGCATTTGTTGTTTTCATTTCAAATGAATTACAACATGAGACCAGTGGTGTTTTATAGCTCTTATTTTATATGTTAATATATTTTTATACCTTCCACACTTGTATACAAATATATTTTATATTTTTATTATACTTTATTACCTTTTAACAAGCTATTTATATAGAGAACCATGTGATTCAGCAAGGTCCTCTCTATCCTCTCATTATAAAAATTACCCTGCTAAAATTCTTTCTAAATTGGACCCTAGCAAGAGGAACATTTTGGAAAGGCATGAAGATGATCACCTGTAAAGGCTCATTTTTTTCCTTTCTAATATGTTGTGGCAATCTAAGGAGGAAAAGAACCCTTTCAAAAGGAAGCAGCTGGCTTTAAAAATGTCAGCGTATTGAATAAAACTAGAATTTTTTACTCTGCTGGCAAGGCTACAATTCAAATTGTTTAAAGCTTAAAGGTGTTTTAAACTTAAAAAAGGGAAGTGATATTTTGATTTCCAAGTTTGCATTCTTTTCAGTGTCAAGTAACATAAGCTTCCAAGCACCAGCTTTAGTTCATAGAGAAAACTACTACTCGCCACCCCCAAATTCAAAAGCTGGAAGGAAGGGATCATGAGTCGTCCTGGCTGCAGATGAACTAAGGCTTGGTGTGAATGCGAGTTCGTCCTCTGTAGCAGATTTTGGAGCTCTGTTTCGTAACCAGGGTAAGTTAGGTACTTTCCTCAGTTATTGCAGATAGGGTGCTTTGACCGCTTCTTGCTCCTCTGGAGAGAGCTCTCCTGTTGTGCATATTTATACATTCTGACTTCTCAAGTGGGTGTTTACATTCAGAGGTTTTGGCATCTGATTCCTTCACCCAATTTGTGTATGTACAGGTGCTGTAACAAGATGAGACAGCTTTCACCTCTGATATGTTTGAGGCGAAAAAACAGAGAGAAGCTGAGCAAATGGAGGTAAAACAGTCTGACTTGTAGCAGTGTAGTGGGCGTAAGGGCATGTCACTCTTCCGCTCTTTGGAGCAGTGCGATGGCAGTGGTTGGAGGGGCGAGGTGTGAGGCTTGGCCTGTATGCAGGGGAAAGCCCAAAGGCTGCTGGTTGAACTGCTCTCCCCTGAGCTCTGACATCTCTGCAGCCCAGTCAAGTAACAGCAAATCAAGTACAGTCCTGTGCAGCCACCTAGCAGGTCAGTGCACCTTTCAAGGTGCGTAGTTGTGGGTATCTTCCTAGTGGTTGCTGCAGACATTAGTCCAGAGGGTGCATATAGTGATAAAATATCTTGCGCTGTCCTCGGGGGACATATCTCAGTCAGCCACTAAGAAGGTATCAGAATCACTGTTGGTTTATTGTTTGTAAATGTTTGTTTTTACTTACCTCTGTCCCTCCGCTCCTGTCCTCCATTTCCTGTCATGTGAATACAAATGGCAAAGTTAAGTTTGAATCTTGAGTATGCGTAATGCTTACGTTGCATAATCGCTGGTGAAGTGGCTGTGTATGTCACGCAGAGTGAGCGCCCTAACAAAACAGAAAAAGAAAGTCAAACATCTGTTAATACTTTACTAATGTTCCCCTGTGCACGCTATTTTGTCTGGGCCTCCAGGCTTTTCTTTTTCATGGTCCCATTCAAATCAACAGACTTACCTGTTGAATCATAGAATGCTTTGGGTTGGAAGGGACCATTAGAGATCATCGAGCCCAACCCCCCTGCAATGAGCAGAGACACCTTCAACCAGATCAGGTTGCTCAGAGCCCCATCTACCTGACCTTGAATGTTGCCAGGGACGGGGCATCCACCACCTCTCTGGGCAGCCTGTTCCAGGTTCTGTTCTTGAAATGTAACCCATGGAATACTCTTATATTCATATTCTGACTAGTGAATATTATCTTTTGTTGTTAGGTGAACTGTGGGGTTTTTTGTTTTGTTTTTACCTCAAGTAGCTCAATTAGTATTTCTTCTTTGTAATACAGGTGGGATAGTATTTGTGGTGGTCTTGTTTTGTTTTCTATTCTAATAAAACAGCACTGAGATTTGGATTTGAGAGGACTTAATTATCAGATGGGGATATTGACACTCTCAGGAATAAAGAGCTGTACTACCTCATATTTTTTCAAGATACTGGATTATTTGCACATTAAAATGTAAAATGAGTATTGGGATGGATAAGCATGTGGGGAAGGAGGGGGAGTAATAAATTTAAATAAAATTCACATGCCACCAAACGCTTTCTAAGAAAAGCATTGTATTTGCATGTGCTGATGTTTATTTAAGAAAAAAAATATGTATTTGAACAGAAACTTGTATTTAATTTTGTTAGCATATATTTTTTCAGTTTAATTTATCTTTAATGGGTGAATTGAGAGGCAAAGCTACAGCTGTGTCCTACTCCTTCAAACCAGAAAAAAGCCTGACTTTGTTCACCTCGCCATGGACAGCCATCTAGTATTCAAGTAGGTTTGTTAGGTGATGAGCTGCCACACAGACATCGTGAAGTGCTGGTTTGGAAGGGAGTAGCCCAACACAGGACAATGAGCGACTGTGAGGTTCCCTGAAGTCTTTATGTGGCTGGGACTGTTGGCTGTTTTGTTCAGAGCGCTGCATTTATCCACACGTTTGTAGTACACTCCTGAGTTGCTTCCCATGTCCCTGAGCAGATCTGTATTCCAGTCACCAACATGCCAGAGGAGAGTGTTTTCTGTGCAATGGGTTTCTGATGGCTGGGAATGCCTGGGTGGTTTCAAAAGGCACGCCATGGGCTGATCCTGGGGTGTTGCCATTTGACCTCTGCTGCTGGCTCCCACGAGCAGCATCCCTTGTCCATTATGGGAATCCTGTGCCTCACAGACTCATTTTGAGGAACCTCTGCACTGGCGAGATGCAGCTGGTCTGCCTTGTTTATAAAATAATTTTTTTGTTGACCTTTCAGCAGTAGTCCGTTCACTGATTTACATATATTTTATTAAATCTCTGTGTTCGATGCAGTTATTCTTTGTGAGGAGGACTTTCCCCTCAAGCATAGCTGGGGAAGATTGCTGAAATGTAGTTAAGCTCAGTGTCGGTGGGCAACTTACAGAACTTCCTGAGACGGGCTTTTACAGCTTACAGCTATTAGGTGGCTAACCCCAAATAGTTATTTATCTGTCTTCTGCTTGCTGTCTCAAGTTCTTGCATGATGGGTTGCTATCTAAATCTGACTCTTAGGAGTAGGCAAAGTTATGTATGTGATAGCAAGCATGCAAACTTTATAATTATTTACACTAACGTAGCAGTTTAATTGACTCCGAGTGTCTTGCTGGAACAAGCTCTGTTGTCTGAAATACTTGGTGTTGTGGTTGTCTTTCTACCATAGCTACTGCTAATTTCTGAGTGAAGTCTTGGGAATGCAGTCAACTACATACCCATGTCACTACAGAAAAGCTTGAAATATAAGGTCATGGCCTCTGGAGGCTTCCGGCAACTGAGAATGACAAGTAGGAACAGAGCATCGTATTAACACAAAGGCATGTTTTCTGGGGGTATTCTCATGTGTGGTGGTTTTTTTTTTTTTTTTTTTTTTTAAAAAAGGTGGCGGGGGGGAAGTACTTCCCCACTTAAGGTTTGGTGATCCTCTTTCAGGCAACTATGTCTTGCAAAACCTATAATGTAGCTTCCTAACAGTAAATACATTTAATAACTGCTTGTGGTGGAATGGGTATGAATTTCTACTTGAACTATGATTTGTGGAGTATTCACGCAAGGCTACAGAGTAAATGGTCATATGAATGGAAGAACTAGTGACCCAGTTGTGGGTTTTTTTGTTGTTTTTTTTTTTCTCCAGATGGCTCTGCAACCTCATCGCTGTTACCTTTTTTCCCTGTTTTTCTTTTTTTTTTCTGGCAGACTAATCATGGCTGTTGGGAGAGACTCCTCACAAGCATTATAAATGCTGCAGCATCATGGCCACTGCTGTGAAATTTGAACTAGTAGGAGGTCTTTCTCTGAAAGCGGTACCTTTCAGATAGTTTCAGTCTTTTAATTTCAGTGTACTGTAACAGCAGGTTTAACAAGATACTCTTCCTTTTGAGGATTGGTTCCAACTCTTTAACTTTTTGGAGGCCTCTTCCTTCTGTTGGGGAAACTTTTTTTTTTTAAATGGTGGTGCATAATACGCTGTAGTGGAAGTTAAACTGCCCAGGGGCTGTGTTGAGGCTGCCAAGTCTGTGGGACTAGTCATCTTGACTTTTCAGGACTGTTTCCCCTGGGGGAAAACACAATTGTCAGGTTTATTGTACAGTGTCAGATGTTTAATTTGTAAATGTCACGGCAACTTCAAGGACTTCGTGTTTGGCATACAATGCTTCAAATACTGGTTTTATGTGAGAAGACAGCTATGATGTATGGCTGGAGTTGTTGCAGTTCTACTTGCTTTCTTTTTTCAATTCTCTTTGAGAAGGTGGCCCTTAACCCTTTGCTAATAATCTGTTACAGTTGAAGGTGTATGAAGTCTTTTCTTGTCATGATGTGGATTATGTAAAAATCCTGGTGATACAAAGCATGTAACATTCAAACATAGTCCAACCGTTTCTTTATTTTCATTGTCTTTCAATGTCACTTGTCTACGACATCTGTAACAACAACTTGTTTTAGTCAGAGGGGATTTTTCTGCTCTAGCAGTCAGATAACTGAATCTGAGCTAGCAGTCTCAACTCCATGTGTAGCAAGTAAAGGGGTATCAGTGGTTCTAGGTTGTAGACACATTGCATCCCATGTGCGCCTACTATTTTGCCTTTGCAGGACATCAGAGCTAGTCAGTTTGGCATCCCTTTAGAACTATATTAGAGGAAGCCACCTTTCAAGTTAGCAAGAATGAAAAAAGCTTGTGTTCCTAATATTCTAAAATGTCCTAAAAGTCCAGGTTGGTTACACTCAACTTCAGACATATAACTGACTCATCTAAGCCATAAGCATCATTGTCCTACTGAATAAGTTAGTGGAATGATGCATTTCTGAAGGGTTCACAGAGGATGAAGCTTGAAATGCACAGTAGCAATGATCTCCTTTTTTTCTTTTGGCAGTAGAAGGAGCGTAGAAATACTAGTCTTCTCATGTAACTGAGGTGCTAAAAGTAAATGGGATGAGTTTGTCTAAAGTCCAGTTAGCACTACTTATGTCCAGGTGCATTACAGCTCTCCTGTAAACCATGTTTGCAGTGGTAGTAAGCTGGTATGGATGGGTTAAGGCAGGTTGATGCATGTTTCCCCAGTAGCTCTTACTGCCAGGTTATATGATATTTTGTTACATGAGAAATAATTACGTACAGTGTTTTGTGATAACTGCATCGCTTGTGATCCAAAAATATCTTGCTACTGCAGTCACAATGACATTGTATTGGGTTTTGCAGAACGTTGTTCCATTCAACAGATTGGGACTGTGTGCTCTGCTGCTGGACCAAACTGTTTGGCATACTGAAATGCCCTCTGGTCCAGAATAAAATTCATTAACCTACGCAGCAAGTGACAATAGGCTTAACTCCATGGGCCTTCTTAGGTCCTTAGCACAGCCTACCCTAAAGACAGATATGGAATGTTATTAACTTGTTTATAAAATAACATTAATCTGACAGTTGTGTAATGCGTACATGTATTTGAGCTGCTTAAATTGCTAGTTGTAACTCAATGCTGGAAGCAGGAATATATACTAGGATTCCTACTCCCCCGAGTCATACCACAGTCTGCAAAATATTTGTTGATAAAATATCTGTACATTTCAATCTGCATCTACTGATCTGTATAAATGGAGTATTAGACCCCTACTCTATCTGTATACCACATAATTCTCCAAAGTCGTATGTTCTGCTTGTAGTGTTTGAAGCAACTGCATTTACTTCTGATTTAAAAAAATTGTGATTCATACTGTGAGATCGTTCAGTGGGAAGAGCTGCAGCCAGAGAAACAGTGTCCAGCTGTGGTGTGGTTCGCCGTAAAATTATGGATTGTGGTTTTCCATTGCTTGTTGCATGACAGTAATAGCTTGTGAGTTGCTGAAAAATGAATAATTCATGCACTTTTAGCTGGAGGTGAAGGGAGAAAGGAAACATATGAACAAACCTGTAATTTTCCTGAGTACCATAGTTACTGTATCTGGTAAGTTAATGCAGCTACTTTTGTTGTCTTATCATAGATAAACTCTGAAGAGCGTGTTGATACAGCTGATCAGGAGACAGTCTCTTGGGATCGCAGTATTCCTGAAGACATAAAACAAAAAATACAGCCAAAAGAGGTTCCAGCAGAAAGTGTTACTGTCTGGATCGATCCGTTAGATGCTACACAAGAATACACAGGTAGCTGATTCTTGTTGACAAATCATGTGTGTAATTCTGATGTCTGCCTTTTATACTGGAGACAAAATAGTAAGTATTTAAAATGGCATCTCTTGTTAAAGTGTATTGTGTCAAAGCCAGTGTGATTTAACTGAACAAATTGCATAATAAAATCTCTGTAGTTATCAGACCGTAGCATTTACTTATATATATACTGACTCTGAAATGACTTTGGGATTCCTTGCAACTAAGTAATTGCTAAAATAAATGGTTACTGACCTTTATGAATTCTGCTGGAATTACACATTTCTTTATTTCAGTTGTCACTGTGGCAACACTAAATATCTCAATGTTTTTTGTTTATTTATTTAAAGGGAATACTAAATGAATATCCTATTTAACTTGATATGAAAAAGTTTGTTAAAGTTTTTCAAAAAAGCATGCATAATTCAATCCTCCCCTTTTTCAGATGTTTTAAGATGTCACATAAACAGTTCAAGGCAATGCAGCTAAAGTTCTTGCTGATAAGTACTGCAGAAAAAACAGAAAAATGGGGATTTTTTTTGCAAATATTCCATTGATACAATCATCTTTTCAGCTGAATGGTCTTTGGTATTTGAATTATGAGCTTTGAACCAATAGAGGATAGGAGGTGGGGCAGAGAAGGGAGAATATAGGGGCACAGATGTCCATGAAAATACATGCTATTTAAGACACAGCTGTTAGTATCTACTGAACAGGAAAAATTGCTGGAAAACTGAGAAGTCTTTGAAGTCTCTGGAAAACTGCAAGGTTATTTGAAGATACAACAAAGTTACATAATTGTAAGAGGCAGAATGTAGACTAGTCTTCAAAGAACAAGATTTCTATAATGTCAGGTCTGCTTTCTTTTTGTGTTGTGGCATCTGGCTGTAAACTTGCTCACTTTCTTGTTTTGCCCACAGAGGATCTTCGACAGTATGTCACAACAATGGTTTGCGTGGCTGTAAATGGTAAACCAGTAATAGGAGTGATACACAAGCCGTTCTCAGCATATACAGGTACCTTTATGCCTTCACATATTTCCAGCATCTTCAGCCACAGTGTTAATTAAAATTTGATGTTTGAGAGAACATCTGTAGGTATGAATGAGAAAACAGTACCTGGGGCAAAAGAGTGCTGCTGTAGACTTCAGAATTAGATCTGCAAATGTGTTCTGTGCTATAAAACTAGAAAGGAAAATGCTGCCTTTGTTTAACTTAAAAATGATGTATTTAAACTAACTGAAAATATGTTTCAGAATTAAGATCCCTTCCATCAGAGTGCTTATAGCAAACCAAAGAAAGTGAAACCTACACATAGTGACCGGTCTTATATGTGCTGTTAGTCTTTAGCAGAAGAGTACTTTGGTCATTCAACAGAAGACCGTGGATCCATGATATATCCAGGAGTTGGTGTTTATTCAGTTTGAATAACAAAGATAGATTAAAGATCTTAATGGCACCTGTTTGTATATAACGGGCAAGACTGTTTAGCATAGCTTTATTGATTATCTGAACATGCTTTTAATGCCGCAACCCTGGACTAATTAATTCTTTAGTATTAATGACGTATCAGTGAGGATGGCTGCAGGTTTGACAACGTGTATGCACTTCTGAAAGCTTCAAAGTAGTTTTAGTATTTGTGTCATATATTTGAAACAGGAATTTCTGTTCTCATTTTCCCTTAGGCAATACTGACCTCTAGAGTTGTGAAGTTATGCAGTAGCTCTGGCACCGAAACCAACTGAATAAATGTACTTTTTCTCTTTTTTTTGCCCACTGAACACTCAATTTTTTGTGCTAAGTATTTTACTGTCTTTAAATATAAACTTAATTTCCAGTCATTTAAGTAGGTGCTATATTCCAATATGCTGTGAGAATCTTGGGTTTTTTTGAAACATATTTTTCTAAGTATCAACATCTAAAGAAATTTTTTTAGCACTGTAATTTTGAGAATTTCTCCCCCTTAATAATAGCAAAGTGTGAGATGTTCAAGCATGGCATCAGATGAGATGCAATGAATTCTGTCATTCTATGTGAAGAGCGTTCATTTCCCAAGCTGGAAATACCAATACGTTACGAGTAGGATTGTTCCTAATACTACCACACAAATACAAAGCAATAAAGGGCAGTCAGCATTATTGTTATTACACATAACTCAGTCTGTTGCCGTACAATCTGGCCCTCTACTGAGATTAAATTGCTGGTTAGTCTGCTAAGTAAATGTCAAATTAATGGTTAGGGGATGCCACCTACCAAGCTTGGCTTTGAACCTCATGATGAAACAAGTGGGAGGTTGTGTATTCTAAATCCAGTCCTCCGAAACACACCATCAAATGTTTTCCTTAGTATTACTATATATTTCCTTAGTATTACTATCCTCCTGAACTATTTCTTTCCTTAGCATTACTATCCTTCTGAACAAAATGACTCAGTAACACTTTTGCTATCTGCTTTGAAGGATATTGGGGCTTTTTGTTCTTATAAAAAAGTTGTTGGAGGAAATATAGGATCTGTTTCTGATTCAGAGTCATCCTTTTAACTTCTGTGGCTTTCCAATTGCAAGCTCTAAATATTACTACTTGGGATTTTTCCTTCTTGCTCTCTTTTTTTGGAAGTATCATACAAGAATAGTCAGGCATGGGATAATGCCATATGCACAAAAGTGCGTGTGGGGGGGGCGCTATTTCTCTTTCTCTTCCGCTTGTGTGCACATGCAGGCATGCAGCCTTTCCTTCTGTCAGCCCTAACTTTCTCTTTTAGAGGCATCAATTCCATTTTCTCAGATAAGTATCCTTTTATCTTAACAGAGATTTTCTTTTGTAAACCTTAGCAGAATTTGTGTTTCTCTTGTAGCCTGGGCAATGGTGGATGGCGGATCAAACGTAAAAGCTCGTTCCTCCTACAATGAGAAAACTCCAAGGATTATTGTGTCCCGCTCCCATGCAGGAAAAGTTGAGCAGGTTGCGCGGCAGACATTTGGAAATAAGACTGTGATAATCCCAGCTGGTGGAGCAGGTTTGGTTCCTTAAGCATCTTATCCATTTTATTGCTTCCGAATGATTTAACGGGATAGCTGTTATTAGACAAAAGGGTATAACTGTGGCATCTCCTCTTTTTTCCTCTTACCTTTTGTTCTTCACATCTCTAAAAGCAAGCACTTGACAATAGGGACACAGTTTTCCCGGTGTATAGAAACCTACATGCAAACTTAGTTCAGGCTTCAGGCTATTCACAAGTTAGTATGTTAGTGAATCTAAGCCTGGACCAGCAATGTTGTTGTGGTCCTTTCACACTGGTGTGTGTTCACTGAAGGTACCAATGCCTCTGTGGAGGAAAAAGGGTTGTGTGACCAAATACAGAATCATGGAAGAGAATCCGTTGGTTGTTAGTTAACTAGTAGTACATTTAATTAAACGATGGTTTAAGAAAAAGCCATTAAAGGTTGGTACTGTTTCTTGCATTTATGTCAAAAGAGAAAACTGGTGTCACTAAAGTCCATTTTTATCTGCCTCATATTCAGTCCAAAGAGGTTTTAGCGTACTTTTTGTAACCTTGCACAGTATCCTTGTGCATATTACTGGCAGAATGCAAATATGTGAGGCACTACTGTGAAGCAATAGCTGTTTTAAAGAAACAGAGAAGCCATGCAAAATTTCAGTTTTACAGAAATGTATCTTTCTGTGTCTTTAATATGGAAAGCTAGAGCTCCCTTACAGATTGTTTAGTCAAGAAGATCTTGCATAGGTTCTTGACAATGAATCTAAACAAGTTTTCTTATGATAAAGTGAAAGCTTAACTGATTATAGTAGATCTTTGCCACAGCTCGACTCTGTATAAGAAGGTAAAGGAACAGTCTAATGAAACAAGGATATTGCTTGAACAGTTGAAAAATTGAAAAAAATTCCATAAAAGAAAGAATATTATTTTGAGCAATGACTTTGTACTGCATAATGTATGATAAAGGGGAATGCCCTGGGCTCAGTTGCTTTATTAGAGAGTGGTATATGCATCTTCCTTCTATTGTAATAAAAAGTAAGGGAAAAAAAAAAGGTAGACTTCAGCATAATGCAGAGATTGAGAAATAAGTGAGTGAACGTAAGAGCAAGACTATATTTGAGTTTCCGGTCTTGTTCTTTTAATGTGTCTCTAGATATGTCTATGTAGCATGTTGGTAAAGGCTGTCTAAAAATAATGTGTCCCAAATACTCAAGGCCTTAATTGGGGTGCAGTGGAAAAATGGGGGCAGGGGGGGCTCTTTTTTCAAATTTTCTCTACAGTTCAGAGGGCAGACAAAATTTATTGGTGCCTCTGCTATTATACTGGATGGCAGGGTGTAATTAATGATACACTTTCCCAAATCTTGCATGTGCATATTAACACTTACTAGTAGATTTATCCTTTGTGATGAATAGGAAAACTTAGATTAACTTTTTTTTACTTCTGCCCGTTTCTTCTAGGTTATAAAGTGTTGGCCCTCCTTGACGTGGCTGAAAAGAATCAAGAAGAAGCTGACGTGTATATCCATGTCACCTACATTAAGAAGTGGGACATATGTGCTGGAAATGCAGTGTTGAGAGCATTAGGTGGCCATATGACTACCCTGACTGGTGAAGAAATTAGTTACACTGGCTCAGATGGCAATGAGGGAGGACTTATAGCCAGTATCAACATGAACCATAAAGCACTAATTGAAAAACTTCCAGATCTGGAAAAAACATCACACAAATAAACTTCACTGATGGGGAAGTACAAGTCATGCTTTTTGGAGCCTCCAAATGCTCTGTCTGAAGAAGCAGGTGTGAAAACCTGCTGGGAAAGATGCACAGCAAAGCAAAGCAGTTTGGTGTAGGGACTATATCATGCATTGGGTTTCTTCAGAGGTGGTATTTAAAAAAGAATAAAATAATAATAATAATTAGAAGTAGGAAGGGGAATGACTGCCTCACACTTCAGTTGCCACGTTTTTGGGTTTTTTTCAGACTGTTTTCATGCAGTTCTTATACTCAAGGTGCATATACAGTATATATTTGTGAACATAGGGGAACTAAAGAAAAATCCAAATTGATTCATAAAATAACCTAAGTGGTTCTCACAGGAATTTCTTGGAACCTTTTACATCTTGTTACTGTAGTTGTAGGAACTCCATAATGAATTAGGTAGGAAAAAAGGTTGATTTGTATAGCCATCTGATAACTCTGTAAACAGTTTAGCAGGAGACATGACCCTGTGTTCTGTATCCCCTGAACAGAAAGCACAAGAAGGTTGACACAAATTTATATGCAGCAACAGTTTATCTTTGACAGCGTGGCACTCCGTCTGCTTTTTAAGAAGGAAAAAAAAGAAATGTTCTGTACTATTTTGACTTTTTTCCTGAAGATGTAAACCAATTTAGTTCAGATGGGTTGTGAATATCAGTGTTTTATTAATCAGTGTAATTATTTCCATATACCTTTTTAAAAGAAGGCAACTTTCCTTGTATAGTTTTTAACAGTTACTTCTTGTCCTTGATTTCTGCGTACAGTGTTGAAGATGCATGCTAGATTTTTCTCTAATGTAGGACTTGTTCATCATTTGATGTTTGTGCCTATAGAAGCAGCCTCTTCCTGTTTTTTTGTTTCTTTCTTTCTCTCCATTGGACAGAGTCATATGGAATGAGTTTAACAAATAGTAAGTTGGTTGGTTGTTTCCATTTACAACATAGAATTGTTTAGGTTGGAAAAGGCCTTTAAGATCATCCAGTCCAACCATTAACCTACACTACCAAGTCCACCACTAAAACAATCAAGGGTAGACTACACTAAACCATGTCCCAGAGTGCCACGTCTACCCGTTTTTTGAATGCTTCCAGGGATGGTGACTCCCCCACCTCTCTGGGCAGCCTGTTCCAATGCTTGACTACCCTTTCCGTGAAGAAATTTTTCCTAATATCCAATCTAAACCTCCCCTGGTGCAGCTTGAGCCCATTTCCTCTTGTCCTATCGCTAACTACTTGGGAGAAGAGACCAACACCCACCTCACTACAACCTCCTTTCAGGTAGTTGTAGAGAGCAACATGAGATATAAACCACCAATCTTTCTGCAATCCAGAAATAACTTTCTGTCTTTTTAGGTTAATGCATGCTCTTTTCTGCAGAAAGCTCTTGAGCCATCCCAAACAGCTTGTGGTTACTTGATTTGTGGAAATTTACATAGAGAGAGACCATTTGAATTGGAATCCGTTTAAGCAAGTTTGAAAAACATGTGACGGTTGAAGTACAGCAGGGTCTGCAAAACTTTACCAAAAATGTACTTTGTCAATCCATTGTGCACAGAACAGAACATGGGCCCTTTGATATCAAATGGCAATTTGTTGCATCTCTAAAATATGTGGACTTCTATCTGCAAAAATGTAACCATCTGTATTGTTGTTCTCTGCACCCCTCTGAAGGGTTTCAGAAGGTTAAAGTGGACCTGTTGTTTGAATTATCAGTAGATGAGTTTCCCATCTCTCCTCAAGAAAGCTAAAGTTCTTAGTTAATACAGATGTTTTCTGTTCAAAGCTTATTCGGTATAAGCTTAGGCTGCTTAAACCAAATTCTTAATTACTTTAACTTATTTCATCATACTGCTGTTCTGATCAAAAAGAGGTTTTTCTCTTTATGTCAGTAGTGGAGCATGTCTAGATACCTCTTTTGACTTCTAGCTAATGTTCTCATTGCCAGAAGACCTCCTCAGATGTTGCATAACTACAGATACAGACCTTTATTTTGTAAACTTACTGGCAGAGTAGACTGAAGCTTAGTCCTACTAGCCTTTTGGTACGGGTAGGTTTTTTTAGATAACTGTTTTTCCAAAATTGACACTATTGCTGCTGTTTGAAAATAGCTTTTACACATGTAGATAATACACAGAACAACTTAACTTCCAATTTTTAAATTTAATAAACTACTATATGCTATGACAAATAAGTGAATATACCCTTTTTGAAAAGGGGTTGATCTATTTTGAAAAATTTGTTGAGCTTCCAAACCTCAGTGAAGAATAAAAATTGAGATATTTATCAAGGCTTTAGTAATATTTTACAAGAAGACTGCAGCTTTTTGTCCTTCAGGCTGATTTAAATGACTTAAAGCCTAATAAAAAATGCAGCTCTTTTGTTCATTAGTTAAAGAACACGGATTAAAATTTAAATGTGAGAAATAGCCATAGTTAGCCTAGTATAAAAACCTAATTGTGTCACAGAAGTTGAATGCACAATATTTAAATAGGCAATTAAGACAAAGCCTGTGGCAGGTTGTGGTTTTAGATTCAGGTTGAAATCACGTGTAAACTTACCTTGTGAAAATGTGACTGCTTGTATTTTGGGTATGATTCTATCGCTTCCTTGCATAAGCTGTGATCAGGCTTAGCTTCTGTATGAAAATGAAAAAGAAGGTGGTACATATCGTACAAGGGCTTACTTGCATCTTAGTTGAAGGTATGGAGCAGTAAACAGAAGTATTTGCCTAAATTATTTTCCCTTAAGAAGATAAGATACAAAGAAGAGCTTCAGCCCTACTTTCCTTCCTCCCATATGCGGGCTAAAATACCTAGTCTTCCATTAGGAAGACATATGCTTGTTTAGACCCGTTTATATCCTAAATTGCTTTGTTGCAATGGATCACAGTGTTCAGTACCTTTCACACTGGACCCTTATTGGCACAATCTCACTTCCTGTGAAAATGATAAAGAGGTGAGAGTGAGGTGCTCAGTTAATTACTTCTGGTACAGCCTGAGCTCATAGAGCTTTCCCACAGCTAAGGCCTGAGGTGGTGCTTGGGGTCTCCCAGTCTAGCTTAAAGAGGAGCTGCTTTGATATGAGAATAGGTAAGCACCTGGTGAATACCAGTTTCTGATGCCATTTTACAATAAATGCAACTCTTACGCAGACCAGCAAGTATTCAAAAGTGCTTGCTTAGTGCACGTGTGCCAGCGCACTTTGATATTTGTTTGTATAGTGTTAACACTCAGTATGTCCTATTTCTTCGACTATGTTTACACTCCATTCTAAAACATTTTGCTGTTCTGGCTTAAATATTTGTTTGGTCTCAGCTGTGTGGATGTGATCTAAGCTTATGCCTAGAGTGGTAGGAAATGATACCATACCCATGTCTCGCTGCTGGGCTAGAACATTGTTCTTTACATTCTAGCCTTTTCCACATAAAACTGTTAATACCATTTTTAGGGATGCTACTTAAAACAATTGCACGGTGTAGGTGGGTCCTACAAAAGTATGTATTTTCTAAAAATTTTAATGAAAAACCATCATGGTATCATTCTAGCTCCAAACAAGGGAGGTAAGAGAATGTATTGGTTTTCCAGTGGTGGATTTTGAGTGGCTATTATGATTAAGGCAATTGCAAGTGAAATTATTCTAAAGCTGTATGTATTTTCTCTTTTTCATTCTGCTAAAAAGAGTGGGTGGTAGTGTAGATGATACCTTGTACTGTACCAAGAGTCCTAACTTTCATTCCTTGAATGAATGTTTTTCTAAATAAATGGACACCGAAATAAAAGGGTTGAGTATTGGACTTAACTGGTTTCAAGTTTAACCTATTTGCCAGACTTTTACACATGGACTTTATATAAGAGCTGTTTGTTCTGATCTACAGAGCACGTAATAGTAATGAAAATACTTTGCAGAGATGGCTTACTTGGACAGTGAGTTAACCATATAGGTGAAGCTACAAAGTGATACAGTGATGTTTCATATATTTGCTTTTACTTCATGGTCATTAGAGTGGACAGATTTTCTAATTGGCTTCAGGTATGAGAAGAGATTTTTTAAATGGCCAGTGGCTGCAGATCAAGGGCATGGAGGGGGGTCAGCACTGGAGTTCATGTCTGCTTTTTTGTTTGTAAACAAATGTACCCCAACATCTTTGTAGCATCCTCTCATCTGTTGGAGTTGTACAACAGTGGTGCAATACTGTATCCTCCTGGTTTAATAGCATAAACCAAGGAGTCCGTATCCCCTAGAGCAGTACAATGAAAAGTGATCAAGTGCTGTGCTGGGCCTTGTCTGTGTTACGCAGCTGAGGCTGGCTGCTGTGTTGTCTCATGGATGTTGTTCCAGTTGCAGTTTCTCTGATGGCAAAACTGTTTTTGTAGGCTACTGTCTTCCCCAGTTACGCCCAACCCCTTTATGGATCTGTTTTCTAAAGTAAACTAGAGAAGTGGAGAGGAAAGAAGCAGATGGCTGTGCTGGAGAAATTGTAACAGAGAATGCTTATTTCCATTTCCTGATTTAAATTACATCGATAGTTTCATTTCTCTTGTCCTTCAGGGGTTAGATAACCATACAGTTAAGATTTACTGGACCACAGATAAATGCCTGTGATTTTTAAGCCCAAGCAGGATGAGGGCAGGGGAGACTGCTTGGATGGATAGCTTCCTGTCAAGCCATTCACACTGAGCCTTTTTTCAATGCTTTGGTGCAGAGATTTAGGTGCTTTCACACAAACAATTACAGATTTGACTTTGCCAAAATATCATTCATAGTCTATCTTCTGACCTGCTAGCCTCAATGATAAAATTGTGCTACATGCGCTTCACTGTAATCTAACTCGCTAAGGCAAGACCGTGGTAACTGATGACTCCAAAGATTGCTTGACTTTTAAACTGCACCTTCTGTATGGCAGCTCCTCTATGGCAGCTCTTACAATGAAGTGCCAGCACCTGCTGCGAGTGTCTTCCCGCCCCACAAGCAGGTTGTCCCACTCACGGGTCATATCGAGAAGCTGTTGAAGCCTTACGCTTCATGGTTTTCAGATGCCACACCAGCTCTTTCAGCTCTTCTGAGAGGGGTTCAGAAGTGCTCATCCAATTTCGTTCTGAGGCTCTCTGGAGCCAGCAATTAATGGCCAGTTTTCCCTCTTTGCTGTTCCTCATTTTTCTGTTCCTTCCTGAGCCTTGCTTTCTTAGTCCATGTGGACAAGAAAAAAGAGAGATCAGATGTGCAAACAGTCCCAGAATGAGCGAGCCACAGCAGCAAACTATCCAGTTTATCCTCGGGCTGTTAATGTTTGGGACCAAGGTCTAAGGTGCTGATCCTACCAAAAGTATGATAGATGCCAACAAAATAAAGGCATCTTCAAGAGAGGTTCATGTGATTGGTGGAACTGGACATGCAGAAAAGGTGCAAATGGACTAAAAGAGAAGTTAAACATGTTAAAAAGGAGGAGAAGAAAACGGTTTTTCAGTGTAATGTTACAAGCATTCGGTATTTCTGTTCCTCTGGGTGCAGAGTTTCATTTCTTATGGAAGAGGCTCCATTGGCCCTCTGTGAAAGGCCTGCTTTTGCTGAAGTCGGTAGCAGTATTCCCAGTGAATTCAGTGTGAGCAGAAGGAAGCCAGATAAAACACGAACAGTAAATTAAGCAAAGTTCTGAAGAGCTCAGCTTCTGCCAATAGAGCAAACAACCTGGGTTGTGTTAAACTCGCCTCTGGCGGCTTCAGTCTATGTTTACTGGAGGACTTGGAAACATCATCCCAGTGTCTCAAGGTTCTAAGTCTTTCAGGTTTTTTTGTGGTCTACAGCTGATAGAGCCCACTTTCAAATAATATTGTTTTCAACCCCAAATGTTCCTTATTTGTAATTCACATTTCTTTTTTCTTCCCAAAGGGCCAGCAACACTCCGACAATTTTCCTGTTGTCCCACTAAATTGTATTAGCATTTTCTGATTGTGTGCCAAGTTGAAATAAAAATTCTATAAATAAACTCTCTGAAAATACTGGTCTGTGAGGGTATTTTCCTATATCTTGTCTTTCTGTTGGGTATTTATTGTTTCTTTGTGCACCAAATTTTTTTTTTTTTTTTTGTCTTTTTCTGGTAATGTGTGTCAGGCTGCCTCAGCTGTGCTATGTCCATCGTGTGTGCAGGACGTTCTGCCTGAGGGATTATCTTTATTGGCAGGTCCACAGGTTGGTGGATTTGTGTGATGGAAAAGGAGTGCTTAGAAATCCCCCATATAGTATTTTTCCTTGGATCTGAAGAAGCTTTCTTTTCAACATCGTCTCCAAGACTTTTGCTAAATATGTTACTTTGTTCTGCTTGAGTCTCTTGTTTCCATGATTTTCTAGTATCCTGCCAAACTCTGTCCTTACTAGCCTTTTATCTAATAATGTGCCACTCTTCATGAGTGAAACCATGAGTTAAAAGATGCTTTAATATCCCACATCAGTATGGCATTTTGGGCTGTTCTTGGGTGCAACTTCAAATATGGTTGTTGTCACCCTTACCAATATGTGCAAGACTGGAGGTACAAGGTGTCACCCTGGCAATGCTGGCCTTGATATGCTTTGTTGATTTTCATCTTTCTCCAGGTACGAACTGAAATTGCCAGGCAGCCTGTGTGCCAGCATGGTCCAGTTGGTACTCACAAAAGCTATGTTTTAGGATGCCTAAAATGATGCTCTGGCACTAACACTGATTGTACATACTACTAAACACTTTCAGACTCCAAACTGGGGTGGCTGCGTGTGGACTGCTCATTGACAAGTGTCCTGGATTCTTGCAGACTTCTGAACTGTGCCTGGGAAATTGTTTGGGATGGAGCTGGTTTGCTAAGGCCAAAAACATGCTGAGGGTCATGCTGTAGTACTAACCGGCAAAGTGTGGGTTCCAGGATCATTCTGGACTGTGTAACTGACTTGTATGGACATAGGCAATATATGCCACATGGGCTGCGTATGGATGTTTTGAAAACCCTTGCTGATCGTACGTGATCTAACCAGATAATCAGTGTGGAGTATTTGGCAGTAATTTGGAGAGAGAAGTGTGTTGCCGTGCTCTGAAGAGCATTTTGGGGAAGGAACAACCCAGAGGAGGGAGGAACTCTTCTCAACTTGCAAAGCGTGTGTGTGTGTGTGAAAATAGGTATTTGCATTTATAAGTGGCATTGACGTTTTCCCAACTGCCTTTGATGACACTGGACATCAACTGGCAGCACCCTGTGGCAGTCTTGTCTGAGGAAAGCATAGCGTGTGTCTAGTTGCTGTTTCATGTGACTAATTGCTGGACTAGCTGATTCCTGCGGCCAGTTTGGGAACTTTGCTGTACTGAAAATACTGTCTTTTCAAGTACACTGGTTAGGAAAACATTGAAAGTGCACTTTTTGTGGGTTGTGTTAAGGCATGTGAAGGGCAAAAGCACGAGTATAATGACACTTGGACAACAAAGGAAATTGTGGAAGTTGCATAAGTATGTTAGCAGTTGGTGGCTGGCTTGTTAAAAACGGTTGTATCCTTTGGGACACCTGAAGGATTGAGTTACAGGCTAATGTCTATGCTGTCAGCCATTTACATGAAGCTCGCAAGCTTGCATTTCTCCCGCTTGAGCTATTGCTGCAGTATGGCGTAAGAGCTGGGTCACTAGCAGTGCTTCTTCCAAGCTCTGAGTGCTGCCATGTTACGTTGGTATCACACCAAAGACTCGATCCATGCTTGGAGCTGGTGAAGGCACCCACTGGCCACCAACACTGGTCCCAGTGGCAGCCTCCAGCCTCACCTCTGACCAGGGCTCAGCTTTGCCTGAGCCACAGAACCTGCCCCAGGGACGGCGTTTTCAGAGGTTTCATTATTCAGAGCAGCGTGATGGGTAACAAGCGTAACACTGTGTACAAAAACTGAACAGCCTGCAGTGGCATCCTGCTCATCAACATTAACCCAAGTTACGGCTCCTTTTTGTCTGTTGGATCAGCTCCTTGCATATATCGTATTCTACACCTCCTTGTTTTCATATACTTCTTTCAGGTGGTCATGTTGTCCATATACTATTCATAAATGCAAGCTAAAAATCATTAAAAATACCGTAAGTTCAGTTCAGGCTGTGCATGCCTAAGAGCCATTTGCACATTTCTTTCTTTGTACAATAGTAGGACTGTCCTGAGTAGAATTCTCATCTGTTGGTACAAAGGCATCCTGCATGGTAGTCTAATGTCTGAGGGCTTTTCAGTCATGGTCTCCAACTCCAAACATCAGTTCACTTGTAGTGCTACAATAATTAAACTTTGTTTTTTCAGGGTAACGCTGTGCAGCATTGTTTCAACTTGGTCTGGACCCTAACTCAGTTGCTTAAAGGCATTGTAGGAGTCTCCATCAGCCAAAGAGAATTTCTCATCCCCAGGGAAAGGGCTGAACTCCCACTGCAGAGGATGGAAGTTTGACCTGGCACCATGGGTGGGTACGTAAGCGTTGAAAGCACAGGCAGGCAGGCGGGAAGGGGCTGTGGGAGTGCTTTGCACTCGGGTCAGACGAACTGGAGTGGGTGCCCATCGCCTTTGCTGTGGGCCTAGACTTGGTGGCCCTTTACTCGTCACACATTTTAAGTAAAGTGACTCCAAGTTACAGGAATTCTTCCAAATTAAGTGGTATGATCTAAATGAAAAGCACAACAAGCATTGTGCTAATCTATAGTAATTCTGTTAGGGCCATGGACTGACATGAAATTACACAGATTTGGCTTTTACATTTTAAACTCTCACATTTTTCTTCCGAAGGGATATACTTATTGTAGACTTAAGAATATATCAAGTTTGCACTCCTCTTGTGTGAACTCCACCCAGGCTGGGTGGGTCTGGTGTCTTTGTATTTGCAGAGAGCAGGTAACATAGTGCACACTATTTCTGCAAGGGAATAGTGTTCAACTAAAATAAATGAAGGGGATCAAATACATATGAATTCTGTATTAGGAGAAAGGCAAGTGTTTTAACCTGCTTCCCATAATTTTCTGAAATCTTAGTACATGAATCTGTTGGAAATACTTGCATCAACAGCAAAGATTTTCAATTATTTTAGCAGAAGAAAAGTATCTCTTGTATGTAATGTTTTCTACAGGACTGAACTGACACAGATCTGCTTGCTATTCTGATAAGATCCTAAACTTCTCTTACAGGAGTAGTTTTATGCAGGTGTAACAATGGCTTTTGGAACCTAAATTGCACTCCATCCTAACAGATTTAGACCAAGAAAACTACATATGCCAGAATAACTTTTAGCTATTATCTTTAATACTGAAGAACTTGGGAGGGGGAAAAAAAAAAGCAGAGGCCAGTAGAGGGCTCTGTCATTTCATGAATGCCCTGAGGAGCCAGAAAGATTTTGGGGACTATGAATTCACATGCCTATTTCATTTTTTACCAAGGAAAGTCTTTCACCAGTCTTTCTCAGTTGTGGTGCATGTTTTTTGTTAAGAGGGCACCCACAGCATTCTAGGGCCTGATCCAGAGGGCTGCACTGAATTGTTACTGTGCAAATTGACAGCTTGTTTTTATTTCTAATTCATGTTTTCTCTTGTATTTTTAATTTGATTTAATATTGCAGTAAAAGTGCACACTGTTGTACAGTGGGTTTAAGCTACTGGCAATATACTTTTTGTTAAGTAGCTCTTTTTAGGCTCCTGAAAATTATCCCGTCATTTGACAGACATGTATAACTAGAGCTTGAAAGTCATGCTGTGAACTTCCCATGAAAACGTCTGTGTGCGTGCTCGTTTCCTAGAAGTTTCGCTTCTGTAAGTCACGAGAATAAGGTCAGTTGTGACAACTATACATCCAAGCTCTGTGTGCTTTTAAGCACATAAGCACTCCACCTGCCACTTCAAGTTAATTGCTCGTGTCTGATATTGTTAGAGGAGTGACTCTTCCACTTCGATCAGCTCAACAACTTCCACATTTCAGGCTCATGGAAATAATATCTTTACTCTCACCCACCATAAGCATGACTTGATGACCTTCTGTAACTCCTCTCCCCCACCCCTTGTTTTTTTGGCTTCTTTCTTAAAATCTAGGTGTTTCCTCACCAGACAAATTTTTATCAGTTTATTTAACAAAAAAAAAAGCCTATTCTGTTGCTTAAGCAATTGAAAACCCCATCTTACTACCATTAAAATACTAAGACTTGGTTGTCTAATAAATATAAATTGACATATATTTTGATATCATTTGAACTTCCTTCCAGCTAGCAAAGAGCAAGCTTCTGTTTTGGCCTTTCTTGCATGAGAGCTATTGTACCCATCTTTATCTAGAAAAGTTATGTCTTGCAGCAGCATGTTGGGGCCTCTTGAAGCAGCTCCATCATACCTTTCTAGGCTCTTTCTGGCCACTGTGCCAGCAAGAACAGAGCATGCACTGATATTTTATCAGCTAGTTGCTACTGAAATTGGAGTTTTTTCTTATTTCTGTCACTGGCATCTGTTACCCTTTGTGTTCATTTCTCACATGGACAAAAAAAAAAAAAGTCATTTTCTCTTCCAGCCTTTTACAGCAAGTTTGCAGTGCTTTTCTCCATAACTGTCTTCCAGTACTGTATTAACAACATTAAAATGTAATGTTATTGCTTTCTTTGCATTGCCTTTTATTTGCACCACATGGACTTCTAGAGACTGTCACCTTCCTGCCTGTGGAACAGAGAAAAAGAAAAGGTCCATGTCCCCTGTGCTCCAGCTGCACAGAAAAAACAAGTGTGTGCTGCTCTCCGCCTCTGCACACTCTTGCTTAGTCAAACCTGAGGCAAGAAAAAAGAGAGCAGTTTTGAAGAACATCCATTTTCTACAACCCAAATTTCAGTCTTCAGCTGCAGGGATTGTTGCTCCCATGGTGAAAGCTAACATAAATGGGTCCTTGCCTGCCAGAGGTATGGCATGGATACCAGAAAGTCTAACAACAAGAAGAAGTGCTGGAGAAAAATAGGCATCCTAATTTTAAAGAGAGAGCTGACAGCGAGGAAGATAGATTGGGACTTCTATGGTTTTACATTTCTGTCCAAATATGATGCTAATTTGGGAGCTGTCATTTGTGTGTGCAAGTAATTCCTTCTGTTAATTATATATAGCTGCATATTTAAGTACAACACTTAAAAATAGTATGAAAACTAAGTTCCTTAGCTACTTTGGGAGATGAAAGAGAATTAAAAAAAGAAAGCTAGTGTTATGTTTAGGGAAAATAAAAAAAGAAAAGAGAGCATTTTCTGTTTGTTTGGACAGCTGTCCTAAGTATAAATTGAAATGCTTTGAATCACTGAATCTTTCTTGGTCTGTGTTCGTCACAGGCACTTTCTGCAATGCTGACTGTCTGAATCAGGACTCGGCTGAGCTTTGCTATGCATCTCTCTTCTGACTGCAGGGGTGGGCTGGGGGTGGTGGTTCATCGTTCTACACACTAATTGGGGTCATCAGAGAAAAATCCTTACTGAGTAACACCCTCTGGATTTCTGTTTCCATGTCTAACACTTTCACCTGTGCAAATTGCATTAGGGCAAACGAAGTCCTATGGAAATAATCTCCCTGGTGAGAAGCCCGTTAGGACGATGCCTGTTGCTGCCTCCAGTTTGGCACCATTTCTGTCGGGAAGAGAGGAGTAATTTTCCCCAGGCCACTTGAAAAAGGAAAATAAGAACAGTTACAACCCATTTTTGAAACTCTACATCTGAGACTCGGTCTTCTTATTAAAATTGCAGTTGAGGGGGGAGAAGTACATGAATAATTCCTAAATTCTGTCACCCTGATCAATTGTGGGAGTGTGATTTGAATTTCTGTGGCTTGAGTCACATGTCCAGAACACTGGGAGGAGGAGAAAGACAGAGGAGGATCTAACTGGAAATGAAATTGAGATTACTTTGTACCATAGAATCATAGAATAGTTTGGGTTAGAAAGGACCTTTAAAGGTCATCTAGTCCACCCCCGCTGCAACGAGCAAGGACATCTTCAACTAGATCAGCTTGCTCAGAGCCCCAAGTACCTGACCTTGAATGTTTCCAGGGATGGGGCCTCCACTACTTCTCTGGGCAACCTGTTCCAGTGTTTCACCGTCCTCATCATAAAAAATGCCATCCTTGTATCTAGTCTAAATCTACCCTCTTTTAGTTTAAAACCATTACCCTTTGTCCGATTGCTACAGGCCCTACTAAAAACATCCATTCCCATCTTTCTTGTAAGCCCTCTTTAAGTATTGAAAGGCCACAATAAGGTGTCCCCACAGCCTTCTCTTCTCCAGGCTGAACAATCTCAACTCTCCCAGCCTGTCCTCGTAGGAGAGGTGTTCCATTCTTCTGATCATTTTTGTGGCCCTCTTCTGGACCCACTCCAACAGGTCCATGTCCTTCTTGTGCTGAGGGCCCCAGAGCTGGACGCAATACTCCAGGTGAGGTCTTACCAGAGCAGAGTAGAGGGGCAGAATCACCTCCCTCGACCTGCTGGCCACGCTTCTTCCAATGCAGCCCAGGATACGGTTGGCTTTCTGGGCTGTGAGGGCACATTGTCGACTCATGTCCAGTTTTTCATCCACCAGTACCCCCAAGTCCTTCTCCACAGGGCTGCTCTCAATCCCGTCATCCCCCAACCTGTACTGATACCGGGGGTTGACCTGACCAAGGTGCAGGACCTTGTACTTGGCCTTGTTGAACCTCATGAGGTTCACATGGGCCCACTTCTCAAGCTTGTCCAGGTCCCTCGGATGGCATCCCATCCTTCAAGTGTGTCAACCACACCACTCAGCTTGGTGCTGTCTGCAAACCTGCTGAGAGTGCCCTCGATCCCGCTGTCTATGTCATTGATGAAGATATTAAACAGTACTGGTCCCAATATGGACCCCTGAGGGACACCACTCGTCACAGATCTCCATCTGGACACTGAGCTGTTGACCACTACTCTCTGGATGCGGCCATCCAGCCAATTCCTTATCCACCATACAGTCCACCCATCAAATCCTTATCTTTCCAATTTAGAGAGACAGATGTTGTGGGGGACTGTGTCAAAGTCCTTACAGAAATCCAGATAGATGACGTCCATAGCTCTTCCTAGTCACTCCATCATAGATCACTCAGATCAAATATTTAGACAGCAAATTTCTTATCAAAATGAGATGAAAAACATGATGGTGATATATGGACAGCAAGAAGAAAATTTCTATCGCTGGTATTTTATAAAACTTACTTTTAAGGCAAAATAGAAAAATGGCATAGCTGAGCTACTTAGGTTTTGGGTTGGTTTGGGTTTTTTTTCACTTGAACTAACATCCATTAACACAGGAATTAATTAAAACCACAAAGTTCATTATTGTATGCTTCAATATTTCAGTATCATATTGTAAATATGTAATAGACAAAGCACAGGGAGTTTTCTTTAAATGATAATGAACAATTAAAGTTTCAAAGATGTTTTCAGTGTTGGAGGACCCACTCATCTGTATTTGCCTGCCCTGCCCTAGTTTATAAGTGGCCCTACCAAAAAATGGGACAAATAATAGAAAATAAAGATTTTCAGTATCAGCAGTGCAGTCTTTTCAGTGTCTCTAGAAATGTTTTTCCCTTCATAGAAAAATCTTATATTTCACTATATTAAATATTAAAATTCTTGACAATAACAGACTATTCTCATGTCTTCCCTTTTTCAGCCATCAAGGGGTTTGGGGTTTTTGTACCTTTTCAAAGGGAAAGAACAATATTACAAATATCATATTCTGTGCCTTTTGTTAACACTTTTGCCTTCAACAAGTATGGAATAAAAATGGGCAAGAGACTACCTGAGATCAATGTGGTCATATACTTCTTTTAAGTGATTAAAATGGCTGCCTTGCCAATAAATACTTTAAAATATAGAGACTCAGCATCTGGGTGTTGGGAATCTTCTGCCCAGACAGTAAGGACAAAGAGACTTGAGCTTCTCCTGCCACCGTTAGGGTGCCCTTGGTTATGGAGTGGATGGAACATCTCAGGTCTGAGGCACTTGAGGTGATGGAGTACATCCATTTGCCACTGCCTCAGTATAGCCATATTTGCCTAAAAATTTTTGAGCAGTAGCCAAAAGGTATAACTATATTGCATTAGGTAGAAATTCAGGTCATCCTCTGTGTAAGGACATGAGGTCGGCTCTTGTTTCATCCTTGTAAGCCTAAGTGGAAACCCTTGCTGTTTATGCAGGTGACAGTAGTTTGGTCTCAGGATTTTTTCATGTCTTGAAGACTCTCCAAAGTATTTTATGATGGGGGCTGATTTAAATCTAGACTGTGATATTCAGCTGATTGTTACAGTGGAAGTGTTTGTGAGTCTTCAGTGAGAACTGCAAATAATTGAGCCCTTAGAAAACCCCTCCAAGGTGGATCACAGAAGTCCATCAAAAGAAAATTCAGGATAGAAATTTAGAGGAAAACTAAATCACGAAATTCCAGGTTTTGTCTCAGATGTATGCCTGGTTTTGGCAAGAGTAATTTCTGAGTTTCCCTTCTTTGTGTATATGGTAAGAATAGGTATATTTCTGAGCATTTTTATCAATAAAGCTGTTAGACATCTTAAACTTTAGAGACAAAGCTGTTTTTTCTATTTTCTCTTAGACCTCTTGGGGACTTCAAATACTTTGCACATAAAAAGGAAAGGGAACAAGTCTGTAGAACAATTTCTATGATGGTGAAAGTAGATTTGAAGACAAGATCTGTTTTCAATTTCTGTCTTGTTGTCAGGCATTAAATGATTTATATCTGATCTAAAAATCAAAACCTTTCCAAATTGCCACTTCCTCTCTTTTCTTCTAAGTTCATGACACATGCATACATCCGAGTAAGCAGAAAGTTGTGCTGGGAGAGGATTAACTGGGAAAGGATTGGGCTCATGTTAGGTGAACTTGAACAGTGTCAGCTCCTTCTGCTATAGAGTAGAAGTGGAAGCAGGAGTGCATTTATCTAGAAGTACAGCATGTCCTCCACTTTGCACTGAAAGGACTAAATTGCAGGGAATTAGCAGCTCTTCCTCTTTGCGGATATATGCCTGAAGCCTGGGACTGACTTGGCTTGCAATTGGTTCTCCCCTGCCTGCATTTTGATTTAGAAATTTTTGAATTACATTTAAGAGCACAGTATAATGGCAACTTCAAAAATGAGCATGAATTTATACCTATGTCACTCTTACTAAGCTCATTGCCGTGCCCTGGGAATGAGGTTAAACTTTACCTACATTTTTACTGTTGCAATTCACTCTTTTTGAGAGTGCTAAGATATCACACAGTCACTCAATAAGTGCTAAAGAGAAGTGTCAAAAAAATGATGTTCCAATGCTTTTTTTTCTTGTGAGGTGAGGGAATGATCTTTTTAATAGAAAAGTAAGCTTGTAACGAACACCATAATATGAGCCAGTAACACTGTCTCTTTGCAAAAAATGCAAAACACATGCCAGGTGTATCATGGCTAGTAGATCAAGGGAAATTATTACTGTCCTTGGTGACACTGAGACCATACCCAAACAATTTGCCCAGGATTGCCCCCCACCTTCCTGCAAGAAAGCTGTGGAGAAACTGAAGAGTCTCCAGCAGGAGACTGCTGAGAAGTCCTGGGGGTTCTGGAGCACACAATGTAGCAGAAAAGTCTGAGGGGGAGGGTGGGCTCATTTAGCATGGAGAAGAGAAGGCTGAGGGGCAATTTAAAAGCAGCTTAAAGCATAGCTACAAAGATGTCAGGGTTACACTTTTCTTGGCAATGGCAGATGGTGTAATAAAGAGCATTCACAAAAACTTCTTCTGGAGTCTCCAGACTGGAGGTTTTCAAGATCTGGCTGGACAAAGCCACAAGCAACCAGATCTAGAGCTGGTTACAGTCACACTTGAGCAACATCCTAGGAGGTTCGACTAGCGACCTCTTGAAATCCCTCCCTCATAACATTTCTTGAGCATGTGAGATTAAGCTTAAAAAGTTCCCACTAGCTGTGGGGAAAGCCCTCTGGCAGGGCTTTTGGATTCCATAGTATTATAGAAGGTTTCACATGGTTAGAGCGCAGGTCTCACTGCCTTCTTTAAAGCCATGTGCGTTCAGCATTTCTGCAAATCATGGGTCAGATCAGCAGAGGATGATTGTGCAAGACACCTGTAGCTTAATGCAAGGCAAAAAGAGGTCTGAATTAAAACTTCACAGGAGACCTGAATTCCAGGATTTTTTAGTGATTTTTCATTGGTTACTATTTGCCTTGTTTGCTGTTTTGGGGTTTTTTTAATGCAAATTTCTCATCAGTGATTTAAACAGTGCCTAGTAGTTCAGAAGAACGTGAGCAGGAGCAGTATACATGAACTTCAACCTTTTACAGAAATAGGCCCTTTACTGACAGTCTGTGTATGACTGAGTTACTTCCATAAACTGTAGCTAAGTGAAGACAAGCAGGGCAGACAAATTAGTGAGAAAGGAGAACAGGCAAAACTGGGACTATTTCAAATTCAGGTGTTTCTTAGCGGAAAACAATGGAATTTAATAGACCTTTTCGTGCTATGCAGAGTATATATCCCTGGCAGAATAGCTCCAGTTGTTCAGGCACAGGCTTGAGAAGGAAAATGTGGTTTGTCCCTGCAGTTGAGAAGCCTCAAGGCTAACTTTCATTGGGGTATTTTCTTTGTTTATTCTTTCTCCATTTCTATGAGGCAGATGTAACAGAGAAAACCTTCAGGAAAATGCTCTTAGAAATACCCTCAAAGGCTTCAGGTCAACTTCTAGCCACTTAGGGGAAAGAATGGCTTCAGACCTCTCCTTTTCCTTTCACTCATTACACCTCCTTCCCTCCATCCCGTAGCCTAAGCCTGCTCTGCGGTGGATTCAGGTGTTATTGCCGCAGCAGAGCACATCGGCTGCTGCCGCCCTTCTCTGCCTTCTTGCTGCCTTGAGCACTCACCTGACCCTGTGCAGAGCTGTTTAAGCTCTCTAAGGCAACACAACTCACCTGACAAAAAATAGGGAAATGTTTCAGGTCAAGTCCAGGCAGTCACTTGAAAGGAGGATGCAGGAGGCAGCAGCTGAATTGCTGTTGCTTGCCACAAAACTGCCTGTGCACTCTGACCTGCCGTCACTTTGTGCTCGTAGCTCCTGAAATGCAATTGTATGATCATATTCTTTTTCTATTTCCAGTGAACTGAAGAAGCAATGTATAGCTCTTCTGGCACCTATGTTATGTCAGTCTTGGAAAATGTTTCACCTTCATATTGCTTGACAGAAGAGTTCAATATACTAACAATTAGGAAACAACCATAGAACATCTTTATAGCTTCATAACTAGTCTCATAAAAAGACTTTTGGAAGATGCTTGTGTGAGGAGGCTTCTGCAACCATCACACAGTGCTGCTCTTGAAAAAACCCAGGCTGGCTGTCTGCTCCTTGAAGATGTTGTTCTGTTGTTTCAAGTTTTGGATTGTGATCTGGCAGCATTGGTGTCCAAAGGATCAGAGAAAGGAGCTTGGACTGCCCGTCTCTCAGCTTCAGCTGTAACATTGATATGATTCTGGGTACTGATGAAATGTTAAGTTCTGACTTTCATAGAGAAGAAAACATGTATGCAATGGGTTGCAATTCTAGAGATTCAAATCCCTGCCTCTACTTTGTCTGTGACTTTGGGCAAATTTGCTACCCAGTAAAACCAGTAGTAGTTTCCCATTCACTTCTCCCAACTCTGCCACAATCAGGGTGCCCATATTTTGTCAGAATATTTTCTACATTTTGCTATTGCTGATGTGTTCAAATTCTTATCCCTCTGTCCTGTGACAGTCAATTTTAAGTGCTAGTTTTAAATCCATCCATATACTGTCAGTGTGCAGAGTACCCACCCGACCAATGCCTTATACACAGATCAGTCCAAAAAGGAACTTTACCATAGGGCAGCTAGCCAGGAATCTCCCAAAATGACCACCTTTCAGTTAAGAGATCATTAAAACAGAGTGCTTCTGATGTCCCAGATTTGTTCATTCCTGATTAGAGTCTACAAAGATGTTCACTGTATTTTCTCAATCTCATTTCCCACCACACAGTGTTAAATGTCAAGCTGCTTCTCCTCCCCTTTTGCACCAGTTAATGATTTCTTTAGTGAGGAATGACAGCTGCCTTGCCTGTTGCAATGGCAATGCAAATCTCTGACTGGCGCGTTCTGGGTTCTCAGGATATTGTTCCCCTGTTCAGGATCGGTAACTGTGCCATGTTCTTCTCCATCTGCCTCAGATCTGTGCCCACATTGGGGCTTAAGCAAGAAAGGAAAATTGTGAGCAGCAGCAGCTGAAACAGCACATCTTACTTTGTAAATTCTGTGTCTAGTGCAGGTAATACCAAAAAAAAAAAAAAAAAAGTGAAAATGGAAGATGTAGAACAGTAAGACATTAAGAAATGGCCTACAGAGCAACAAAGCCATTCTATAAATCATTGTAATAAAGTCAATAATATTTCAGAGATTCACTGGTCAATAGTTTTAAAACTGATGCAGCTCCATTTTTAATTATGTACTTGCTTGCATTATTAAAAATACCAATATATTACTTTTCCTGAGACACAGTAATAATTAACTTTTAGGCTATGGTCATATGCATTGTCTGGAGACATAAACCACTTTCAGATTAATAGGAGAAATTTGATTTAATAAATTCTAGAGAATCTGCCCCCCAAAAAGAATTCCAGAGTCAAAGTCAGAAAAGAGCAACGAAATTAAAATACCATTTTTTATATTTAAAAGAAAGAAATAGAAGTTATACAAATGCATTGCTGAATTACCTAAAATTTAACACTGTTTTCTAGCAACAACGTGAAATAAGCAGACAGTGGTTGCTAATGTGTATGTTTGGAGTCATGCTTAATTAAAGCATTTTTAGTCATCAAGTTTTATTTTGCCTTCTGCCTGTGGGTTTTGGGGGTTGTCCCTGTAGAGAAGAGTTAGTTGTTTGAACGATTTAACTGTGACTCTCTGCCCCTGGAAAACATTGACTTGTAATTCTGGGGTCTGGTTTCCTTATATGAAAAGGAAATTGCACACCTGGATGGACCTCCTATTAAACACTTCAGCATAGACCCTGGAAAAGGCACTCCAGGGCTGCCTCCCTTTTTTTTCTGCTTATAGCTCCAACACAGAGCTGAGCCAAAGAGCATATCTGCTGCACCCAGCAGCACCAGAGCGGAGAGCCCCGAGCAGCTGTCCCACCGCGCTGGTCCCACCATGCCGGCACAGCAACATAGAATCATCATAGAATCATCATAGAATCATAGAATGCTTTGGGTTGGAAGGGACCATGCCGCAGTGGGATGTCGCATGGATGTACTCGATTGGGCTCCGCCGCCGCAGCACACAGGTACGACAGTGCCCAAATCAACAAGCCCACAATGGCAATGATGCTCCTTTCAGACCCGCATGTGCCTGGGTGCAAGGCGGGGGGGTGCTGATGACCCCCCACCTGCAGTGCAAGCCTTCCTCCCCACCGTTCTTCCTCTTCCACACAGCTGTGAGCCTGAAGTCTGGAAGTACAGTAATAGGAAGATTTTTAAAAACCTGTCTTGAAGTGTGATATAAAACAGAAATAGTTTTGAAACAGATGGAAGATGGGAATAAAAATGAATTACTGTAATGAAATGATGAATACCATTACAACTGTTCTTGATAATCATTCCTAATTTCTCCCTTTTTCTCATTAAAATTCTGTAATAAGCAGAAGTACAAACCTCCATTCCTTGCTATATTGCTTCATGACTGGTGAGCTATCAAACTCTGCCACAGAGGGGAAGCAGAGTATCGCTGTAAATCCATGTCAGTGCAAGCAACAGCCCCTGCTTTCTGATGGAGTTAAAGCCTTGTCAGTAAAAGCTGAAATACTGAACTTTTTCCTGCACCAAACTTTTTTTTTTTTATTTAAAGAAAGAAAATAAAAATCTTGCTTTTCTGTATTGTAAACCTTAACTTTTGCAGTATTTCTCTTCGAGGGCAAACTGCCTGGAAACAGGTTGTTCACAGGTTAGTTCTCCTTTTGGACTGTAATGTACTGCTTGGCTTCAGAAGAATTTCCCTAGTCTTCTGCTGGGATGTCAGGATTGTGACGTAAAATGAAGAATGTCATCTTAGAAGGTACTGATTAACTGTTAATCAGGTGCCTTTTCACTGAAATGGCTGATGAGGAACACAGAAGTTTAATGTCAGTGGAACAGAAGCATCATTAATAGCTAAGGAGCATTTATTTGTATAAGTCACTCACATGAACAGGCTTGGAAATGTGACAGCATTATTGCATGATGTTTCATATAGTCAGACCTTTGGGTAAATATTTTCTAGAACAGACATTTACAGAGGTGAATATGACCCTGACCAAGCTGGCTCCATACAGAACTTCTTTTAAAGAAAACTTTGAGGTTTGGGGGGAACCTGAAAGTTCCTGTGGCTTAGCCTATGTACAAAGGGGATGTAACAGTATTGGGCACTAGGTATGTGCAAGCTTGTTGCTTTTGCTTTCTAATGTTTGTATGTGCATGCTTCAGAGAGATTGAAAATCATCTGGGATGTTAACAGTCTGGAATGCTGCAATGTGCTTGCATGGAGCTGTTTTGCGAAGAAGAGACTACAAATGCATAAATGGCAAGAGGGGTAACAGTAAAGATAAAAATTGCAGAAGTTATTTCAAGCAGTCTCTGCTATGAAGAAGCTTAATTTGGAAACTAGGTCCTACTAACGCCATCAGATTTACTGACGCCATCAGATTAATATTCTTATTCTTTTTGAATTACAAGTGTATCGACTTGGAAAGCTAATAATAGCCCCGCTACCTCTGTAGGGACCATAGTGTGCTCTCAGATAAACATAACAAAGGGCTGCAGCCCAAAGAAAATCTCATGTGGAAAGCTGTCCCCACTGAAGTGAGTGGGAGGGATTTTTTTTTGCACAGATGTTAACATGGCAGGACACTGTCCTCTGATTCAGGCATGCTGCTTAGGGGTTTGCTAACGGGCAGTAAAAGCCTTCTTTGAAAATTCTGTTTTATAATTTGCTGTCTGGTGAAGACTAATGTGAAAAGCAAGAATGTTGATCTGGCTAAGGCATTAGTTACTTTGTTAGTTCTTCCTGGCTCACAAAAAGTTGTGGAGAGCTTTGAGAGCCAAAGGAGCAAGAAATTAATCTTAAAAGAAAGAAAGGAGTTAGAACACAGCATCTGCAATAATGAGCCAGCAGATGGACTGTACTCCAGCCCTTGAGCCTCCCGGGGCTGTACCACCCATGTTCCTGGTTTGAGCTGGATTCTCCTCCCAGCCAGGATGCAGGACAGGGTCTGGTGGTAGATCTGAGCACACGGTCAGGATTGAGGTCTTCCATCTCAGATGCAAGAAGCAGCATCTCTTCCTGTAACCCCCACAGTAGCTTAAGAGTCATTTGTCACTGTAGCATTCAGTGAAAACCTATGGGTACCTTAGCTGCTGGCCTGTAAGCCTCAGGGATATTAAGTTAACCTTTTTTGTTCCCATTAACTGGCTCTCTTTCCACTGCTGTAACGAGTACATTTAGCTCATGTTCACACCTCTCAAGGGTATTTCCCAGGGTGATGTGTATTTCTTCGGCAGGCTGCAATGTAGCACTGATGTTGCAGCTCCCTTTGGGTGTGGAAATTGGTCATCTGTGGCAACAAAAAGCTTAGCAAAAATGAGTGTCCCTGCCAGGATAAGATGCTCAGCACCGTCTCCTTGTACAGAAAGAGCGCTGGGACCTGTGCCACTTGCATCAGCAGTGCACATATACACACCTGCACCCTGGCAAGCCCAGCCTGCCTCTGCCGGCTCTCCAGTTACTTCCAGGAATTCCTGGGAGTCCATTTCATTCCCCATGTAACCTTGTAAGTGAACCAGACCGATCTGTCCTTACAGCTTGCCTGCTGCTGACAGCTGCATGTTGCCCATTTCCCCACATTTCAGAAAAATTCTGTAGAATAAGGACTGCCTACTAGAAGAGAAAGGGCAAAACCTTCGTCATCCATATTCTTCAGAGAAGAATCATGGGAACCTTTGTGCCAGGAGATATGCCCTATTCAACCAGAGAAACTTATGGTCATCTTATTTACTTTCCTGGAGGAGATGGATTAAGACAAGAAATCTCCATCCCAAAGTTTCTTTTCCTTTGCTAAGGTACAGAAGAAAACTCCTGAAAATACAGGTATTTACTATTGGAAAGGCTCCCAGAGGCACACCTGAAGTTTTAATACCAGAAATGCTAAATACTTTCATAATGAGTTTTTGTAACTGAGAGGCAACCACAGGCTTCTGTAGTGATCAACACCCACTTTCTTCTTTATTTAGAAGTCTAATTGTAGTGGTATACCAGATGTATGGTCCACCTAGAAGCCCACCTGTGATTATTAGTTCCCTGCTCTGGCACCAGGCTCAAATGGTGGGGAGATATTATAAGGTTCCTCTCATTCTCCATTACCTCTTTTTATTGTCTGACATATGTCCTGCAGAAAACCTGGAACTTACTTTATAATCACAAGGCCAGAGGCCAGTCTTCTGTGAAAAGAAAGTCCTGTATCATTGACATCCTGCAACCTGTCCTTGCTCTAAGCCCTTTCATTATGGTTTCATTCAACAGGTGCCCACTTTGTCTGTGTGAGGGTGGGCAGCTTCATGGCACAGGCAGGAATAGTAACCCCCTTTTTACTTTCATTCCCTTTCTGTCATAATTTTCAAGATACCATGAATGCTTCCCTTGGGTGACTTTCCCCTCTCCTCACTTTCTGTATAGTCAGAGATGTACCAGTGGATTTGGAATTAACATTTTGGGTTTGTGATGTCTTCCTCTCTCTTGGTGCTTGACCAGCCTCTCATCTTTTTCTTCAATTAGGAAAGATTGCTCTGCTGATGCAATTGTCCACTCAGCTGGAGTGAGGCCAATCTCTCATCACTTCAGCTCTCCTTGATTGCTGCCTGCCCAAACTCTAACGGAGGAGTTTGTACAAGAATTTGAAAAGTGATTACAAAATCCCACAAACCTTCAGAAAGAGAAACTTGGTTTTGATTTTTACCCAGAAAACAGTTACAGTGAAGATTATTTCAATAGAAGAATTAAGTCATAGTGTGGTAATGTTTTTGTTTGTTTTGTGGGTTTTTTTTAGGGGTGGTGCTGGTGTTTGTTTTAAAAGGATAGCTTTTATTCAAGGGTCACAAACACTTTAACTTCACTACTTCAGTCATATTTTTTGATTTTTTTTCTTAATGCCTCTGCCTAGGCAAGCTATTAGCAGAACATTCGTGTTAAAATAGAATGCAAAATCAACTCTTTTTACAATACTGGAAATCCCATGCACTTCCTGAAGGAAAATTGCTACAGAGACAGGAGTTTTAAATAACTGTGATTCTAACAAATAGCATACATCATTGTTTATTAAGTATTTCATGAAAATGTTAAAATACAGATGATAATATTTGTTTTGACTCTTCTTAGCTTCCTTATGATTCTAATTCAAAGTAGAGAAGACTTTGTATTCCCATGTGTCACAGTTACTGAGTTTCTGTCTCTCTTCCTCATCACCCATTTCTGGCCAAACAGGTGACAAAGCATCGAGATCTCGGGTGGATCTGTTCCTAGTCAGGGGGGACAAGTGAGCTTTGCAACAGCAATTCAGAAATGCCATACCATGTGAGACTGTGGGATCCCAGTTGGAAATCAAAATCCTTGACATCTAATCTACCTGCAGTAAATAATGTTATTATCCCTCTTCAGGTTAGACACATCAGAAAGGTGACTGCACCATTGTTACAAGTCAAAAGAATGGCTCTGGGGCTGGGAAAAAGAATGATGTTTTATATGTATTGGTTTACTGCATAAAGTAAATTACTAAGTAGTATGGCTGTTTGTTTCAGTATTATGTGTCATCTTTGCCCAGAGGCTGGATTAAGGAAGTGATTTTAAACAGACAAATTTGCGTGCATGTTTGGTCAAGATGTCAAAATATTTGGAGGCTTGCTTGTATGCTCCAACAGCAATACAATTCTGTACCTGCTCATGTTACACCTCATAGCACTTCAGCCCTCCAGCACTTCAGCGCTTACTTCTCATTTATGAATCAATTTCAGAAGGCAGAGCAATAATTAGTAGTTTCTGCTCCTTTGGTAGCACAGGTTTTCGTTCAATGTTAAGCAAAACCTGTCTAGTAATCGTGCTGTTTCCTGGAAGGGTCAACATGCTGTCTATCTGTAAGAATAACCCTTTTCTCTCTCCCACATTTACAGAGGAAAAACTTTGGACTCAGAAAGGGAAAACAGTGCAGTGAATTGTCCAGTTTAGGATATGTAGCTGCGAGCACTCCTGAGGACTACTTCCCTTACTAGGCTGTTAGCTCCCCACGGCCCTTTCTTGAGCAGTGTTATAAGCAAACACAGGGTTTGACAGAACACACATTTATGTGCCCACTGTGCCAGATATTCTATTTCACAAATAGCATTTCAGCTGGTAATGATCATGTCTCTGCCACTTGGAGTCACCAATGAAGAACAGAACTGGGAGAACAAAAAAGGTAGGTTCAATAGAACACTACATATTTTTTTTTTTTTTTAAAACAGTACAAAATTATCTCTGTCATTTTCATTGCTGCTATAAATTTTCAGCAAGAACTGGTGCTGTTTATTTTTCAGACCTTGACTGTCACCTTTTGCTTGGTTGTGAGGATTTTGGCATCAGCTCAAAGTCCATGGGTGACAAAGCTTTTACCAGAGCAGCCCCAGAGTTGTACAGCTCCCTGTTCCCTACAATTTAGCTTCTCTTTTCTCCATTCTGTCCTTGTTTTAATGAACAATTTCATTTCTGAAGTATTGCTTTTTTTTTCTTTGCTATCTTTCTGTATTTTGGGGTATTTTTAGAAGAGAAAAAAACTAGGGATGTTTATAAACTAGGGATTTTTATGTGTGGCATTCAGCATTATTGAAGAAAAGTGGTCTTTTATACTCTTGGAGGAAAGTAACTTATGGACTGAAAAGTAATTAATGGTAGCCAAGGAAGACAGGTAACACACCAATGAAGTTTCTTTAATAAGGCTAACCAGTAAGCAGTGCAAAAGATCAAATGGATTAATTCAGTAAAGAACAGGCCAAGAAAAAATGCTGCCTATGTAATGCTCTTTGTACCTGCAATCAGCATGAAGAGCTGCAGGAAGGGCTTTGTGCTGGGTGCTCACCCCAGGCTGCTCAGCAGGGCTGCCCCGTACATAGCATGAGGAAGGAGCAAGTTTTCCCTGTTGACCCCTAGGGGTGTAGGGCCCCTGTCCAATTATGTAGCATCTCTAAGAAAACAGGGGAGAAAGCCTTCACCTTACCCCTCCCACAAAGACCTCCTGCTATGGTTTAGCTGAGGCTGCTCTTTAAAGGGACTTTCCCCTAGTGACCTGTGGGTGAATAGGTGCTGCTTCAGGGCTGGAGAAGGTTCTGCTCCCTCCGTGCTCCAGCCTCGGTGCCCAGAAGCAGATCCCAGCTTTCCTGGGCAGACCGCTGATGTCTGAATTACAACAGGTAGGACCTGTGCACTTACGAGGACAGATGCAAGGGGGGATATCTAGTGCCACGTGTTGGAACATGCACCTAAGGATGAGATAACACCCCTCTTCCTCTGTCTCAGACTGATGAAGGCTAGCAGAATAGGCTATGGCAAGCTTCAGTCCCCAGATATAAAGCATCAGTTCAGTGATTTTTAAAATAAATACCAAAAGCAAAACAAAACAAAACTACCCCTGAAAAACCACCCCTCTAGCCTTTACCAGATCAGATGCGATTATAGTGCCCAGTCCAAAATGAATCCTGACATGCAGTTAAAGCCATGCTGAGTCACTTAAAAATTGAATTAAAGACAATGTGCATGAGTCAGAACATTATTATTATTAATATTGGTATTTTATTATTATTATTTTTCTCCCTTAGGCAACAACAGGATTTGAGTATTTAAAACAGACATTTGAAATCCTGTCCTTTAAACATTCACCAGTATTGTCATTTGCCTGGAAGCATCAATGCCAAAAAAGTTTCCATGGGAACAGTATGTGATTCTGTCATGCCTTAACCTCTCTAATCCCAGGGGTGGAAGATTGAACCAGAGTCCTGAACTCTGGCAATTATACTTTTACTAGTGGTTTTCAGTCCAGAGGGGAACATATTCAATGGCGGGGAAAAGTGGTTCAGATATGTTAGTAATATAAGCCTTACCTTGAAGTGTCGTTAAGAGCACCACGGCCTTCTACCAGAAATAGCCAAGTAGCCACATTACTCAGATTAAGAAGCCATGTGAAAAAAAATATGAATCCTCTGGAATAAACCTCACTTGTGTTCCCAGCCTGAGCCACTGCAATTACTCTTCATCTTGATTAATTACTGATTAATTACTCTCAATTAACATTAAGAAAGAACATTTGCATCCCCTCATTTCTTCTGTTTTATTTAGATCTGGAGCTTTAAAGAAAGATTTTGTTTAAGTCCGCAGTACTTTGAATATTTATTACAGGAACTCTATCCAATGCAATAAATGTTTCTGGCCTAATTCTGCTATTTAGCAAGGATGTGTGAAACCTGAAAGCAGAAAAAACTCAGTTTGAAACTAAAAGCCTCAGCATCAGACTTTATGTCTGATACAAGAGGCATAATATTTTTAGTTTTAATAGCTATGAGATTAATGCATTATTAAATCTCAGTCACTGCAACAATCTCTCATATTTTCTATAGAAACCTTGAAAGAAAACATGGTAACAAATGGCTAAGGACAGAATTTCATCCTTAATTTTTACACGTCTTCACTATAATACACCTGCATTTTATTTTAAGTTACTCTGACAAATTAAAAACTTCAGTAGGAGGAAGAAAGCCATTGCATTGTATTGTAAAAACTCTGGTAAAAAGCCATGTCACTAAATAACATAATTAAAAAATCTTGTGTCAATTGCAAAGCCAAAATGAGCATTTGGAAATCTCACTCTGTTTCAATCTCGGTAGCACTTGCAAACTATGTTCTGTGGTCTCTGGTGAATTTTGGAAAGTCCGAGTTGCTTATTATTTTCTTTTCTCTGAAAGGATGCCAAATACATACCTTCTGAGCTGGAAGGAGCTAGTCATGCTATGTTTAGTCAGTCCTGGATGAAAGAACAGCTCAGAAGCATGGAAAGATGTATATCTCAAAACAGTGGGGGGAAAAAAAGAGATCATTTTCAAGTGGACCACAGTCTTTTTTTGTTCTTTCTACATCTCTAGTCAATTATTAGGTCAATATTTTTTTGTAATTTAAATACTACAACAAATATCCAGTCTTTCTGCTAACTTATGTTTTTGCATAGAGTCTTCTATGGAACTGATATTATTTTGTACCCAGTTATTCCCAGCCAGCTCGCAGAAAAGTGCACTGGCAGGAAATCTGTATTAAGACATGCCGGGAAAAGAATTACTGGGGCCCAGACACAAAAGGTGTCACAGAGCATGGAGACCGCAGAAAAAGTAGTTTGAGCACAAAAGATGACATGAATAAAGTAGACCAAAGCGGGTCAATTTTAGCTGAACAGACACAGAACAATTTATGATTCAGGCTCAGTCAGGTCAATGGAGACTTTAGAAATAATCAAATCTGAATGAATTGTTGACTCATAGATGGTCCAATGAATTGCTTGGAGGTGAAGGTTAAGATTAGGCCAATAGTATTTCTCCCGCATTATCTTTAGCTGTATTACAATACTGCTTCAGCAGTCTGCTCTACTTTCCTGGGTGAAATCATTCAGCTTGTTAGAGGATCGATGTGTTCAGGGGCATGGGCACCTGCTAGGGAACAATGATTATGTACAAAGCACCCCAAGTTCTGGCAGAACTTAAGAGCTAGTATCAACAAGACCTCTATGTGTGTATGTACATGTGCACATGTACACTTATATATACATATATGCATATATACACACACACACACATATATATAATCCTGAAAGTGAAGATATACAAATTAGGAACTTAAACGTAGGATGTTCCTATTTATGGATGTATCTGGTAGAAATAATTGAGTATATGCCTTATGGCAGTCCAGGGCATCTACATGTGTTTGACTTAACTATGCATGTGCTGCACAAAATATTTAAACATGCACAGTTTACATATCCAGAATGCACAGGACCTGGTGGGCACACACCAGGGATATTGCTCTGGGATTTCTTGATATCCATCAGGTTAGCCAGGGACTCTGCCGCAGTGATACTACAGGGTGTCCAGGAATCCCAAATAAAAATTTAAAGTTCCCATTCCTCCCAGACAAAATTTCCAGATGAAAAAAAGATGACTGTATCCAAGGAAAGCTCACCAAGCTGGTGACCCTACTACGTTTTAGCTGCCGTCATGGTACTCTATGGTGCAGAAAGGTCTCTCCTGATCCCCGGTCACCTGGCGTATTTCCGGTATGTCAGGATACCCTCCCGTGGCTTCACAACACCCATGTTCTGGGCATGGCTGGAGCTATTTTGCATCCCACCACCTTAGATATCAGAGTTATTGCAGCACTGAACTTCCTGACAGCTACAGCCCTCTCTGAATCTTGCCAAAGTAACTGCTCCATCGTGTTCTTTAGGGACCCTGGGGGATGGGGACACACATCTTTCATAACATTCATTAGAAGAAGTAACATAATTCTCATTATTTGGGAACTGGAAAATAAAACACTGCTCTCTCCTATTATTTCATGCAGCAGATTTTGAAACTCTGCAATCATAAAGAAACAAAACTAAAATCTAAAAATTGTGTTCCTTTTTTTGGTCTTATTTTGTACTAAGTGAATGCATATAATTTGGAGACAGAATGCATGAATTTTCTTGGAGTGCTGATGACTGTATTTCCTACAAAAGTCTCCAGTAGAGAAAATCATGAACAGAAGCAAATAAATACCAATGCAATGCACAATAGCTCCTTTTATGATCAAAAAATAAAGTGATGGCAAAACTTTGTCCAAGAGCAATAATAATTATGATATGCACTGAATAGCAAGTTTGCTAGGACTAACTTCTAAAACTCTTGGAAAGTTACCACAGTCATTCACATATTACACAGCTCCTGTAAACTGCTTTTGTTCTGTTTTCTTTTGCTCCTTCCATGCTCAAGTCACTTTGAAAATTAACGAGATTTCAGCCTGCTGTAATAACTAACAATCCTGGCATGTTTTAATGGCTTGTCTTATTTGGCCCTCTGAGTATGCATCTTTGCACAAACAATCCTGAAATATGATTAGTTAAGAACAACAAGCTTATTAGTCTCTATTAATGACATTACGTGTTTCCATTCGTTGTCACTGATTTTATTAAATCTTTGTGGAGAAGCATTAGCAGTAGTGAGCTCTCTGACTACAGCAGCCTGGGAAAGTGGTTCTCACGCTGTCCTGTGTTTACACCATCTTTATCATGGGAAAAAGCATAGTAAGAGGAAAAATCTGGGAGCTAGGGGAGGACAAGACGATCTGCTTGGTGTCAGGCCTATTACCGCATGACATCCTGCCACAGAAATCAGTGACTTTCTGCACGGGCTGATTTTTTAGGCCCATTTTGATCTCTAATATAAGCACCATTGGAAGGAAATACTTGCAAGACTGATGGTGATCAAGCATAAGGGGAGATTCAAACATTGTATTAGGCTTCCCTAAATTATGCTGACGATCATCACTCTGACCAATACCAGGACCAAGAAAATAAATTTTTATTCCCTGTTTCCTTCCTCTTTCCCCAACTGAATTTGGCAACAAATTGGCTCATCTCAGGAATGGACTTTGTGCATTCAAACCTGGAAAAGTGGCCATTTTAATTCCACAGTGGCAGTCAAGTGCCTGCTTCTATAGCATGGGACACAGCAGGAGCTGGCAGTTTTTCTCAAAATTATGGGTGTATTTTGAAAACAAGCTTTATCCCTTCCTTTTGAGAAACAGCTGGAAGATACAATGGAATGTTTATGAACATTGTTTTAAACTTGAAGTAGATTTATTAAATTATTTCAATTCAGAGTAATTTTCCTGTGTTCTGTGTGTGGAGGTTGACGGTTTCTGCCTTCTACGTTTGTAGCTCGTATGCAAATCCAAGTGATATGAATACTCTGTGCTACACTGCAAATTGCAATCATTTCTGTGTGAACATGGGGATACATTTTCAAAGAAATGGGCAGGAGATTGAGATGAAGAATAGAAGTGAATAAAGCTTTTGAGCTCAACCTTGGCATTCAAAGCCACTTGCTTTACTCTTCATTGTTCTGTTGCAGAAATATGGAACACAAATATAATACAAGTAAAATATGGTAAGGAGTGAAGTTTGCTGTAATTTTGAAAGTATCAGTCAAGGGATGAGAATAAATGAGAAATGTCTTTCTCTGTTCTTCATCTGTTTTTTTCATTTGAGTCAAGAGGTTGGTGTATCTTTAGAGAAGCAGGACACAACACAGATTCCATTATACGACTTCTAAACTGTTACAATATTGTATTATAGTCAGTAGCTTCAAAAGGGTACTCATATCTGAGTTCAAAATGGGTTCTTACATCCCAATTTCAGACATTTATCTGCATAGACATTTGTTTCTCATGAAATATGTATGTCTGTATTGTGAGAATAAATGAAGAGAAGCGAAGCAAAGAAGTTCCATTTTCAGCTAATTGCTGTCTGTTAGACAGCACACTATTTCAGGTCTCAGTTGTCCTTTGGTCTCTGTCAGCGCTAATATTCATATTTTTTCAAACATCCTAAGCTTCTATGTGCAGATTCAACCTGTCTCAGATGAACTGCACTATGGGCCTTGCCCACAAAAGTTTTGCTGAAGACAACAGGGCTTTGTGCACCTAAGGAAGGAGTACTGAGTGATGCTATTTTAGCTTCTTGAATATAGTGTGGATTAAACTGGGCCAGGTGATGGGGTAACTTATTCAACCTGCCCATCCACCTCCTCTCTGAGAAGTGCTACCCTGTCACTGTCATAGCTCAACAGGAGGTATGGCAGCTTCAGAGCTTTCCAGTGTCACAGTCAGTGAATCAAAACAAACTAAAATCATTGCCAGTTTCCTTCAGGCAACCTCTTACAGGAACAGCTGTATGGTGCAAGCAGCCACCCCAAAGGAGAGGTAGAGATCATGTAGGTGAACCACTTCAGCCTTCCAGCTTCCACATGTGAGCCTATGTCCACAAACAGTTAGGAGATAAGCTGCAACAAGAACTTCAAGCTTGTGTGTGAGAAAATGTCTCAGTACAGGATAAGCTTATATCCAATTTGTTTATTTTCTTCTTTGTTTAACTTGAATAGGACATTGCATTCTATTCAGCTTGAAATCCTGTTTTATTAAATTTGTCTTTATTTAGTTTTTTTCCTTGGAAAACTAAAGGTAAAACATTGCAACATACCATGTTCGTAAACAGTGAGCCATGTTATTTTGTTTTCATCTCTCCAGGACCAGGCTGATTTGGCCTCAGGGGATAAGCATAGAATCATAGAATCAAAGAATGGTTTGGGTTGGAAGGGACCTTTTAAGACCATCTAGTTCCAACCCCCTTGCCATGGGCAGGGACATCTTCAACTAGAACAATTTGCTCAAAGACCCATGCAACATGGCCTTGAACACTTCCAGGGATGGGGCATCTACAACTTGTCTGGGCAACCTGTTCCAATGCCTTACCACCCTCATAGTGAAGAATTTCTTCCTTATATCCAATCAAAGTCTACCTTCTTGCAGTTTAAAGCCATTACCCCTTGTCGCATCACTACATGCCCTTGTAAAAAGTCCCTCCCCATCTTTCCTGCAGGCCCCCTTCAGGTACTGGAAGGCTGCTATAAGGTCTCCCTGGAGCCTTCCCTTCTCCGGGCTGAACAATCCCAACTCACTCAGCCTGTCTTCATAGGAGAGGTGCTCCAGCCCTCTGACCATTTTCGTGGCCCTCCTCTGGGCTCGCCACAATAGGTCCTTACTGATCCAAGCACCTTACTGATCTATATGGATCCAAGCTTCTTACTGATCATTGCCTTGCAAGGAAGGACAGCTGTGGATAGGCTTTTTCAAGTAAGCCTGGAGTTTTACCATGTTCAACAGCTTCATTTTTGCATTTCATGTCAGCCTTTAACAGAGAAGTAGCAACTCTTGCCTTCCTTAAATCAGACAGAAAATCTGTGCTCCAGCTTTATGCTATGAAGGCTTTTCCCAAACACAGGGGAAATTCTCCAGTGGAAAATGTAGACTATTGCCCATTCATTTTACACCATAACATGTGAAGTGTTCCCTGTTGATACAGATGTTGGGTAATGTTGTATGTCAAGACATATATCTGCCTAAATCATAAGTGAAACCAGACCCATTTCCCATGTTTTCCATTCTTGTGTAAAACACTGGTGATTCATCTGGGATAAATTTGTGCCATTGTACAGTGGGTCGTGTCTGTACACTCTATGGTATGAACATAGCCACGATACCAGTAGGCATCTCACTATCCACACCTTGAAGTTGTGCCTCTATGGTATAGAAAAGGACAATGTGCCAGGATGTGCCTGGTGACTGGCAAGGAGGGAGTCCAGGGGGTGCAGAGAGAGCACTCTCACCAGTAGGTTACTGACACACGGTTAGGTTTAAGACTCAGTCAGAAACCTTTTCCTAAGGTGCTTTTTTACCTTCAGCCCACACAGTTATTTCTTTTTTTACCTAACATTGTTTGAGGGATAAATAGTTTCACATGCCAGGTATTATGTTCACAGACTTGAACAGCTCTTTGTTTAAAAAGACAATCCAGGCACCCTGCCCTCACCTTTAACTGCTGTTCAAAGAAGGGAGCACGTCTTCATTTCTTCCTCCTTTCATGTAAAAAAAGACCACGAGACTTTTGGAAAATTATGTCCTGCTGCCTTCAAAATGGACCCATTGGCTCAGTACATTGGGGAATAGTTACTTTGCATGTAGTTTTCATAATGCATTCCTAAGAAATTGTTCTGATGCTATGCAGTCGGTTACGCAGAAAATATTTTCTCATTAAGATTGTCTCAATCATTTTCAAATGTTTTAACATAGACTTTAACATAATTATACTCCCCATAGTATGTTCAACCAATAGTTATTAAGAAAACCAATTTCTTCACAAAGAAAATATCAGCCTCTTGTCTTAAAATCTCTCTGTAGTTCCCAAGCTAAGTATTCTTCACTGGGAGGAGAGAAATGAAAAGACTGCTGGGTTGTAGGACCTGTATAACACAAAGCCTTGTGCCACAAGTGCCACACAGATCTTAATACTTTTTTGCATGGCAAGCACATGAGTGAAGTCATGCATTTGACTCTCATTTCTGCTTATCCATCCTACTCCATTTCCCTTTCTGTACTTACTATCTCAGTAAATAGATTTTTCATGGCTGCAGAAACACGTACAGCATCCTGCTGCAAGATGTGCATAAAAATCTATCATCATTATAACCAGTTCATATAAAGTTATTTAGTCTACCTTTTATATGGCTCATGAAATGCTAAAAATTCATGAGAAATCTCATAATGGAGCTTTAATGCTACTTCGCCTGATGTAAGGATTGTAAAGTAAATCCTCACCTATAAGGTTTTGTGTTTTATCCTCTAAGTGTTTTGTAAAAAATGTTGCTCATGTAGTATTAATGAATCTCTTTGCTGTAAATTGTTAACCCATTGATGTTTGGCAAATGTAGCATTTTTTAGTTGTGTTTCTCTTGTTGAACTATATATTAAATTATATCACTCAAAAGATATATTAAAAAGAAGAATCTGGCATGAAGTTATGTTATAACATAGAAATAATCTAAACTTTTCTGTGGAGGTCTAATTTCCCAGGACTGGTCTAAGAAGAAGCAGTCGATTTATCCAAAGGTATGAATATGAGACATGTAAAATCATGTTAGATTTCTGCTCAAAAAATTTCACTCAGGATGAAATGATTTGGATTGTTCAGAAGCAAATTAAATTTTCATAAATGAAAGCTGTTTCTGAGCACTATCATGCAGAGGTCTAATGCAAGTTGCTCTGTGTGCTTTAAATTTAAATCTTTAGTTAATTCAGTTTAGCTTTCTTGAGTGTCTCTGTGGAAACAAAGTATTAATGGAATAACACAGATTTGCCTTCTTCATGATTAAATATAAAGGTAAAATTAAGGAAAAAACCAGTTCTCTGGTTTGATCTCTTACAAGATTTATTGACTTAACAATAGAGAGTGGAGTCTCACAATTACTAGTATCAATTTTGCTTTCAAGTTTTGTTTTTTTTTTTCTCCTTGCAAAGCATGCGCTGACCGCTTCACAAAATTTAGGCATCATTTCCTTTGCTAGGGTATGACTTTCCAATGGTCAGTGCTGCTAGTCAAAGCTTTCAATTTAGGAGCATCAGCAAAGGAGTTAGGTCATACTCAGTCTTCAGTCATATCCTCTCCTCTGTCCTCTCCCTGATGGCTGCTTAGTCCTACACACATCTACCCCCTCCCTTTTTCTCTTGCCTTCGCTCATTCTAGAGGATAAGGGCACATCTGAGTGCCACAGCCATCTGCTGCATGGCTCCATTTAAAAACACCAGTCACAGCATATAACAAGAAGTAGCTGACAGTATTCAACAGAGCAGTAGATTTCTTCACTTGGCGCATCATACATATACTACTGCTTTCATTTCAAACAATGTACTTATTGCATTTCACATGCTTGGATAGGGGACTGCCATAGCTGGAAAACTTGAGCATTATACTTTGCAAATGTTGCTGTTCTATTAAGACAGTGGCATAGCACTGGCTATGGATTTCAAGGCACTACCCGTTCCTGTATGTGTATAAATATCCAAAGATACGGATTAATCCATACTATCATATATCTTTTTCCTACTGTAGTATAACTGTAGTATACTGCAGTATAACTTCACTCACCCTCAGCAACTTTCTAAAGAAGGGATTAGATACCAGTCAGTCAGGCACTCCCTCAGGTAAGGTTGCCATCACTGATCTTTAAGAAAATGTTTGGTTTTCACTAGTATTCTCCAATTTCTTCTCTTAGGATGAAGGTAGATAGCCCTTTTTTCCCTTCCCTCTCTCAACCTCTCACAGTATCATCCAGAATATATTACAGCTCCTGCTGGCAGCCAATGTAGAGTGTCTAAAATTTGGCATGCTCCTGAATTATGCTACACAAAATCCACCTGATTTCATGGCTGCAAGAGCCAATATAATCTAAATGACCACAGAGAAATTGTGCCTGGAAGAGTGGGAGCAATAGGCATGTTTGGACATGGTATGGTTTCAACTAAATAATTAAAAAAAAAAAAAAAAAAAAAAAAAGACCTTGATTTAGTTGCAGGTGAAAATCTTCACAATGTGCTCTTTACTTCAGTATGGACTCAGGAGTCATCCAGTAATTCACTGTGTTGGCAGCTTTTGGAAAGGTGAAGATGAGCTCTTTTCACAGTGGGTAGAAGAAGAAAGTCGTGAAGCATGAAGATGTCCATGAAGATATTTTCTTCCAAACAAATTTTGTCCTTCTTATCATGGTGTCATAGAGATGATATACAATGCAGTAGCTTTCGTTTGGATCTGCCCTCCAGATGGGAAAGTCAGAAGTATTTCTCCCAGGTTATTAGTAGCAAACAAATGGGAGAAGACTTACTAGTTTGACCTCTGTTCAATACCCAGAAATTTGGATAGTTGAATCAGTTTGGGCTAGAAATTAGTCTAGAAATATTGTGGAGTAATTCTACCAAACCAGCTAGTTTGGAGGTAAAGGCAATTAGTAGTGTTTAATGAAAATGTTTCAAACCATCAAAAATGTTTACCTTTTATCTAGTTGCACTATAATTTTATTATTCTATTATAATATTTTATGTAATGTTAGTCTGTGAGGTATATGATCATGTCTACACACACTAACTGGAAACATTATTACCTAATGTGCCGAAGTTATTTCTAATATTTTAAATGAATATAAAGTTATATTTGCAAAATAATTTTGTGATATTTTAAGTTGAACAGAATTGCCTAAAACAGCGTATACTCCATGTCAAATTTAATTTTTAGCAATCCGCTGCACAAAATACCTTTACTTGTCATGAATGGCAAAATAGTAATAAAGTCCATTTAAGACAGTCTGTATTTACTCTGCAGCAATGACTAATGATGTTCAGGATACTGACAGGATATGTCACTCCAGAATATATTCTGGAAAATATTTGATATTTTGCTGAATACCGTACGTAGGATAGCCCAAATGGATATATTAACTGATACTATGTTATTATTGTACCAAGCCAGTACTCAGTTGGGTGATTCATTAATGACAGCTGAAACCAAGAAAGTAATTCTGATGAAAAAAAATGTATGCCTCTAAATACACAGTGTGCTACACAGTTACAAAGAAAGCATTTTAAAAGCATTTCAGAACTTTTTAATATACCATGTGTACCTTCTAAACATTAGTAAAGTGCCTAAGAGAATAACTCTCAAAGAGAATAATCCTGTTGAACAATTATTGAAAAATAACCTATTAATTTTGTTGAGATCATAAACAAATTACTTCACTTCCATACAATGCAGTGAGGGCAAATAGGAAACCGAAAATCTTTCCAGTGTTTACATTTCCAGGCATAGGTGTCTGTGACATCATCAGATTTTAACTGGAATAGAATAGAGTAGAATAGAATAGAATAGAATAGAATAGAATAGAATAGAATAGAATAGAATAGAATAGAATAGAATAGAATAGAAGTTATTTCAGTTGGAAGGGACTTACAGCGATCATCTAGTCCAACTGCCTGACCTGACTGACACTCCAGGGCTGACCAAAAGTTAAAGCCTGTTGTTAAGGGCATTGTCCAAATGCCTCTTAAACACTGACAGGTGTGGGGCATCGACCACCTCTCTAGGAAGCCTGTTCCAGTGTTTGTCCACCCTCTCAGTAAATAAGTGCTTCCTAATGTCCAGTCTAAACCTCCCCTGGCACAGCTTTGAACCATTCCTATGCATCCTATCACTGGATACCAGGGAGAAGAGATCAGCACCTCCCTCTCCACTTCCCCTCCTCAAGAAGCTGTAGAGAGCAATGAGGTCACCCCTTAGCTTCCTTTCTCCAAACTAGACAAGCCCAAAGTCCTCAGCCACTCCTCATAGGACAGGCCTTCCAGCCCTTTCGCCAGCTTTGTTGCCCTCCTCTGGATGCATTCAAGGACCTTCACATGCTTCTTAAATGGTGGGGCCCAGAACTGCACACAGTACTCACGGTGAGGCCACACCAATGCTGAATACAGCGGGACAATCACCTCTTTTGACCGGCTGGTTGTGCTGTGTTTGATGCACCCCAGGATGCGGTTTGCCCTCTTGGCTGCCAGGGCACACTGCTGACTCATATTGAGCCTACTGTCATTAGAATTAGTTACTGGAATGTGCAGAAAACAGACCCAGTTTTTAACCATTCTAAAATAAAAATGGTAGAGACTTCTCTGCAAAATTTTGAAATAACAAACCCAATTTTTAACAATAAAATCAAATATTTATTGGTAATTTTTTAGCTTGCATAGACTTAAGATGTTACTTTTTAAAATTGGTTTATGTAATGAAAAGTTTAAAATGAAATCTCAAAATGTTTATGTTTCAAAGAAAGGAAACGTTCTAACTTTTCTGACATTACTTTGTTCCCTCTATGTAGCACATTTTTGTTAAAACTGTTTGGGAATTTGATAAATATTCATGAATACTTCTGATCATCCAAAAACATACTTTCTGGTGAATAAACTTAGTGAATAAAATAAATCTGTTATAATAGAAAACCTCTTCCCCACACTAATCCAAATTTTTCTCTTCTGGGTTCCTCATCCCTCAGGAGTCATGACTTTGAGACAGAAGACAATTCTGTGTCTCGTCTTCCAAACAGTTTATATTTACAAGATCAGCATTTTTCTGAAGTGAAGTCTTCTTAACAGTACTGTTTTGATCAAGACTTTTTATTTGAACACTAATTAATCTTTCCATGGCAGCAAATTGATGGTGAATCTCTAAGCTATGTTGGTTAAAATCCCCATGCCTGGAAAGATAAATCATTCCTACTTAGAGATATCTCATTGCTATCTCTAACTAGTTCTGCCAGAGTTTTCATCTTTTTTTCTCCCATCTGTTTTTACTCAGATATGGTTTTACACGCCTTCTCAGTTCTTGAATTTTGACAGGTTGATAGACACTTACATGGTAATCAGTGCAAGTTTCACTAGGACCTCTCAGCATACTGGTGCTTACATTTACTATTACAATTTATTTTATCCTAGAGATATGGCATGATCAGGAGGTTGCAGGAGTCATTAGACATCTACAACAATTTCAGTGGACTTCAGAGAATTCATATAATGAAAAGCCTCTGATTTTTTTTTTTAATTACTTCAAGACTTTGAAAAAAAATAAGTGCTTGTATGTTTTATGGTATTTTAAAAACCAAAGTACCAGCATATAAAATGAGAAAGAGATCTAAAGCACAGAAATCATGGTAAAATCATAAGTAATGAATGAGACTGTTCTCCCCAAGCTATTCCCATAACAAGTAGTATGGCCACTCAGTGGTGCTGCCCAGAATTGCTTTGCTGGTTCTGAAGGAAAAGAGTCAGAAGGATTTCCTCTCATAAATATGCTGTTGAAGCAAAACAAATATACAGTATTAAAAGAAAGAACAATGCATGACAATCAAATGTGAAATTAATTTACCTCCAAGTTGGGACAACTGCAAAAACATGTGATTGCAATGTGGAGGAGCATGGAGCCTGGGGTGATTAATATGCCTTTGATGTGAAAATTGATTTCCTGTAGTGTGAATGTTAAAGTAAGATGAGACAAGGAAAGTTTATCCTCTTGAGCAAGGGTTTGAGATTATAAAGCACTAGTGTAACACAAACAGATTTTTAGGCTGAAGCTTTGGGGTTTTAAAATGATTAACCAAATAAAAAGTTTTGTCCGTTCAGTTTTAATCCTCTCTTTTCTTGTATTCGTAGAAGTTGCTGAACAGAAGTAGTTAAATGACTGGTTCAGAAGACTAAATACCTGTGTAAACAAATTACCACAATCTTTGAGAAAATTCATCCTACTTAGCCATTTAGCTGCAGGATCTATTAGTTCTCTTGAAAATACTAATGGCCCCATCTATCTCTTTCTGTCTCAGACTGCAAAAATCACAGCAATGGTCAGGATTTGTCCCTAACAGTAATAAGAGGTCACGACAGATTTTTTTCTAGTTTCATTCTTCTTAGCTATCTTTCAGTTATCTTTTAGTGTTGGTATATAGAAGTGGAAAAACTCCTGCAGAGATCAGTACCCCCATCAGAACCTCAGCTGTACTGGTTGATGCTGCTCCCACAGGACAAAGCTTGCTGGGACCCGTGCAACACCCTTCCATGTGTGTGAGAGGCCCTGCAGCTCCTCCCGTGTCTGCCAACAAACGCAGCCCAGCGCTTGCGGTGCGAGAGCCCCATGGCCACGTCCCAGGGATTCCAGGTGACAGACAGGTTCCTGAGACAACGGAGACGCCAGGCTGGGACCAGAGCATGGGTTGGGATGTTTTGGTAAGGAGCTTTCAACCCTCGTTCAGAACAGAGCCCACCTCCAGGTTTGTCTTTGGAACATTTTGCATTCAGACTGCACAGGCTTGTTCCACAACTGTGCACTTGCTCTTCTCCCGTAGGGTCATTGCACTGTGTATAGTTTTCTAACTGTCATATTAGACTATAATGTACCACAGACTGCACTGATCATTCCACAGTTCAAAGGCCTATTGCAGGTTAAGAAACAAACTGCTATGTTTTGAATTTTAAGGAAAATGTTTTCATTTCTTCTATTGCGTGTTATTCATAGGTCAACTCATTTCTGGTAACCTGATGGAGACAGACTGGAGAAGTACATTACAAACAATAAATAAAAATGATCTGCCAGTGCAGGCACAGAGAAACAGACAAAAACCCACAAACCGGGGAGAGCTCATTAAAGCTACAGTGGCAGTGGCAGCTCAAACCCCTAAATTTCTGCCAGACTCCAAGGCGGGACAATGATATACTGCATGGTAAATCTATAGCACAATATAAAACTTGAGTTTGTCTCCATTAGCTCTACCATTCCCAAGTGTGCAGTTTCTCTCTGCCTAAAACTTTTGGATGGAGGCTGGTTATGTTGTAATATGAATGCTTTGTAGACAACCCTGATAGAACTGGGGGAATGCTGGGCAGGTCATGGATACCCTCTTCCAATAGTGTCGTTCCCCTGGGACCATCACTAACAGGCTCAGCAGAAGAGCCTAACTGGCTCGGCCTCTCATATGGCATTGTCCTGGTTTCAGCTGGGATAGAGTTAATTTTCTTCCTAGCAGCAGGCATAGTGCTGTGTTTTGGATTTAGTAGGAGAAGAATGCTGATAACACACTGGTGTTTTAGTTGTTGCTAAGTACTTCTTATGCTAGTCAAGGACTTTTCAGCTTCCCATGCTCTGCCAGGTACACAAGAAACTGGGAGGGGGCACAGCCAGAATAGTTGATCCAAACTGCCCAAAGGGCTATTCCATACCATATGACATCATGCTCAGTATATAAACTGGGGGGGTTGGCCAGGGAGCAACGATCGCTGCTCAGGAACTGTCTGGGTATCGGTCGGTGAGTGGTGAGCAATTGCATTGTGCATCACTTGCTTTGTATATTGTTATTATTATATTGTTATTACTATCATTACTATTTTACTTTATTTCAATTATTAAACCATTCTTATCTCGACCCAGAAGTGTTTCTCACTCTTACTCCTCCGATTCTCTCCCCCATCCCATCGGGGTAGGGGGAGTGAGCGAGCGGCTGCGTGGTGCTGAGTTGCTGGCTGGGGCTAAACCACAACAGGCATATAGTAAAGAAATACGGCCAGTGCCAATCCAGTCACTGTCCTAATGGCCAAAGTCAAAGCCTGGGAAGACCTGGTCCAGGCCAGACCATTTCCTTGGAGGATCCCACGCCACAGCAAAGTGTGCCAGCTCAGCTGCCCACCTTCCCTGAGCAGTGCATTTCATCTGTGCTGAGAAAGATGCAGAAGTGAGATTGGGCTGTGGGAAAACTGGCTTGTCATAGCGGAAGGAAAGAGCTGACCTGAGGCCATGGCTCAGAGAAAAGCCAATCTACTGTCTGCTCTTGGCACCCCTGGGACACCTCCAGTAGGCAGAGCCTGAGATCTGATGTCAGCTGCAAATGAGGTGAGTAGTTAAATGACATGATAAGGTTAGTGATGTGACCAGGCTGCTAATGATGTAACTAGCTCATCCTCACTACTGCTCATTAGTCATGTATCATTTTCTTTTTGAAAACTTGAAGAAATTTTGGAGATGTAAATTTCAAACAGCAAATGAAAATAAGCCATCAGTGGGAGCACACTGACCACGCAGCTTTTTTGACCTGTAGGGAAAGTGGAAGGGGACATGGGTCTTTCCTATGAAAACATCAACTGGTCCAGTATCCCTGAGGGTATCTAGGAAAACACTTTATAGGCCATAATCTCCCTGTTTTTTTTTCCCTTGGTGATGTCCTTTTTGTGTCACCTCTCTCAAGGAACAGTCGAACATTAGGGGGGATCTATCAAGGACACCTGAATGCAACCTTGAAGCTTGATTCAAGATCTGAAGAAATCCTCAGAGTCCTCATAGTGATCTCAGAATAATTACACTGAATATTTTCTCATGGAAGACATCTCCCATTTTAGCTGACATTGCGCTGGGTTTGTCTTACAGTTTTTTCTCCTAGAGAATGTTTTAAAATAATGTAAGGGCACTGATAAAAGCACACACAAGAGCAAGGACATTCAACATTAGTGACAAATATGCAGGCTGACACTCTGTTATTAACATTTGCCTTTTGGTCCCTTGCTTAATACTGTCAGGAGCAACAAGGGAGTGATGGAGGGATTTCAACCCTGACTGGGTTTATTTGTGCTTCTGACCTTCAAGTGTGTTTCTATTTGGCAGAAAGCAAATACTTTCTAAAGAGTTAATGGGGAAAGTATTTTAAAATAAAAATGGCAACTGAAATTTTACTTTTAAATGCTATCAAGACACAAGTCATGAATATGAAAGGTTTAATCAATATTTTCACTTCTCCTAAATGTAGTGATCTAAAAATAAGGGAACAAAGCAGGCTGTTTCATATTTCTGAAAATTGCATTCCAAAATCTGCTAGATTGAAAGAACATGATACCAGCACTGACTTTCTTACATAGCAATTTGGTCAGTCTCTTGAACTTCTTGAACTTCTTGAACTTCTGAGTCCTAGTGATGGCAAGTTGTGACTATTTTGCTGCTAAGTAGTTTGTGTTTTTCAAAGGAAGCTATCCCTTGAGATAAAAAAGTTGCTGCTATTAAAAATTAATTCAATTTTTTTTTTTTGAGAAAGAAAGAAGATGAAAATACGTTTTTTTTCTAAGATTTTCAGCTACATAAATTGATACTTGAGTGGCACAAACTAATTGGCTAGTATCTAGACTTAAAGCACATTGATACATCCAATATTTTCTTTACTTTGCTGTTCTTGCTTTTCCACTCCACACCTCCATCCATTTCCCAGTATTTTGGAGGTCCCATTTATTTGAATACATGAAATAAATGGGCCTCAGAGAGCCCTCCAAGAGCTGAGGTTGCAGACCTCAACTCTGAAACTTGAAAATTGAACTGAATCATATGTGATATGTTCAGTAATTAAAGATATATTCAGTGTTTTAAAAAAAACCTGGGGTTTGAAATTGTGAAAAATGCAGTATTTCAAATACTTACACTTTTAAAATGAACATACAGATGAGTTGGTTGTGATTTGGGAAAAGCTATTTTTAGAACAAGAGCCTTATGGAGAAACATTTTATATTTGCTAAATCTGAGAAAGGCAGTGGTCAAGCTTCCCTCGATGGTAATTTATATCAGGTTTTATCTGAGTTCAGTAAATGTTCACCTTTGTTCTTCAACAAATTCAAATAAAAGCCATCAGTAAATAAAAAGGTCATGAGTGTTTTGCAGAGGCTTTCTCCTGCAGTTTGGAAAAAAGTCACAGGGTCTGTGCCATGGTCTCTGCTCTTGAGCTCATGGTCCCCTGACACATACAGCTGTACCCTGATCTAACTCACAAGGTCATCTACTGAATGCTGCAGTTTCCACATCTGAAGTGATTAAAAATTCCTTTAATGGCTTCATTTGACTACTCAATATCTTTACAGTTTTTAAATTTGGTATACTTTTACCAGTTTAGGTCAATTTATGCAAGTATGTTAAGGCATGAAAATGCAATTGCAGCACTGTTTCTGTAGAGATGCAGAAATAAAAAAGAATATAACCAATCATTCAGTTACAAAAAAATAATTTCCCAAGGAAATGCTTTGACTGAAGGGATGAAAGGCTGACAGATGGTATGCAGTACATCAGGGTGTGTATGAGTCTCCCCTGGCTGAGAGCCTGACTTAGTGACTTTAGAATCATAGAACAGAATCATAGAATCATTTAGGTTGGAAAAGACCTTTAAGATCATCCAGTCCAACCATTAACCTACACTACCAAGTCCACACTAAACCAATCAAGGGTAGACTAGACTAAACCATGTCCCAGAGTGCCACATCTACCCGTTTTTTGAACACTTCTAGGGATGGTGACTCCACCACCTCTCTGGGCAGCCTGTTCCAATTCCTGACTACCCTTTCCATGAAGAAATTTTTCCTAATATCCAACCTAAACCTCCCCTGGCGCAGCTTGAGCCCATTTCCTCTCATCCTATCGCTAACTACTTGGGAGAAGAGACCAACACCCACCTCACTACAACCTCCTTTCAGGTAGCTGTAGAGAGCGATAAGGTCTCCCCTCAGCCTCCTCTTCTCCAGACTAAACAACCCCAGCTCCCTCAGCCACTCCTCATAAGGCCTGTGCTCCAGACCCTTCACCAGCTTTGTTGCCCTTCTCTGGACACGCTCCAGCACCTCAATGTCCTTCTTGTATTGAGGGGCCCAAAAATGGACACAGTGTTCCAGGTGCAGCCTCACCAGCACCGAGTACAGGGGCACAATCACCTCCCTGCTCCTGCTGGCCACACTATTCCTGATACAAGCCAGGATGCTGTTGGCCTTCTTGGCCACCTGGGCACACTGCTGGCTCATGTTCAGCCAGCTGTCAACCAACACCCCCAGGTCCTTTTCGGCCAGGCAGCTTCCAGCCACTCTTCCCCAAGCCTGTAGCGTTGCATGGGGTTGTTGTGACCCAAGTGCAGGACCCGGCACTTGGCCTTGTTGAACCTCATGCAACTGGCCTCGGCCCATCGATCCAGCCTGTCCAGGTCCCTCTGCAGGGCCATCCTACCCTCCAGCAGATCGACACTCCCACCCAGTTTGGTGTTGTCTGCAAACTTACTGAGGGTGCACTCAATCCCCTCATCCAGATCATTGATAAAGATATTGAACAAGGCTGGCCCCAAAACAGAGCCCTGGGGAACACCGCTCATGTCCAGCTGCCAACTGGACTTAACTCCATTTACCACAACTCTCTGGGCTCAGCCACCCAGCCAGTTTTTCACCCAGTGAAGACTACGCCCATCCAAGCCATGAGCGGCCAGCTTCCCAAGGAGAATATTATGGGAGACAGTGTCAAAGGCTTTGCTAAAGTCCAGGTAAATGACATCCACAGCCTTTCCTTCATCCACCAGGCAGGAAAGGCCACTGTCCTGTCATCGGAGGTGTGGGAGCACACTGGGATGGTGCTCCTCACCCACTGATGGGAGCAGAAACCACTAACCTTGGCATAGGATGAGCCTGGTTTTAGGGACCTCTGTTCATCAGCAGACAGGATTTTGATGTAGAGAGCTAGTGGGAGGAATTTATATATGAATGCACATTTTTCATTTGCTGGCAAATGTGTACCTCAGGTAAAAAAACAATTATCAATGTAAAGAGCCATTTTTTGTTTCAAAAGTTGGAGATTTAATTGGACAACAGTGTAGCAAACACTTGGAGCTGATAAAGAAATCAGATGCAATATGTGGAAGGAAAAAATTATTTGAATGTAATAGAAAAATTAAATGTGCCTGTTACATTGCCATTAAACTATTGCTCCCACCGGAGCAAATAATTCAACTGCATAATTCTTGTCCTTTTACAGGCAATTAATACTCCAGTGAAAAGAAGCTGTTCAGGGAGATTTAAAGTCACAGCAGAAATTAGTGTAATTCTAACTGCAACTGAAGGATAACCACCAGTCTGATGGTGCTTTATATACATCTTTCTCTCACAAGAATTTTTGGAGATTCTAGATAAAGCTATTGCGCAAAGTAAGGAAACACCATAGAGCCCTGTGAAATCGCTTATATGCCCACAACAACACAAACCCACTACATGCAGGAGATTTTAACTATTAGATAAATGGATGAATGTATTTTTTTCAGTAGATGGAGAAGCTCATTAAAGGGTGAGAAACTTTGAATTGTCAGGAAAAGCATTTACTTGCAAGTCCCATGACTGCCTGAGTCAAGTTTTTGACTCCCAAACCATTCCCACATTCCTGAGTGTATTTTATAACATATCTGGTTGTATTCTCAGAAATCATACGTTAAGAACAGGATGCAAATCAAAAGCATCCAGTTATGATGTTTGCCACTTTGCTTTTCATCCAATGTGATTAGAAATGTTTTTTCACTGGTAAATATACAACATACTGTCTTGTACAAATACCTTCCTTATTATGAAGCAGTAAGGTTCCCTTGCTTGCATGTTAATACACACATCATGAAAGACCTTTTAAAAGAAATACTCTTATAAGAAAACAATTCATCTTGCAAGCCTGGTTTTGATTTACTTTACTTTCTCATTGCAGAAGGGTGGATATTGCCCATGTGTACAGTGTCTCTGCTAAGGTGGACCTTCACTACAGTACTGCCAAGACTACCAAGCTCCAGAAAAAGCATTTCTCAGCACATAAATCATTTACTCCATTGGCTCTGTTTTACTGGGAAGCTGTTAAACACCTGTTGCATTTAATGGTGGATTTACTGCATCAGAGTATTTGTACTTCAGTCAGAATAAACATTTCCTTTCCACTTAGGTGTTTACCTGTCACATTACAGTTACTTGCTAACTAATCACCATGGCTAAATGAAACCAGCAATTCTTTCTTTATCATTACACAAAACATAAAATTAACTACAGGCTATGTTATGCCAATGGATATAGAAGTGGATCTTTCTTTATCCTTTTGAAAACTTCCATGAAAATTTCATGTAATGGCATGCAGCTGAGCATATAACTTATATGGCTCCTACATAACAAAGAGGTGGGGAAAAATCTGAAAAAACCAGTTCTGTCTTTGAGGATGTCTTAATGAACACCAATGGACTCCTAAAGGATAGGATCTGATGGCAAAGGATTTTAAATATTCTGACATCAAGAGGGAATCAACACAGTGGATTATAAGCAAACACGCGGGTCTGTGAAATCTAGTGAGAGTAAGGGTCTTTTTTTCTGAAGCTGGTGGCCAATTTACTTTCATTCTGAGTAGGAGATTAATAAAGGGTAATTCACTTGACAGAAAACGCTTGTGTGAAAGTGATCGTACAACAGAAGAGTTCACTGGACCTAGTGAACACATGCTGTAATATGCTTACCTGATCCACCCTCACTGTATACACTGTGTAAAGTTGTTGTACACACACTGTGGTCTGTCTATTTAATAGTGCTGGCCCCCAAAATCCTTAACAACCAAGGGAGAGGAATTTTCTGAATCTCAGAAAAAAAGACTGAGTGTGACACCAAATAAAGTAAAGCTTTTGGAGCTATGGTGGTTAAATCCTGGGATGAACTTCATTGGGATATTATAGACTCTTCTTCCTTGGACATATTTAAGAGTAATCCTCCATACTAGGGCAACTACGCAACATGCTTTCAGTTAAAATTCCTTAACTTTCATAGACGTTGTAGTCAGAAAATCATAGGGAAAGGCACAGAGGGAGAAGGAAGAGAGCAGAAGGTGAGAGATGGAAAGGCAGAATGTGTCAGGAGAGAGAGACAGGCCAGAAGAGAAGGATGCACACTGAGATATGGGGTCAGTAGAACATAAATCTTTCATAAACTTCACAGACACTGTTACAGCTGGAAAAGGTTTATACTGATGTAAGCAAGACCAGGCCCTTTCTATCTTTTTCTTTCAATTCAAACTTTTTAGAAATGGATATTTGTTTCTGAAATATGAACAATAGCAACATGATTAATTTTGGTTATTTGCCTTTTGTTAAGTACTGGTTTTCTGCAAAAAAAAAATTCGGAATGGTTGGATACTCATGGAAAAGACCAGCAGAAAAACCCAACTGTTTCTATGCTCAGTATAAGTCTTGGAACTGTAGCAGGTTAATCTGTTCTGCACGTGCAGGGCATTTTTCCCTTGTTCTGCAGCTTCTGTAGGTGTTGACTTGTATAGAAAGGGCATCAACCACTCCTGTTCTGCTATAGTAGTGTTCTGCACAGGTGAAAGCAGGTCTGAGAAGAAATAGAATCAAAGAAACTGCCTGGTTTTCTGTTTCTTTGGGGCAGTCCCATTCTGCCCCCCTTGGAAGCAGGTTGTGAGGGACACCTACGCTCAGAAAATATCTGCTCAAGCAAACACAAAGAGAAAAGGGTTGATTGGCTGTGCAGAAAGTCTGCCATTTGCAAAATACCAGGCTAGCTTAGCAAAATAAAGTGAAGAGAAAGTTCTTTAAACACATTTCAGGGAAACAAGTATCATGGAAAGAAAATAATTATTTCAATTGAAGGACAGTTTTTCTGCAGCATCACATGAGTATATGCCAAGCATGAGTGAATTTAGACTGGTATCAGGAAGCTCAAATTATCACAGTAGTGAAGGCTCTGGAGCAGCTTTTTAACTGCAGTCATGGCAAGAAACCTTTTTTGTTTCAAGACAGAGCTCAGTGAATGCAATAACACCTTTTGAATAGTTCAACTGACTGAATAAAGTCTTTGCTATCAGGACTTTTTTGCACTGCCAAAACAAATAATGACTATATAATTAATTCCATGCTTCAGTGCTTTGCTGCTCATCTGCAAGGCTCAGGAAGACATTTTTCTGCCTTTGAGGAATGACAAAGCTTCTGAGATTTATTCACTTGTCTCCCCTGAAGCAGTGGGGATAGACCACAGCATGGGCCAGTCAGTGGTATTGGGAAAGCAGGACTTTGGTTCCTGCCTCTTGTTTGTGATTAAACCACTGACCAAATATGGGGACTGGAAGGGGTTTTCCATCAGGACTGCCTGAGGGAAATCCCCAGGATGTCACACTTCTCTGTAGTACAAATCATATGCTGCTTCCTAGGACCAGCTGAGCATTTTATCTGACAAATTCCTGGGACATCCAGTTGGGACCAATTCCCTCTGTCTTCTCCTGTCCTGCTTTTGCACACTGAGGATTTGTTGGTTCTGGTTTTTTTGCACTAAAAATCTTAAGATTTTTGCAAGCTACAGCAAGACATTTGGTGTTCACTGATTTAGAGGACAGAGGCTCTCTGTACTGTACAGCCTACTGTACTAATACATCAATGGCAATCACTTGGGATGGTGGAAATGTACTCAAGAACCAGGCCCATCGCTTTCTCTTTCTTAGCAGTTTTTCTCACAGCCCATTTTCTGCAGGGGCATCTGCAGACGTCTACTGCTGTCCTCTGTTGAGGACAGGACACTGGGATACTGCTGTCTAGATTGCAGCCACTGCAACATCTCCTGAACCAGCCTGGGCTTTGCTGCGTCCAGGATCTTAGTGCATCCCTTAGTGATGAGTCTGCTTCTTCAGCAAAACACAGTGAGTGTAACATACAGGCTTCACCTTAAACAGTCTTTCAGTCCTAAAACTAGCAACCTCAACCTCCCATCCATACTCTGACATTTCTCCTTTTCCATTAGGAAGCAGATTAGCAGCAGCAGCAGAAGTACTGGACCTCCTTTTGGTTTGGTACACCTAGTTTCTCTTCTACCAAAGCTCCACTCACCAAAGCCTCCCCTGCTATTGCAACTCGGCCAATGTATTTGGGGAAACAGTGTATTTTGATTTCATGTTTTTTTATCTGAAGATGCATCTTTGGGCCTTATGAAGCTCTGATCAAGCTTCTGGCCAGAACCTAAATGGGTAGGAGAAATCTGTACCTCTGACCATACTGGGGATGGGTCTGCATTTAAAAGCCACCGTAGGGACTCCATCCTGCAAAATGGAGAATTTGATCTTACACTTTCATAGAATCAAGCGTTCACAATGAACACTGGGTGCAAACCCCTCATTCAACCCACAAGAGTGTTTTGTTCCCTTTTTCTTGGTTCATCTCTCTAGCTCACATACTTAGGAACTTACTACCTCTATACTGCCACATGCTTTCCATCTGAGAAAGTCATCGTGATGGATAAGAAATTAAGGCTATAGGAAGCAATGAACTCCCATTTGATTTGGTATTAACTAATGCAATGCTTAGGACTTTATCACAATGGTATCTCTGAACACCACACAGTAATTAAAGATGGCACTGATCATGGTCTACAGGGCAATATATAAAAAAAAAAAAAAAATTATTTGGAGACTCTAATAGAGAGCGACTCTGAAACAGTCTCATTAACTGCATCACTATTCAATGCGAATAACAGCAGAACCTGATCCTAAATGAGACCCCAGAAATGTAACTGCCTGAAGTATAACACATATAATTCTGACCATACTATCATTTCTTTAAAATTTGTCAGAGCTTAACATTTGTGCTTTTCTTGAGACATAACTCTTCTGTCATCATGTTTTGATGACTCATCGTTCAAGCTACTCTAATGATTCATAATAGCCAAGTGTTCTCTCAAATTAAGGTTACAAATAAATATGATTTTGGAGCACAGTTTTCTAACCTTTTCCTAGACAAAGACTGCTTTCTGTGTTACCAGGATCTGTTCTTAGGAACTTACCAGCTTGAGAGTTCATACAGGCAAGAACAACTCAAGCGAACAGTGGGCTGAGAAAAGCATGTGCTCACGTACATAGTGATGGGACAAACTTATTTGGTTTAGGTTTTTTTGTATAAAGGCTTTACACTGAGTCATCAGAGACAAGTAAGGATCTTCAATTTGTTCTGTGTATAAATACTTCTAAAGTGTCATAACCATCACAGTTGTAGACCATGGTTTGAATTGGTAAGATTGCTGTGTCAAACAGAAACCTGGGTAGAAGGCTGGTTTTAAATGATGCTTTACATACTAGCTATCTCTAATTTTGAATCCTGAATTCTGAGAAAGTGATGCCACATGGTAAGATATTTCAAACATTTAAAAGTTTGAGAAATGCCCATTACCCACAGTTGTAATGATAAATGCATTGTTCTGTGATCCCTTTGGCTTCACCAGCACAAATTTGATTCCAGCAACACATTTCCACAGAAATGGATACTTTCATTTTTCTAGGTACGGCAAAAATGTAACTGCTGCAGGTCTCTAAACTTAGCTTCTGGGGGATTATAACAATTTTTCTGTCAGGTGAAAAAGATTATTTAACCTTTGAGACACACTATAATATGACAAGTAAGTCTGCGGGAAGAGACCATGGCTTTTGCACAGCTTTTTTCTCTTTTGTAAGTATGTTTGTCCACTTTCTTCTTCTTCCTCCTCCCAAAACATGGCACTTGGGAAAAGGTGAAAGATCTGAATTTTCACTAAGGCTACTTCAAGTGGTACTGATAGCATAAAGGCATTTATCTGCATAAAATGGATTTAAATATAATTTGCTTTCAAATGCCCAGAAGGTAGAAAGTGGTGTTTAGAATAGCTGAGACTATTTCTCGTGGCACATTTTAATTCAGTTTCTCATTCTTTTTACACGTGGCCAGCAGTAAGAAGAGCTCTGTAAAAGCTGATTTTTCACCATCTGCTCTTTTTTCAAACACTGACTGTTTTTTCAACCCTTCATCCTGGGCCTGAGAGCAGATAATTCCCTTTAAGCCTTTCTTACAGCATTTGCTACAACTGTGGTTCACAAATTCTCCTTTGAAAGGCTGCAAGGAAGTACTGGGCAGTATAATCATGTAATCCAGATCTCAAGCCAGACAAGTTGTTTGTGTTAGACAGCTACCTAGAATTAAAGTCCAACTAAGAATCCTTTCCTTGAAAGGACTAGCTAATACATAAGGTCACTTAGAAAGAAAAAGCACTTATCTAAGAGGGCGTCGTAACATTCTTGCTACTCTCATGCCCAGACAGAGAAACGTTGTACAGCACAACTTAATCTAAAACACTCCCACCCTGTGTATGTTTTTGTGGGTGTTTAGCCCCTTCAGATGCAGAGAGAGAATATGGTCTCTGCATTGCTGAAATTCCACTCCAACACCCACCTCCTGGTATGCTGGGGATCTCCACAGTGAGGTCTTCCACTTTAATGAGATGCAACACAAGGCAAAGATGCATGAGATTAGCCTGACACCTGTTCACATGTGCTGAATAGGGAAATCAGCAGAAGGTTAACATAATTAGATTTATCTGTCTTATAAAAGCTTTGTGGTATTCAGGAGGAGTTAAACTTCTGAGTGCAGTAACGCTCAAGATGTATTAAAGATTTTTAGGGAGGTTTTCTTTTTCTTCCTGATACTTCCCCCACATGCTGATAAAAGCCTCTCCCTATAGGCCACATTTGTAGCTCAGCTCTATTTTTTTCTCTCTAGGGCTTCTTTCCTGCCAGTGTAAAATATTGCCTAGCATTTCTATCTCACCCTAGTCAAGCTTAGACTGTTTCTAACACTGCCTTCAGGGTTTATAAAAGTATACACAGTACTATTGAGAAAGGTGATGTAATTATATGGGAGGAAGAGAAAGTTGGATGCCATGATGAGATATGAATATTAGAATAGGAGACAGCACTGTGTTGAAAACGAAATAGAGAGATGGGCAGTATTTAATATTACTGCAGAAACTTTTTTCAAATCAGAGTTTGCTTCTTCCAGAAGAAAAGTAAAAAAAAAAAAAAAAAATCTGAAGTACAAACAAGTTCAGAGATAGCCTCTCTCTTGTAGCAGCAATTTGACCCCCTAAAACTTTATGAAATGGCCCCCTGTTTTCTGGATACCTACTAGTCCCAGCTATCATAATGCCCAAGTCCTGGACAAACAGCGACTGCACAAGTAAACATCAGCCACTGATGCACAACAGAGGTTAATACATCTCGAATGCACCACTTATGGAGACCATGTGAAGTCTGACTTTGGGAACACAACAGGTCTTCCTCTGCCAGGGTTTCCGAGGTTGGTAGTTCTGACTCTAACAGAAGCTGGAGCAGGCAGGTTATTTTCAGAAAAACACAAATTCATCCTGAATGCAATGAAAGAGAATGATCAGTCAAGTCAGTGAAGACTTTCCTCCTTAGACTTTCTTACTGAGAGACATTTTAGTACTGAAACTTGCTGACATAGAGCTCAAACTGTGACTGGTTTGTAGTTGAACTTAGAATGAAAATTTTGAGCATTTGAAGAAAAGTAGGAAACTATACAAAGGCAGTGTTACTAGAGTTTTCAGCAGTCAATAGTTATCTAAGTCAGGCCACCTAGTCAGTTGTGGAGATTCAAAATCTGTTGTTAAATGTCCCATACTGATATTGAGCCAGAGAGAAGCATGCAACATAAAGCTGAGTGCAAGTTTTCATCATAGTCTCTTGAAAGAGCAATCTCATTATTGATGAATTATTAGGCACATACAGCTCTGGTAATCATCATTATTGTGTGCAGGCTTTCCTGATGAATCCTAGGAAAACTCAGTAGTGCAACTTTTGGCCATCTGAGAACAGACCTGGAAAATTCAGGTCTGCAGATGGAGAATGAATTAGATGACGTTGCTGGAGACACTGAAAATTTTTAGCCCCATTTCATATCTGAAAAAAATTCTCGTACAGAAAGGCAGCATCACAAAACCTCCCAAAATAAGTGTAGATGCCCAGTTACAGGGAAAACACTCTACCAACAGCTAGTTGTACTGACAGAACTTTTCAGCACATCAATTCAATGTTTTCCCTCCATCTTCAAAGGCGTCTCTGTTGTCAGAAAACACAGATTGCAAAGGCTTCTGCTTTAGTCAAAAGTTATAGCATGCTTTCATTGCCATTCTCTCTGCTTGCCGAGCAGATCTGACAGATAACAGGAGCCTTGTGATTATTACTGCAGTTGCACACTGTAAAAGATCTCACACATGGCTAGGAAATGCATTTTGTCCGTTTCCTCCTGAATGAACACAGAGCCCTAATCATGTAATTTAGGGAAGTGATTGTCCTCCTGTACTCAGCACTGGTGAGGCCGCACCTCGAATACTGTGTTCAGTTTCGGGCCCCTCAATACAAGAAAGTGATGGAGCGTGTCCAGAGAAGGGCAACAAGGCTGGTGAAGGGTCTGGAGCACAGGCCTTATGAGGAGCGGCTGAGGGAACTGGGGTTGTTTAGCCTGGAGAAGAGGAGGCTGAGGGGAGACCTTATCGCTCTCTACAACTACCTGAAAGGAGGTTGTAGTCAGTTGAGTGTCGGTCTCTTCTCCCAAGTAACAAGTGATAGGACAAGAAAAAATGGCCTCAAGTTGTGCCAGGGGAGGTTTAGATTGGATATTAGGAAAAATTTCTTCTTGGAAGGGGTTGTCAAGTATTAGAAGAGGCTGCCCAGAAAAGTGGTTAAGTCCCCATTCCTGGAGGTATTTAAAAGACGTGTAGATGTGGCACTTATGGATATGGTTTAGTGGTGGACTTGGTAGTGTTAGGTTAACAGTTGGACTTGATCTTAAAGGTCTTTTCCAACCTAAATGATTCTATGATTCTATTCTATTCTATGATTTTTTTTCTCCTTAGAAAAAGGAGACAGACATAGGCAACTTCCAGGTGGGAGAAACTGAAAAAACAGACTGAACCGTAGAATAGATGCAAGCTTAGGTGGATATTTTAAGTCAAGTTGTGTTTACCCAGTAACTCCTCATTACTGACTCCAGCCTTGGGATATAGTTGTGAACTCTGTCACGTCCAGACACTATTTCCTTTAAGTGAAAGGCGTAACTCCGTAAACCTGTGGGAATGTATCAAAAGCAAAAAAGTAAGTTCAGCCATCAGTACCAGAGGGAAAAAAATAACATTGTGCTGCATCTTCTCTTGCTCATTGCCATATGTCTGGCACTGTGAATGCATATTTAAGCGAGCTTCACATGAAGAAGCATATATTTGCCTGCATGAGCCACTTATTACCTCATATGCTCCTTCATCATGAAAAATACCCTTTAAGTCCTGTAGGTTTTAAACAGAAGAATAAATACATCTTTGAACTAGAACTGTACATGAAGACCAGCACAGCTCAATATCTTAGTGTTGCTGAGTATAAGCAAGTAACATCAACAAACCATTCAAAAAATTAACTTTCAGAGGAGCATTTCTTCTGTTTGTTTTCTTTTCTCTCCTTCTCTCTTACATGACTGGTTCAACATGAGAATTTTGAATAAAAGGTTATGAAGTTTTTTCTGTTCACGCTGGTTTTTTCAAATGGTCTCATAAGTACACCAAAGCATAAATAATCACTAAGCCGTGAGCTATTGGTTAACATCAGTTTCCTTAATGAATAAAGGCTAGTATGAAAAGCAAAAGGAGCCAACTGGCAAAGTCATAAAGCTGGTGCTGACATAAAAGGAGGTACAGTAAAAGCATGTGCGTAACCAGAACACGTAGCCTTCCATGCAATAGTGGTGTATCCCTTTTCTATTAATGCACTTTTAATACCAGCAGTTTAACACTTTTAAAGCTGGGATATTTCAGACTGCAATTGTTGAGAATTCGTTTTCCTTTTAATAGAAAACTCCACATGGATTTTTCTTCAGAGCACTATAATTCTGGTCTGCTATCAATTTATCTTGGCTATTTAATCCAAGGACTGAAGTATGTTCTACCAAAAAAGAAAGTTTAAAAACAGATTCAGAGAATTATATCAGTACATATTGCATCATTAGAATATCTGATATACATTACTTTTTTTAAAAAACATCTCTTCCCAAATAGGCTAAACACAGTTTATTTCATGATTATAAACTCAATGGACCTGCAGGTGGATTTGCCTCTCATTCTGGGAACTAAAAATAAATTAACATTGAATTGAATGTCCTCAAATATTTCTTCAAATGTTTAAACAAGTTTGCTTGAGAGTCTTTTCAGTCTCTTGATATTTCATTTTAACAACATAATTTTAATCTTTATTGATATTAACTTTTGTTAGTATTAGATATCATTACTGGGTCACTGAGATAATGTACATTCGGTCACAAAATTTTGATCATTTACTCCATCATTTACTCCTCAAGGTCCTTGTGCCACAGGTCAGGCAAGCCCCAGAGCATGGGACATGGCGATGCCTGAGCTCTTGTTAGCCTTTCACTAAGCATCCCTTTCTCTGGATGGGCTACATAAAGTTTTCTGCTACATATCCCACGTTGTCTTACGTGATGTCTGCTGACAGTCCACTGATAAACATTGAGCCCATTCCTTGCTAGCAGGGCACGGGAAGGCTGAATAGGATCTGCAGGCAGCCTGAGCCTGTGCCCTTCACAGCAGTGTCCACAGGGAGCACAGATCATGGGTAACACAGGTAGCCTAACATGCCTACACTCACTGCTGGGTCCATATTCATCTGGACTATGTCTAAAGTGTCCTGATGGTAAAAAAACTGATAAAAGGAACAATGCTTTCCAAAGGTGTATTCAACACATTTCAGTAATGTAGGAAATAGATGTGGAAGCATTTTCCTTCCTTTACAACATCATAAATTTCTTAAGTCTTAACTAAGATGTTCTGCAAGACTAATTAACCAAAAAAACTATTTTTGACTGAGTGAAATGTGTGACTGAATAGTGTATAGTTATGTTCTTGAAGACTATTTCCTAATACATTCCATTTTTCAGGAACAGGAGATTAAACCTAGGACAAGAAAAAGTCAGTGTTTTGTGGGGAAAGGGGGGCAGTGTTGTTCCATAATGTCTAGTTTGGGTTAAGTTTTATAGAAGAAAAAAAATTCTCTGAATTTTCTGAACAGTGGTTTGCATGGGAGTATGATTAAAAGCTTATTTCTAACTGCAAACTATGTGCTTTCACATTTGAAAATAATTCCTGATTTAAATGCTCCTGTTATTACTTAGGAATAAAAACTGAAACAAGAAAGCAAAAGAGCATTCCCAAATTGATTTTGCTAAAGCTAGATAAAACTCACATCTGAAAAGTTTATCATTCTTTCCTAAATCCACACCCTAGAAGATTTCATAGTCACCCAAACATTTTCTGATCATTCCAGCTGACCCATGGGTTCAGGAGCAGCCAAACCCATCTAGCTTTTGGTGGTTGCCACATCTGGGCTGCAGCCAAGGAGCTGTATTATGAGGCCCTGGAGAACCTCAGAGGCATCTGTGCCTGCAGACAAAGCCTGTCAAGGAGGTGCTCTGGGTTTGATTCCCACCACCTGCCCAAGGGTCTGCTCCTGGGCTGGCTTGCTGGCAGGGCATGGCTGGCTGCAAGGCATGCACTAAGCACGTTTGTTGTGTGCTGGGTGCCCTGGGAGGTGGGCTCCAGTGGTGTGCACAGCACATGAGCTTGGTTTAGAGGGAATTCTTGCCACAAGAGAGATCACTAGCAATATCCAAGGTGACCATTCCTGCCCCAAGCAGCATCTGATCAAAGATATTGATCATCTGCTGGGCACAGACAGTCAGGCACAGTCAAGTGCCACTGAGGCCAGCCCAGCCCTGCATCATGCCAGGAGTCAGTTCACACGGATTAAATCAAAGAGTTGGAATTGAAATGAGGTAAGGGTCAGCAAGTGAGCCCAAGTGCTAGGAAGAAAAAGGAGAGAAGAACATAGTGCTTAAATCCAACAAACAGATAAACAAAAAGATCATGGAAGCAGATCCCGCTGCTGTTGAATGTAGCTCTGACTCCCTTTGGACTTTGTATGAGCATAAAACTTGGAGAACCTCCTCTGTTATGGGCCCAGGTTTGCCTTGATAACCACACCGAATCAGGGGTAAACATCAACACCAAATCTGTGCATTGCACAAGATTTCAAAGTAAGTGGAGAGGGAGGAAAGGGAGTGTGGAGGAATGATTTTAAAATTACCCTTTCCCAGTTAAGCATTCTCTTCATCCCATATCTGCCAGATGATGTGGTGGGTAAACTAAATAGCAACTGCTCTCTTGTGTTCAAAAACATTTTCTGAGCTGTTTCACAGATCAATGGCTCTCTCACAGAAATGTAAGCCTTGAAGGTTTTTCACTGGGTTAGGATCAAGCATATTTCCACACCTCTCATCTCCCTTTCTCTCTCTCCTGGCACTACCCAGGCACCTGATAGGAGCTTGTCTAACCCGTTCTTATGCCAAAGGCCTTCGACCATCTCACTGCCAGGCAACTTCTAGATCTCCCTCTGGCAGGTGAAAAAAAGGGTAATATGGAACATCATCAGTTCCTAAGGAAATGGTTCATTGTTTTGTTTTTCTTATGGTATGTATGTATTCAACAACTTTTGGAGACCTGGCCATTTTTGGTCATACTGCAACCTACATCTGCTTTGGTTATGTAGATAAAGTTCTAGTGTATTAGAAATAGCTCAAGCAAATGAATGGTTATGGAATCCTTTAATTTTATGAAGATTATCTTGTTGAGCTGTTACTTGCAAAAAAATCCTAGTCCCTTTCTGCCAAAAAGCCAGCTGTAAAATCCCAATTCTCAAATATACAATTCTGAATTTTTAATTTTACAGAACATTAGCTTATCCAAGAATCTAAATACATTATTGATATTACTGCACAAGATCTAAAGAATTAGCCATCTAAAAGAAGATTGGACAATAACATTTACATTTAATGTGTTTTAGACAAATGTTTATGTGAAAGTGCATGTAATTTAAGTGATCATTCTGTTTATTTCTGCCTATTCTTAAAAAAACCAAATAATGTCATCACAGAAATGAAAACAGTGCACCTAGATAGTATACATTTCTACTCTTGATGCAGCAGAAAAAAGGCAAAGACCTTTGTCTTAAATAAATGTGTTCTTGTCAATGAACACCTTTTTCTGAACAGGTGAATTCATACAGAAAATCAGATAAAATAACATATGATAACCTCCATTCAGAAAATCGAGATACAGTGGCAGGCAGTGTTTGCCTTATTTGTTCGCCACTGCTATTGTAGGTGGCAGTATTTTGCTGTAAACTAATGAGATTTTTTTCTCAGCTTGATGGATTCACTGTTGAGTCTTGGCAAGACCAGAACGTAGCCCATCTGGGTATTTGACCAGGAGGAGGCAAAGACATCTCACCTGGATGTAGGAGCATTTGAAATACTTGAGAGAGGGAGAGAAAGCACAGTGAAGGTAGAGTTCCCTTTCCCCAGCCTCTTTATGTTGGGAATAGAAGAAAAAAAAAGTATTGTGAATCATGCAAAGCAGACTGACCTGAGGAAACACAATCCCACTTACAGCTCATGCAGGGATGCTTAAAAGTGATTCCACAACAAACTACCTTCCTTGCAAATAATGCACTTTATTGCCCAAGCACTGCAGGGTCTTGTCTATGCAATATTCACCCTAGGGCAAAGCCATCTTCCACATATACAGCAAGATGAGCCCTCAAAAGTTGTTGTGATGTGAATAGACAGCCATTCAGTTTTGGAAAATCTGTTCAGAAGGAAGATCAGGTAGACTTGTCACTGCATCTTTAAAGGTCGAATGGCAAGACCTTCACATAAGAGCTTTTCTCACCACTCAGTGGTACAAGATGGAGCCAAGGACTGAAACCCTACTGCGTGTAACATTTTTATACTAGCAGCACCTACTCAGAGTTTTCCAGATGAGGTATGGATGCACTGGCAATGAAATTGATGTTTGGAGATGACAGTCTCATTTAAGGCACTTTCCCAGACCTCTTGAAAGTACTCCATCAATCCCCAGCATCCTGCAGTGCACAAGTTGAAAATATCTGATCTAGAGCTCTCAGTTCTGTTACTAGAGTGCCCTCCCACTTCCCAGAAGACAGCACAAGCTCACAAAGAAAAAGAGAAAAAACAAATGCTGGGAAAAGCCTCTTTCTCTCTATAGTCCTCACTCTCTTTTGTATTCTTCCTGCTGGAGGCACACAGACTGGGTAGCGGGGCTAAACCAGCAGGCATTGTCCTAGTGGGAAATACGCAATTTAACTGCCTCTACTTACAGGGATACAGTGATAAAGTTCAGCTGTGTGGTTAGGTGGAGGGCAGTTAAGCCAGGTGCCTTGGTGATGCAAGATGAAGAGAAAGACAACCAAAAAAGAGAGGACAAAAAAAAAAAAAAATCACAGCTGGAGGAAAAAGGAAACAGAAGCAGGCAAAGTCTGACATTCCAGGAACTGATCAGGATTCAGTCAAAGCTTGTGGAGATGCTGGAATAAGTGATCTCTTCTGTTTGATTTGACCAGCTTTGAATGCCTTCCATAATGATGTTAATGAATGCCCAGTGACATCACCATATTTATTTACAGGACTCTGTTTCTGAAGTAATTGCAATCACAGTCAATTTGATTCCTGTTACAATCATCCCACACACCCATTTTGTGAACGAAAGGTGAACATCTCCTAGGAAAGGTTACAGCATCCTTCTCTAACTATCAGCTAATTAAAATTCAACAAATTAAATATATTTTCTTACATTTCTAGTTTTTTCCGACTTGTCCCACCAGCCTGCAACTCAGTGGCACCACAATAGCTTCTTGTCACCCTTAATTCTCACCATCCAGTGAATGCCAGCCTACAAGTTGTCATTTATCAAAAATTTTGTGCAATAAAATCAGGCTGGGCTTTTATCACCTCAAACATGTCACTTCACTGACCTTTGTAAAACAACTTTCAAGACATTTACTTGAATGTCTGCTCTTAGAATGGATGGACACTGCCTGGAAAGCACATTTCAATTTCATATGCATATAATAACTAGTACAAAAAATAGACAATATCCATAAAATGTTTCTGGTGAGTACAAATAGCACTAGGGATATAAGAAGTTAGCACATGCATCTGCTATTACTGTGACTGATTAGGAAAACGGAAATAAATTAATGTACATATTGACTAAATGCTAACAGTTTTCTTGAGTTTTATTTTGAATTCCTTATTTGCTGGCTCTGTGGTTTCATGTGAAGCCTTCCCCAAAGGCAAGAACATTCATTTAATAGTAAGCAGTTAAGCATTTCAAACAGCTTCAGAGACAGTCCATAACAATAAAAAGGATGTACTTAATCTGGATATGCGTATTTCATAAATTTCTCCAGGGCAGTGCATTCCCACTGCAGTGTTTTGCCAGCTTAAATGTCAGCACAGCTGTCTTTATCTTGCCCCCTGGGTACTAGCATTCCTCCTAATGTTTCAGGGGGGAAATCAAAAGGGGATCTTTGGTACAAATCATTTTGCATTTTAAAAGAAAAGCGAAGTTGCATCCAGGACTGGCACTTTGCTAATGAAGCTTTTCACTTATTTGTAGGTCATTTGTGGAAGGGACCTTATTTCTCAGGCTTCTGAAACAATTCTTTAGGTCTGTTAGCACCAATAAAGCTAAGCGGCACACATAAAGGTTGAAAAAAGATTAAATCTTTTCTGCCATTACCACAATTCTTGAAACATTTGGTGTTATACTACAAATATTTACCTGATGTCACCAGACAGCTTTTTCATACAAATTCTGCCCTTAAGCATTCTGGGGATTCCTTCTGTGAATGTTGTACCAGGTGGTTTTTATTGTCATCATTCAGCTCCTAGGCTGCCTTTTTGAGTAGTCCAGTCTACCACAGCTTCTTGTAGTTACTACGATATCTTTTTATTCCAAATAAATACCAAAAACTTCAGCTGATAGGCAAATTTAGAAACTGAGCAGAGATCCACTGGGGTAACTGAAGCAGTGCAAGATTATGCTAGCTAAAGATCTATCCCTCAGCCATTTGTTTATATGAAGCCTTCCCTGTCAGTGTGCTGCCTTGGAGACAAGAAACACACGATGCTCCAGGCATCATTTCAGCTCATTGCAGTACCACCTACTCTGTAACTGCCTGGCCTCAAGGTGGATCTGCCTCATGGCACAGGGTCAGCAATCAGGACATTCAGTCTCAGTAAGTACAGGGGATTTTAGAGCTCTTTTACCAATTCTTGGCACTGTTTACTGTTTGCACAGAAATTATTCTGGCAGACAATTTCACCCTGTATGCTTTAAGCTTAAGGGAGCTTTTTTGGTATTGATGATTTTATGCTATGGATGGAGGTAGCCTGTGAGCTTCAGCAGGGCATGGAGGTTGGAGACGGCACCTGAAGAGACCGCTGTCTGCTACTGATTTCTGCATGATAGCAGCACTTCCTCTACTGCTCTTTCAGGTTCTCGTCTGGCCTGGGGATGATTTAGGATGCATCAAAGCAGTTCAAGCCCAACTGGAAGGCACTGTCACATCAAGGAAATATCTAGATGGGTATATCAGCTTTTTGCCTAGTTTGCATCTCCAGCGCAGCCACGAAGGCCATCACAGAAGAGAGACGGTGTAGTGACATCATTTTGTCTTTCCAGGAACTAGCAACTATCTAACAGACTGTAGAGATCAGAATCATTTTAACTGTGAGGAGTGTCTAAAAATTGGCTGTCATTATAACTCTGCAGCACACCAAGAGCACTATAGTTATTGCTAAGGCATTCCTGACACACACAAGAGCTTATTTTGGAGACCGTATTATTAAGTCTGAACTTGTAAGTTGTTGCACAGCAAGGGAATAATGTTGGGAAACTAATATATAGCTAGCCCACAGTTAATCACAAAGGTCTTCAGTAGCTGTGCTTTATATATCTCCTAAAACCTACCTCAAGTAAATGAATATAGACAGAGGCATTTTTTTTAGTCAGCAAATACTAAATTAAAGTAAAAAGAATTGTTTCATTTTCAGGATGTGTGAGGCCATTCTTAATATTTTATACTATGAAAAGATCAGCTTTATTTAACATTGTTCTAAATTGCACAGATGGAATGTGCTGGGGGATTTTCCAAGGGAGGAGGAGAAGGGCTAGCAGAGGCATTGACCTTTGCATACCTGCATACACCGTACCCTTTTCACACAAGACCAGGTGCTGACAAGACTCAGCAGCAGGGTATGGGATGGAGGACGGGGACAACCCAGCTGCTCCACCTCTGTGCTAGGTGTGCTGTATAGCAGCTTGGCAGCCCTGGCAGGAGGTATAGGGAGCTCCAGCCTTTAGCCAGGAAGAAGGAGGCATGTATGGTGAAAATCTCTTATCTCCTTCTCATTGTCGGGTGACTGGATTCAATTTTCATTAACCTTCTGGGAAGCTTTAAACCAGCTTTCCTCACAAGCCTCCTTTGCTGCTAAGGACTAGATCTTCTTCACTTCTTGTGCACCTGGAGGTAAATCAAGGTAAAATTCATCAAAGTTATGTAACTAAGTAAGACCAAATCTAAGCACAGCATATCCTCACTCTCTTTCTTCTCCTTTTTAATTACTCCTGGGTATCAGTGACACATCACAGAACTGGCATTTTAAAGCAGAATGTTACTCCTTCTTTTGATGGTTTTGTTGATGTGCCAGTACCTTTTATTCATCAGGAAGAGTGACTAGAGATCAGAGGAGAAGTGTGAGTCTGGTCTGCAGATGCTGTACGTTCTCTGAAATGTTCCTTTAGGATGGAGAAAAACAAACACACGAGGGATTCATAGCTTGCTCGCTCTCTTTGGAGTTTGGTTTGCCACAAACAATAGTCAGTCAACTGTCAGATAATCAAAATTAAAGAAATCTGGATAGGTCATTATTTGGGTAGGAAACTGTCTGCAAAATACAGATCATAATGCAGAAAGCATTTTTTTTACAACTGAATAAACAACCCCCTTCTTTTTCTTAGCAGCACCAAATACATACCTTTGCCTCCTGCTCTCAGGGGCTGTACAACTTTACCTACAGTCTTAATAGTGAATTAGGTGTTTTATTAATGGCTATGTCTTCACCATGAAGCACCACAAAGAGTGAGGTACCAATATTTCATATGACAAGGCACAATCAGGAATGAGCGGAAAGGGATGTTGCGATAATCCACCATTAAGAATAGGACTGAGAAAGGATTTTTGCAGTATGTAACCATCCTCTAGGACATGTTAGTTAGAAATTTATTTCGTATGGTGTAGGCTCCCAAACCCAGATTGCATTTCCCAGAGAACATTGCTGAGACTCTGTCCTATGGAGGAGGGATTAGCTCCATCAGTTTGACAGCACCAACATATTTCAGTTTTCAGCTCCTAGTCAACAAATCAAACATCTCAGGAGGTGTAAACTACTGGATGGTAGCCAGCTTTTGTGCTTGCTTTCATAATTCATATACACAGCTCCAATTAAAAAAAAAAACCCGCCCTGAATCTAGAAACCAGTATAATAACTACAGAGGTAATATACATACATCTATCTGCTGACTGCTAGCACAAGCCCTGAGTGACTGATTAAAATCAATTACTCAGGTCTGGCTATAATTTTTGCTTAATTACACAGATACTCCTAATCTAGGAAGAGATAAGTACACTTAAGCACAGTGCACTATTACTTTCTGGCATTTCTGCTAGATTAGTGACTACTATGAGTTTGTACAGTTTTAATATTACATATTGAGTTCTAACTTGAAAAGAAATTCAGTTTTCTCCTTGATAAATAGTCCTTTTCAAAAGAGCAAATAAAAAATATAACTGTTCACCCTTTAGAACAAATACATCTCAGTTAACACACCTGTGTGGTAAACTGACACAGGAAATTTCAGTTATGCTCCCAGGAAGAATTTTAAAGGTCATAAAGGTGTCTTTGTTTTGTATTTTGTTTTACCTGTGTGCTTTGAATTGTATCTGTCTTTTCTTACACAAATAGATTTCTTGAGTATAATTATGATCCATTTGTTTGATGATATAGAAATGCAGAGGAGCAAGTGAGTGAAATATTAACTGCAAAATAATTATTTGAGAACAATGGTCATGAACATTTGAAATCTGGACAGTGCAATAAAAAAAGCACAGCTTTTATCATGAAACATCTTAAAATAAAATGTTGAACAAAAGTTAATTTCAGAGTGATTCTGCTGAGGTCTTTCAATCTCAGTAGAGGGTATACAGCACTTTTGGGATTCTCCTCTTCTCCTAAAACACGACTTGTGGATTGAGGGGTATTAATCTGCGGTGCTGTGCCATAAGCTATTCAGAATGACCACTGTTTAGGAAAAGTCCACAAGAATACTTCAGCAAACTGTTCTGAAACTGCAGGTGAAATCACTGTCCTGGTTTCGGCTGGGATAGAGTTCAGATATACAGCCAGGTGGAGGAAAGGGACAACCGGGTTTACTGGACTGTGTGGATTCGATGGCCTGGAACGTCAGACCCACAGGAGTATAAGGCTCTAGTGGACACTGGTGCACAGTGCACGCTAATGCCATCAAACTATAGAGGGGCAGAACCCATTTGTATTTCTGGAGTGACAGGGGGATCCCAACAGCTAACTGTACTGGAAGCTGAAGTGAGCCTAACTGGGAATGAGTGGCAAAAGCACCCCATTGTGACTGGCCCAGACGCTCCGTGCATCCTTGGCATAGACTACCTCAGGAGAGGGTATTTCAAGGACCCAAAAGGGTACCGGTGGGCTTTTGGTATAGCTGCTTTGGAGACAGAGGAAATTAAACAGTTGTCCACCTTGCCCGGTCTCTCAGAGGACCCTTCGATTGTAGGGTTGCTGAAGGTTGAGGAACAACAGGTGCCGATTGCTACCACAACTGTGCACAGGCGGCAATATCGCACCAACCGAGACTCCCTGATTCCCATCCATAACCTGATTCGTCGACTGGAGAGCCAGGGAGTGATCAGCAAGACTCGCTCACCCTTTAACAGTCCCATATGGCCAGTGCGAAAGTCTAATGGGGAGTGGAGACTAACAGTGGACTATCGTGGCCTGAACGAAGTTACACCGCCGCTGAGTGCTGCCGTGCCAGACATGCTAGAACTTCAATATGAACTGGAGTCAAAGGCAGCTAAGTGTTATGCCACAATTGATATTGCTAATGCATTTTTCTCCATCCCTTTGGCAGCAGAGTGCAGGCCCCAGTTTGCTTTTACCTGGAGGGGTGTTCAGTACACCTGGAACCGACTGCCCCAGGGGTGGAAGCACAGCCCCACCATTTGCCATGGACTGATCCAGACAGCACTGGAACAGGGTGAAGCTCCAGAACATCTGCAGTACATTGATGACATCATTGTGTGGGGCAACACAGCAGAAGAAGTTTTTGAGAAGGGAAAGAAAATAGTCCAAATCTTTCTGAAGGCTGGTTTTGCCATAAAACAGAGTAAGGTCAAGGGGCCTGCACAGGAGATCCAGTTTTTAGGAATAAAATGGCAAGATGGACGTCGTCAGATCCCAATGGATGTGATCAACAAAATAACAGCTACGTCCCCACCAACTAGCAAAAAGGAAACACAAGCTTTCTTAGGCGTTGTGGGGTTTTGGAGAATGCATATTCCAAATTACAGCCAGATCATAAGCCCTCTCTATCAAGTGACCCGGAAGAAGAACGAATTCAAATGGGGCCCTGAGCAACAACAAGCCTTTGAACAAATTAAACGTGAGATAGTTCATGCAGTAGCCCTTGGGCCAGTCCGGGCAGGGCAGGATATTAAAAATGTGCTCTACACCGCAGCCGGGGAGAATGGCCCTACCTGGAGCCTCTGGCAGAAAGCACCAGGGGAGACTCGAGGTCGACCCCTAGGGTTTTGGAGTCGGGGATACAGAGGATCCGAAGCCCGCTATACTCCAACTGAGAAAGAGATACCGGCAGCATATGAAGGGGTTCGAGCTGCTTCAGAAGTGGTTGGTACTGAAGCACAGCTCCTGCTGGCACCCCGACTGCCGGTGTTGGGCTGGATGTTCAAAGGGAGGGTCCCCTCTACACATCATGCAACTGATGCTACATGGAGTAAGTGGGTTGCATTGATCACACAACGGGCTCGAATAGGAAACCCCAGTCGCCCAGGAATCTTGGAAGTGATCATGGACTGGCCAGAAGGAAAAAACATTAGAATATCACCAGAGGAGGAGGTGACACGTGCTGAAGAGGCCCCACTGTATAATAAATTGCCAGAAAATGAAAAGCAATATGCCCTGTTCACTGATGGGTCCTGTCGTCTTGTGGGAAAGCATCGGAGGTGGAAAGCTGTTGTATGGAGTCCTATACGACAAGTCGCAGAAACTGCTGAAGGAGAAGGGGAGTCGAGTCAGTTTGCAGAGGTGAAAGCCATCCAGCTGGCTTTAGATATTGCTGAAAGAGAAAAGTGGCCAGTCCTTTATCTCTATACTGACTCATGGATGGTGGCAAATGCCCTGTGGGGGCGGCTGCAGCAATGGAAGCAGAGCAACTGGCAGCGCAGAGGCAAACCAATCTGGGCTGCCGCATTGTGGCAAGATATTGCTGCCCGGGTAGAGAACCTGGTTGTAAAAGTTCGTCACGTAGATGCTCATGTACCTAAGAGTCGGCCACTGAAGAACATCAAAACAACCAGCAAGTAGATCAGGCTGCTAAGATTGAAGTGGCTCAGGTGGATTTGGACTGGCAACACAAGGGTGAATTATTTATAGCTCGGTGGGCCCATGACGCCTCAGGCCATCAAGGAAGGGATGCAACGTATAAATGGGCTCGTGATCGAGGGGTGGACTTAACTATGGACAGTATTGCACAGGTTATTCATGAATGTGAAACGTGCGCTGCAATCAAGCAAGCCAAGCAGTTCAAGCCCCTTGGGTATAGTGAACGATGGCTGAAATATAAATATGGGGAGGCCTGGCAGATTGATTACATCACGCTCCCACAGACCCGCCAGGGCAAGCGCTACGTGCTCACCATGGTGGAAGCAACCACTGGATGGCTGGAAACATATCCCGTGCCCCATGCCACCGCCCGGAACACCATCCTGGGCCTTGAAAAGCAAGTCCTGTGGCGACATGGCACCCCAGAAAGAATTGAGTCAGACAACGGGACTCATTTCCGAAACAACCTCATAGACACCTGGGCCAAAGAGCACGGCATTGAGTGGGTGTATCACATCCCTTACCATGCACCAGCCTCCGGGAAAATTGAGCGATACAATGGTTTGTTAAAGACTACCCTGAGAGCAATGGGTGGTGGGACGTTTAAACATTGGGATACGCATTTAGCAAAAGCCACCTGGTTAGTCAACACCAGGGGATCTGCCAATCGAGCTGGCCCTGCCCAATCAAAACTTTTACGTACTGTAGAAGGAGATAAAGTTCCTGTAGTACACATGAAAAATATGCTGGGGAAGACAGTCTGGGTTACTTCCCCCTCTGGCAAAGGCAAACCCATTCGTGGGATTGCTTTTGCTCAAGGACCTGGGTGCACTTGGTGGGTGATGCGAAAGGATGGGGAAGCCCAATGTGTACCTCAAGGGAATTTGATTTTGGGTGAAAATAGCCAATGAACTGAATTGTATAATATTAATTGCTTTATAATACTGTATGTTATCTCTTAACTATATGTTATCTCTTAACTGCATGTTAATATAATAATATAGTAGGTTAATATTAAGTATATAATACTATATATTATGATTGCTATATGCCGCATCAATGGTATTGCAGTAAGAATTGCCCAGCTTAATGAAAATGAACTTTGATGAAACCATGTTGGAATGAGAACTGACTTCAGCATGCAACAGTCCAACCCTGCACACCACCTCTCCTGCTCTGAGAGACTGTGATGACAGATGGAACCCAAAGTCATGGGCTAAATGAACTCAATGGACATTTTAGAGGGATGGGCCATAGACGAAGGGAATGATATCTGTGTGTATATCAAGATAGGGAAAGGGGTGGTGATTAATTGGAACACATTGGAAAGGGGAGGGCCTGTGCATGACGTAGATGGTATAGAATAAGGGGTGGATACTGTCCTGGTTTCGGCTGGGATAGAGTTAATTTTCTTCCTAGCATCAGGCATAGTGCTGTGTTTTGGATTTAGTAGGAGAAGAATGTTGATAACATGCTGATGTTTTTAGTTGTTGCTGAGTACTGCTTATGCTAGTCAAGGACTTTTTCAGCTTCCCATGCTCTGCCAGGCGCACAAGAAACTGGGAGGGGGCACAGCCAGAAGAGTTGATCCAAACTGACCAAAGGGCTATTCCATACCATATGACGTCATGCTCAGTATATAAACTGGGGGGGGTTGGCCGGGGAGCAGCGATCGCTGCTCGGGAACTGTCTGGGTATCGGTCGGCGGGTGGTGAGCAATTGCATTGTGCATCACTTGCTTCGTGTATCATTATTATCATTATTATACTGTTACTATTAGCATTACTGTTTTACTTTATTTCAATTATTAAACTGTTCTTATCTCAGCCCAGGAGTGTTTCTCACTCTTACTCCTCCAATTCTCTCCCCCATCCCATCGGGGTAGGGGGAGTGAGCGAGCGGCCGCGTGGTGCTTAGTTGCTGGCTGGGGCTAAACCACGACAATCACACAGAAAATAGTGAAATAAAGTTGTAAATCTTGAGTATATCTGAATAATTTCTGCCACTGATCAAAACGAATAATAGAAAAGAATTATATATGAGAGACTGGGACAGGTACCACTGTAATATGTTACAACTATTTCATAGAATCATAGAATCGTTTAGGTTGGAAAAGACCTTTAAGATCATCCAGTCCAACCATTTCATTGCTGATAATGTCAAGTGAGGTTCCAGAAAGGTTTTTTTTGACACCACAATGTTAAATTGAAATTAACAGATGTAATATTTATAAGTGATAAACATCACTGAGAAAACCCTGATCTAGAGATGTACTGCAAGTCAAAACTGATGAAGAGGCAGCTCAGGGCACAACAGAGAAATATGGAGAAGTGAGCACTGCAGAAAGATGAGTAGATTCTCCCTTAGCTGTGTTTTAATTTAATCTGGTATTTCATTTTTTCTGCCTTCTTTTTTCTTGTTTGCAGATCTATAAGGTGAAGTGAAGGCTAGGCAAAGAATAAAATTGAGCACTTCTGAAACTCTGGCTGACTTGGAGCACTGCTTTTTTGTCTACCAAGGGGACATGAAGCTGTAAGACTGTGAATTTTTTAAAACACTTGGTTTAAGAGGGGTCATGAGTGACACACCTGGAAGGCACATCTTTATATGTGCCATGCTGTGCATTTTCTACATCAGTAATGTGAGTTGATTTTTATATTTTTTAGAACATATTCAATACATTACTTATCAAACCGATGGCATTGAAGACAGTGGTCTTTTTTACCTGAATGAAATATTGCTCCAAGATCATTTCTTATGTTTCCACTCTAATTCCAACAGTCAGTCATAATAATTCTATGCTTAAACCTATTTTTAAGATTAGAGACATGCCTGAAATTTCATGGTGCATATTAGATATATCCTGGTAAAATTTTACCTCAGGAAAAAGGAAAATCAAATGACATTGTTTTTAAAGGGTAAAAGTTTTGTTGATGGATCTGTGTTACATCATGGTTAAACAAAAGCCTTTGGTGTGGGAACATATCCAAGTTTCAGAAAGGATGATTTTACCCACCTGGATTAGTCTATTAATGATACTAATCAAAAGCATATCTCTAAGATTTGACTCCATTGAGGACTTTTAGCTGCAAACTATCTATTATGTGTATGATTATGTATACAAAGTCCCTTTCTCAGTTATATGAGATGAGATTTCTAACATTTCTCAAAACTAGGAGGAATTATGCGTATTCCTGTGTACATTTCAGTCCTTCATATCTTCTTTACATTACTTTAAACAGTCATTATCCTTCCCAGTTTTGTCTAACTGAGCATACCAGCAGCCCTGTTTTGTATATCTCCTAGAAAGTGCAAGCACAGTTTAACCACTGAGACATGAAATACTGGAGATATTTTGTTCTCATCCATGCAAGCACATTTTATTCAAAGAAAATAATGACCTTCTTTTATCCACCAAGCCCCAACACCTTTGTAAAGTTCTGTATTTTCTGAACTTATATCAAAAAAGATTCTTTTAACCTCATCACTTTTGATGCCTGACAGAAGAGATAAGTGCCATTAGATATGCTTGACTATATCCCTGCCTACAAGACCTGAGTTCAGGATGACCTGTCAGAGTCTGACCTGTAGGCTAGTGGACTGAGTATTAATTGAGAAAAAAAACCCCAAACATCAAAACTGGAACTGTTAACAGTTTATCATACCTATATTTCACCTCTTCTCAGTCCCCAGAATCATTGTGCTTTAATGTTCTCCTCTTAACATTGGCAATTGATTCTTCAGAAAATGACACATAAATCCCATGTTGAGCTAGCTAAGCAGAAATGCTTAAGGGCAGCTAGCCTTCAAGAGGTCTGTGACATTTAGTGCTCTGTTTATTAAGGGGATCAGGTATGTGAGTTGTACTCCTTGTAAGTCCAAATGCCATTGTAGATGGAAAACAAAAATCAATGTTTACTTTAATCAATGTGCAACAAATACGAATCCCAAGGTCCTATGACAATTTGATTGGGTTATTAGATCCCCAGAGTATTTCAGCAGGAAATTAAGAAGCTAAATGTTTGTCTCTGGTGCTTATAGCCACCTTCTTACCAGTTTTAAGGTGCCCTTTGCCATCTGGGCTTTACTCTGTAGGTTTATCACCAAGAATTATCACTAGCCTTATCCAGGTTTGTTCCTGAGTGTAGAGTTAAGAACATGATGAGCAGAAGTAAAAAACCTGATAAAAAAAGGCAGGAAAAAAACCAAAAACACAAAACACACAAGAAAATTGCAGTCTTTGGTACTCCATAAACACAAAATCAGTTCTGAAAGAAAACTGCAGCTGTGGAAGCAAACAAGGATAAGTTTCAGCTGTGTTGGAGCTGAAACAATTACAGACGAGGCTTATCCTGTGAAAGACCAGGTCTGAAAACAAAGATGAGGAAAGAGAGAAGAAAATTCCTAGTCAACCGCTGATTATATACTATCAGAGCAATAGATCTGAATCTTAGATCTGAAGAAATGCCTTTAAGACATTAGGCTGAAAGAAGTGGAATTCCAGGTTCATTTCTGTGTTTCCATTTGATACAGATTTAGCTAAAGAAGGATTTTTTTCTAACTCAGAAGTGGCTAAAAATTTTAGCCAGAGCTTCTGTGTTAGATGTCAGCTACTGCTGCATAACGCAAATAAGCCCCATGCAGTCACCATTCAAAACTGATGTAAAATCCACCTTTACTATCCTCCTACTCTAGAGTTTGAGAACTTGCTCAAAATGTGGGGAAAACATTCCTTGAAAAGTTCCAGTTTCCATTGGAAACTCAGCTGAAAGCCCAGTTCTGCAGAAGTTATAAAAGAAACTTTCCTTTCTTATCATTCTCTATCCTTGACTCCTAACGGAGAACGGTTTGAGGAGCTGTAGCTGCTCGAGCACATCCCTGTCCTCCTGAGGGCAACACCTGCCTAAGTGAGAACCTTAAAACCGCTGGGAGCCCCCTGCCCCTTTACACTATCTGCCAGCAGCCAAATCCTGTGTCTCCACAGCTGGGTACTAACAGCTCAGGACAGCTGAATCACTGCAGAAGCCTCGGATGTTGGTGCAGAAGGACTCACCCATCTGTACCATTGTACCTAGGCATGACAAATCCAAATGTGGCATTAAGAAAACATTTTCTTTTAACAAAGCATGAAAACTGCATTTACTCAGACATCCTTAATTAGAGCAGCTGCCTGTAAAATAAGTGCTTTGACCAGAAAAATAAAGAGATCTGCTATGCCTTTTGCTCTGCTCAACCCACTCGAATGTGGCCAAAACATAAGACAAAGATATTAATTGAATTCATGTTTTACAGATTCAGATCTATTCAGCTGTTGAGTACTCTCAACCCTAAATAATAGCTCTATTAATTATTACCCAGAATTCTCTACTTAGACCCACAGCTGTTTTTCTGTTTTACAGACATTTTCACAAATTACAAAGCTACCTAAATTAATAAAAGTCTAAGCACATATGACTACAATAGCTGGAAAGAGTTTCAGCTCATAATCTGTGTGATTCCCCACATTGCTAATTTAAAACATCTGAGCTACTTTATCAATCAGCTTTCATCTCTTAATAGAGTTACTCAAATATTGAAAAACACAGCCCGGATATCTTTAATGGGGGTGGGGGAGATGTCTGGATGAGCAGCTGCCATTCCTAAGATCTGCTGGAATATATATCTAATATGTTGCCTAAAAACATGCTACACTTTATGGTATCATTACATGTATCTGCCCAAAAGGATTACTATCTAGCAGGAAAGTCAGGTTGTGAGGTTTTCAGAAACTTTTAAGTGGTGGCTGGGAAGGAGAAGACTTCATTGGGAAAACAATGGCTGGTGACAAAGAACAGACTTGAAGACAAATGCAAGAGCTAATGCTACAACTGTTTTCACACAGTTTTATTTCTCCAGAGTAGAGGTGATCTGGCATGAACAAAACTGGGGACTTGCAACTGTTCTTGTGAAATGCAAGAGAACCATTCCACTTTTGTTTCTGATCACAGAGGAAATGAAGCACATGAACAATATGAGGTGCCACATGTAATTTTTCTGGGGAAATGCTAGTAAATCAATATTGCCTTTCAGCATTTCTATAAAACACTGTGTGCATTTAACTTTGAATAGGTATATAATTGTCTTGATGAACATAAATGCATCTGATTAATATGAAAAATTACTATAACAAACCAAACCAAAGAATTTACGCTGAAGTGTAGGATTCACCAGTTATTTAACCGCAGTAATTGTGACTGCAATGAGTGTATTTGTCACTAAAGTGCAATTCAGCATCTATTGCTATATTTAACAGGCTTGGCTAAGCAATACCAAAATCATTGCTCTAGGGAAACTCATTTGGTGTATGTTTCATATTAATTGTTATGAACAGGATACTAACATGATTCCTTAATATTCCAGGTACAGTAATATCTAAAGATGGCATTAAAAATTATATTAATACAATACCTCTTGTCCCATATTGACAATTAATTAAATAGAAACTTTTGTGACAAAGCATGAATAGAAAGGACAAATCCAAAGGACATTTTTTAAAAATAAACTTAGTCAGTTGGTCATTGTTTTGGTTCACTTATTATGACATTTTTTGTGCACTCCTAGCTCAGACTCCCCTGAGTCCACCTGCTATGGTGTTATAATCTGTTATTTACTACCTGTAGCTGTTTCCAAACACAAGATGCTACCAAAAGTCATCATTTGTTTTCTGCAGAATGGGAGAGGAGAGGAGAGGAGAGGAGAGGAGAGGAGAGGAGAGGAGAGGAGAGGAGAGGAGAGGAGAGGAGAGGAGAGGAGAGGAGAGGAGAGGAGAGGAGAGGAGAGGAGAGGAGAGGAGAGGAGAGGAGGCGGTCTAAGAGAATTAACTTGCTTTTTAGAAGACCTATCAACATCTAAGCCAGAGTTTTACCTGCTTGAAAGCTTCCATAATGTTTTGAAAATATCTGACTGCCTATAAAAATAATCTAAGATAAAGAACTGTGGGCTTCTTTTTTTCAGTAGAAACAACCGTCTTCACAATTCTGTAGATCCTGTGGTTTCTGTTTACGGTCTGATTTTGCATTCCAACTATTTAGAGTTTTCTAAAAGTGCTTTGTTTCTCTCCTAAAAATGCTCTTTCTGTGGTTAGAGCAAGGCTGGTCTCTACATACACTGTCAGCTACCAGAGCCCAGCAAAAAAGCAGATTTAGGAGCAATGGCACCCAGAATAGGATTTGATCAACATTTGAAGTTGTGTCCCATAAGACAATGTGGATGCACAAGTGACCAAGGAAAAAGGTTCCATCTGGCTGTAATGCTGTGGTACTTCTCTCCTGAATGAGGGATGGGGGATCTGCTTTAGGCCAGGCGATAGGAGCTGCAGTACCAGCAGAGCCTACATTGTGCCAAGCATCACCTCGACTCCCTCCAACCTCCACAGCAGCCACGCAACCAGTTCCACTGCCACGTCCCCATCTTTGGGTGCAAGATAATACAAAGGAGAAAAATCAAGACATATATTCATTTCCTCCTCCCTCCCATTGCCTGCTGTTCTTCCCCAGCTGCATTTCATACGTCAATAATACACATTTTAGGTCAATGTGAACATTTTCTTATGTAGAAGGCTTATTCTCCTGTGTTTGTACTGTTGAACACTCTCCCAGTCTATCTCATTGTTCTTCCTGGGAATTGAAGGTGCTCTCCAAAGCTGAAGGGGTTGGGGTTTTTTCCCCTCAGATACTAATTTTCTTGATTACAGAAAATCAGTCTTTCTCCTTCAGTGTGTTTCCAGAATGCTGTTTTCTGATTAGATTTGCAACAGGTTTATGACATGGTTTACATCATGCCAGTTTTCAAACCCTGGGATTTTTAGCTGACATGGGGCTCAGAGGGTATGTGCATTTCCAGCAGATGCTTGGACCGTGCTTTTTTCATCTCAGGCTGTTGGAGACATCAGTAAGGACAAGTGAGCCAGCTGAAGATCAACTGTGAACCAGCTATAGTTCAAACTCATCTACAGTTTTTCCTGTGAAGTCCCTTAAAAAGCACAAACAAGGACAACTAGGAAAGAGCTTAGACATACTGCATGATGGGAACATAAGCACCTTTTCATTATTCCGTGTTATTGACTCCTAAAGGATAGAGTTACTATACAGAAAAAAAAGGAAAGAGTACTTTTAAGACAGGACAAAAGCTGTATCATAGATCTTCTTGGATTGTTCTCCGTAGCGTCCTCTCTAAACTTTCTAGCCGTCTTCCTGTATTTGTCATGTACATCTTCCTATACATTTTTTGTATCTACAAATGAAATGCTTGGTTTATGGTCAGGCCTGGTTTATAGATGCAGAGCAGTATTTCACTGTGGAATGGGTGATTCTATGGAATTCATGCCTCCTGCAACACTTACAGAAGGAATGTAAGTTTTTCAGAAAAAGAAAATAGTTATTTCCTTCAGCAAACAGAATTTACCTTCACTGCAGGAGAATTCCATGTTATGTCTTTTTTTTTTTTCCTTTGCCATGTAAATGTTTGCTGTAAACTTTGTCATCTGTTCTCACCAGTTATTTCCCCTGCATCTTTACAAATGGTGCAGCGCTCTGCAACTCTTCTAGAAAAGTCCATATCCCAAAGAATTCCGTTAGTAAAGAACAGGCATTACAACAAACTTAAAAGACATTTCTGGTGTTATTTCATTCCAACAGATCATTTAGCTACTTATTGCTTGTTCAAATTCAAAGCCATCTGAAACAGGGATCTTGCATTTTTATGTTGGTTATAAAATAACCAGCATATTTTGATGCAATATATTAAGCCATGAACATGAAGAGGGATGTTTTCTCAAGGTTACACTCACATAATTTGAAGTGCTGAAAAATCTTTCTCCAATTACGCAAAAGTGACAGAAGGCTCCAGAAAAGTCCCATTACAACAGCAATGGAGATGTCAGAAGTGATATAACTAATAACTAATGAATGACAAGTAAGTAAAAGAGAAAAAATATAGCAAAAAAGATTGAGATGTATTGATGACACTTAAAGGAAAAACATGAAAAGCATACATGCACAATAATTTCCTTAGTCCCTAATTTTTTTTTTTTTAAATTAAACTTTTCCACAAAAAAAAGATACTTTTAAAAACTATGTTAATACTGTTCCTTGTTAGGTAGAACAAGATTTGAATACCTACCCTTTTTCACACTCTTTTACTTCTAGCTTCACCAGGTACTGGTATATACTTAGCATTCTGTACAAATACTCTGGTTTTATTGAACACCTTCCTCTTTCTAAGTGACAGCCTCAATCATAGCAGACAAAAACTGAGTGAAGTTTGCATTAACAGAATACACTAAACATACCATGGTCTTCATTCATTGAAGAAATATTTGCATAATTGCCCTAAATTAGAGACATTTAATTTTAAATGATTTACTAAAAGTTTAAAAAGACTTTTTATTCTCAATTGTATATAGTCTGATTCATGACAAATCCTTTATTGTATGTCACACAGGACTTCTCTATTTCTTGTCAAGATGTTAAATTGATAGCAACTTTTCTACCTGGGAAGTTTGGGGGGCAGGGGTTGTACTGTGATACAGTAATCTGGATACTCTAACCTCAAAAGTAGATAGGAGAAGCCGCTGTGGACTTTCAAAGGTATTTAAAGCCTTCTGCATAGCTTCTATAAACAAACAGAGTTCTAAAATGATCTTTATTTTAGATATCTTTTCAGATTCATATGTCTCAATCAACTTCTGCCTTAAGACAAACTAGTACACATCTTTCTCAGCCAAAGACTAGTTCTGATGCAGAATGGGCAAAAAAAGGAACACAGATTCAAAGGAGGATGAGCAGGAGGATTTGAAAACATTTGTTGCAAATCTTTCTTGGCCATCTCTGCTGTCTTAACAGGAAATGAATGAAACAAGGTTTGGGAGGGACTGCACCCAATCTCTCCATTGACAGGAACATTTCAAAGCCACTGCCCACACACAAGCATGAAGTACTATTTGAATGGCACTCATATGCCACTGAGCTATCCAAACATCTGCATGGGGCTGGCCATGGTGACACCAGACCCCTGGGATATGCATGGCCTTCTGGGCTGGCAGCTGGTGCAGTACTACCCCAGAGCTTCTCAAGTGCCACTATACAGACAACTGAGCATAGGCAACGGAGCCATGCCCTTCATCACAGATTGTCCTGTCGTATCCAGTCAAAAACGCTTTTACTTGGTGTTTGAGCTGGACTGGATTTAAATAATATACCATCAACACCAGCACCTGTGAGAAGTGATCAGCCACCATTCAGCTGATAGGTCATGGAGATGAGCCATTCATGTGGATTAACATGCACAGTTAGTGAGGGTGGATATGGAAAAAGTTAGGAAATCTTCACAGTTTGGAAGAGTAAAAGTTCTAGTGTTTGAACCAAATCAGACATCAGCCTACTTCTTCAGCATCAGCCTGTTAGACAACACCTTGTCCCAGACTCTGTCAAGCAGGACACAGAATCATAGAATCATAGAATCGTTTAGGTTGGAAAAGACCTTTAGGATAATCCAGTCCAACCATTAACCTACATTACCAAGTCCACACTAAACCAGTCAAGGGTAGACTAGACTAAACCATGCCCCAGAGTGCCACGTCTACCCATTTTTTGAACACTTCCAGGGATGGTGACTCCACCACCTCTCTGGGCAGCCTGTTCCAATGCTTGACTACCCTTTCTGTGAAGAAATTTTTCCTAATATCCAATCTAAACCTCCCCTGGCGTGGCTTGAGCCCGTGACAGCAAAAGTGCTACATCTAAACTGGGTCACCAGCAGTTCACCCATCTGGATGCCTGGGGAAGAAGGACCCAATGACACGTTATGACAATACCTGTCTGCCAGCTCGCACTCAGTAATAGGATCCTCAACCCTTTTATAACCCATTTATAACTCTGTTCCAGATAGGCAACATCAGTAAAAATGATAATGAGTACAACTTTGTCTTCTATGCTCTGTCCAACTCCCACGAGAAATCCAGATCCTTTTTCTGGAGGGAGAAAATTATTTTGTTGGGTACAGTGAGGCAAAGCAGAAGTAATGTCATTAGTTTCCATCAAATTTCTCCTGATTTAAACCAGTGTATCCGATAGCAAATTTGGGGCAGAGTTGTAATTAAATATGCTTTCTTAAACATATCAGGTTTGTAGAACAAATTTTGTTTAAGTGTTCTATTTCAATGTTCTGCCAACAAAACAGTGTTCCACCAATGTGCCTGGGGTGAAAATGGTGTGTTATACAGTAGAAGAAGGTTTTCAGCTCCTAGTATGAATGCTTTCATAATTAATCTATGCTGCATATGTGATTAATAATGTGGCATATTAACAATACAACTCTAACTATACTATATACCACAAGAGATTACATGTAGGTAAGAAACAAGTTTTTCTGTGGATTGTTTGTGTTTACAATGCAGAATGACACATTAAGAAACATAAATAATTTCTAGAAAGTAAAAATCCTTCAAAGAGGGTTTTTTTTTTCATGAAAATATATCTTTTGTTCTTTCTTAGAAGGAAAAATACGTTATGATCCTAGAGTTTAGTAAAGAACAAATCAGAGAATATGCTTTAACAGTCTAGAAACCAGCACAGTGCAAAAAGAAGGTGCTGAAGTGAAAAAGACGATGTCATATAACCATTGCCACACTATGGGGAAAAGTTCATGCTAATATGATTGTGTTTTCAAGATTTGCTCCTTTTAAACCACTCACCGAATATGACTTACCAAGGTCAAGACCAGAGTCTTGATTTATTCCCTGGATTTACACTGTTAATGGATGAGTGGAAAGGGGGCATGCCTGCTCACTATTAATTTCCAGAAATAATTTGATAAATTTTGAATTAATTAATCCTTTTGTAAATGTTGTGATTTTCGTTCCTAAGCAACTGATAAACAAACACACAAAAACATTTCTGCTGTACAATGTGAATTGCAGATTGTTTACCAAACTCAAATGGTCTGGGGCATAAATAAGCCAATATATTCACTTTTAAACTATGACAATTTGGTAAATTAAATATCAACACCTTTAACAAGGAATTTACTAGCTGTTACTCCAATATGCAGAGTATTGTAATACTGATGATTTCTGCATGACCTCAGCAAACAGAGCTGTAACTTAGCTGTGCTGTTCCAGCTTCATCTCAGCTCTCAGAAATAATTAAGTACCCTGGAGATGGAGTTTTGTCTTGCAAGGAACAGATTAATTAGATTTTCATAATCAAATGTAGATTATGATTTACTTCTGCTTTTGTGCTATTTGTTTCATTTTAAACCACCCGTCATTTACCAGTTAGGATTCATTTAGACTGTGATATAAACTCATAGATTTATAGATTATGAATAGTAATCACAAATTTTCCTTTTCAGTCAGAAATAAAAAGAAAATAAAATTGTTCAATTTGTGACAGTTTTCCTTTTTTGCTTGCTGCACTAAACACCATTTTAAGTTCCACTTGTCCGTTACTTTTCTTCACAGAGCTACAGAGTTATCATAAGTAGGAATGATGAAAAGGCAGCATTGAAAGGGATGTCATCGACATCGAATACAACAAGTGTCCATGTGTTTCCTCACTAAAACTCTGTATAGCTTCCTAAATGCCTGCTGATCAGTGGGGTATAAGAGCATGTCAATACCTGGAAGGAAACCTGAACAGTCAAGACCATTTTACATACCCTACCAGGAACCAGAGACCTCAATTACCAGACCCCTAGCCCCCCAAATAATCTGGTATAGCAAAGTGGAAAGATTAGTCAACAATGCAACAAACCAGATTTTCAACAAAGCAGGCTTTGCTGTAATACCTTCTACATGCAACATGCTGATATTAAGGTGTTATAACTCCACCAACATGTTTGTTCATAATACAATTTACATCTTACTTGAAAATCAAGTAGACTAATCACTACTGCATTATTAGTTATATATTAAATTTAAAAATAGTAGTCAGTGCATCATTTTCTGGAGAAATTTGTAGACATTGGAGTCAGAAAGTTCTGATTCCTGACTCAAAAAATATTCAGATAAATGATATAAGATGTTATTGTCCACAGTTTTTCTTGTAATTTCTTTAAGAAATGACCATAATGAAGACACTTACAAATGATGGGCAAAATCATAAGTCAGTTGTTAGTCATTTTTTCTGTCTTCTGTTTTTCTGCAGTTCAGAATAATTTTGTTTCAGACTGCTTAATGAAGGCACAGGGTGGCTCAGAAGGCTAAATACAAAGATCAGTAAGTGGTATGTAAACAGCAAAATTTGCTCGTGTTTAATAAAAAAAGTCATCAGTAGACTCATTGCTTCCTATGCAAGTAACTTTCACGGCAAAATAAGGTCACAGTGACTAATGTGATTAATTGGGTGACTGAGTTTGTGTATTTAATTGTAGATTAATGCCATATTAACCCATTAGTTTATCTAGAGAAGTTAAAATAGATCAACTAAAAAATGCACAGCATACAGTCTGATTCCACCTTTGTCTGCGCTTCTTTCCAGTGTAAGTTGGTGCTGGAAGGGAAGCAACCAGATGTCTGTGCGACAGCAGAACAAAATGCCAGCAGGTTGAGAGGAATCATCCCTCTGATAAATCAGAGGACATTTTCATTCAAGATTGCTGGAGGGTGTTCATGCCACCTCAGTGTTAACTCTGTGCTTGCCACTTTGCAAGCACATCAGTCAGACTGTGGCTGTTGATGAGCTGCTGTGTGGGTAAACCAGGCTACATTGGCAAAGGGAAGACTGGTGAATCATGCAGCTTGTGCCTCATCGAAAAGCTACCTACATCTCTGATCTTCAGCTTTTGGGCACCCCTTTGCTGAATAATAACTAGTTCAGTAACTTTGAATTACCATCTCTATTTTGATGACAGCATATTTCCATGAAATAGGCAATATCTAAGTGATTTACCAAGTCTGCTCGATATTAGCCTCAAAACTCAGCACTGGAGAAGGTAGAAACTGCCCCCAGCTTAGCACAAAAGGCGAAGAAAAATTGGAGGTAAAAACCCTGAAACTACACTTGCATTTAACAAAAATTGCTAGCTGGTATAGTCAAGACATCTGTATTTTAAAGGTTTGCTCCTGTAAAAGATAACAGCCATTTGGACAATCTGTATTTTGTTGAAGTTTTGAATTTGGTTTCAAACAAACCAAAACCCAATAGGAATTCAAAACTCAGTATGAAAGTACTCAGGGACATCAAGTCCAGCATCTTGTCATGCTGTCCCTTTCAATAATATTACCTCAGCAAAGTTTCTCAGATTGCAACATCATAATCGAAACTTCTGTGCACCTGCATGACCTGTCCTACAGCAGTAATTCTGAGCTGGTGACTTCACCGGTGCACTGTTGTAGACCAGCATATAGATGAAGTGTGTCTTTTTCCCTTTCCAACTGTACCTCCATTTCCACAGTTCACCAGGCAACATCTGGAGATACGAGTGACCTCACAGAGTTAAACTGAAGATTAAGGCTTTAGTGCCTCAAAACTTGCAGGAATTTCAGGCTTCTTCACTACAAATTTTAGATTTCCACCTGACATGGAAGGGGTAGGCAGACAGGAAAAGCAAATGGGTCCAGAGATTATATCAGTCACTAATAGCAAGTTCAGGACTAGCATCTATACAGCCCACACACAATGCTCTGAGCAGGTAGGGCTTCAGTTTGGTCTGAAGCTTCATGACGTAGATCTTTCATACTCTGTCTTATGACTAGCCAGAAGATCACTGCCTCCATTACTGTGATTTGTCAGTTCCTCACTCAAAGGGCAGAATTTAGGAGCATTCTGTCAAGACAGCAACATTCTCTGCTAACTTTCAACTGAACGTTGGTAGCCATTTTTCCTAGTACAAGCCCGTGCAACTAATGGAACTACCTTGTTGCGTAGGCAAGCGTGGCAAAACCAGAATTGTGTTTAGGTCACTAGAAAACACCACATTATTGGCAGGGAAAAACAAAAGGAACAGACAGAATGGTATCTGCACAGATTCTACCATACATCCTATCATGGAATAGATCATAATATTCATACATTTCTTTGGGTTACCTGATTTGCACAGTATTTCCCAGAGTCCAGGTCTATGGAGATTCTATTTATATTATCTTTCTAAATTGCACCAGGGAGACATCATGGCCCTTCAACCATTGCACGCAGTCTGAGTCATGCAGCCTGCTGATGGCCAAGAATTCATGGAGGGGAACAGCCATGATCTCACTGCATAGGACTTGTTTAAGTCCTATGAACCTGTTTAGGTTCTCTTCAGGGCCCTGTTTGATGAATGAGTGTAAAACATGGACTGGCTAGGAATGATAGGTTGGTTTATGGACACATTTTATCCACACTACCTGCACACCATATTGTACAACAGGTGACAAGAAAAAAATTGCAGAAACATTTTTTTTTTTTATGTGGGTTGTCTTTTTTCAAAATGCTACAGATAATGGGAGGGTTACCTCAAAGCCTACTGGTGTGGTGGTCTTATATTGTGGCACTGAGGGAAAGTATCGTGCACCCGTCAACATATGAAACAGTCCAAGAGTGCAAGCCCCACCAGAGATGAATATGGCACAGACTATACATAGTGTCTATCTGGAGCACACTGGGGATGAACTCTGCCTTGGCTTCTTCCTGAACACAACTACTTGGCTTGCTTCAGCAAGATGCCCAAGAGTAAACCAGCACGTGTGTGATGTTGGAGGGATGATCAGGGAACCAGGACCCTGAAGATACGCAAGGAGAGATCAAAGTGGCAGTGTTGACACATCCTGTCAACTTCCATTGGATCAATGAAGACAGTGAACAAGGTCTTCTTTTTGGCCAGCGTAACTGTAGCTGTTACTGTATGGAATATCGTGTCACTTAGATTTTAGGACTGAACTGCAGGGAAGCTTATGTAGCATACAGTTGGTATTGTAGCACTTTTACAAGAGATCAGGTAAAATTAATAGCACTTTATGAGCAGATCAAACAGTATTCTGGCCAAAACCTTGCTAGCAATGGTGAACATCAGTATGCCATAGTTATTGCCTTAGGTTTCTTCTCCTTGACTCTAGTCCGTGGTTATGAAGATATTAACTTTCAAGTTGTATGTGGCTCTTCATTTTTGCATATCTTAAGAAAAATATTTGTATATCCGTCTCTGTAGCTTCATATTTAAATATTTCTGTCAGCTTACAGTCAGATACAGAAGTTTTTCCTTTTTTTATAGGTCTAATAGCCTGAAAAGCACTGAAGTAGTTCTGTTGTTTCTCAATAAATTCCTGGCTGTTTAGTGATCAAAGTAGAAGGCAGGGTGCACATGTCCCAAAATATCTTTCAGCATAGTAGAGACTTTCAGTAGTAAAAATTTTTTGCCATAGGATGCTTCAGCAACTATGATATGGCCCTGATATGACACTTTAGGTCCAATATGTGCTGGATTCCAGTTGGTTCACTATGATCAAAACCACCATAAGCTCTTGTTGCATTCGCAAGAACGAGAGAGATGGGGCAGTAATACTAAATAGTAAGGGAAACAAATTTGCTGGTAGAAATCAGCCTACTGACCCACTACAGATTAAGTGTTCCTCTCATGTGATCACTCAGTCCCTAACAGAGGTTAAATGAATGCTAATTTCAGAATTATAAACAATAGGTGGATGTATCTGAAAGAATATTTGATATTCCTGTGGCTGCCACTGAAACACAAACCTCACACTTTGTTTATCATTACTTTTGCTCCAGCCATAAACAACAGAGAATGACAAGAAATAATTTCAGAAACTTAGAAAAATTAGTCTAATATCCAACAGACTGATTACTCTGAAGATTTTCAATGCAAGAGCTGGCAGTAGATTGACAGCCCAGAATTATATCGCCAAATACAACAGCAATGGAAAAGAAAAGATAAATGAAATTATAATGCTTAGTGAATCATTCAACTTGCAAATGCTGACACCTCTTCCTGCCTATCAGACCAAAAGAAAACATCACGATTACATCTAAGATGCAAGCGATGGCATCTTGTTTGACACTAGGGTAGAATTGCGAAACCTAGCGAAGACTGCTGTGGACAGATCTTCACATTTTCCAATTCCCAGTCTAAATTACAGCCGCATACACAAGCAACATGTATCAAATCAGCATTTAAATCACCTGGCTATCTCACCAGAAAGTACTTAAATCCCAAGCTATCTGGCTGCAGCTTTAAAATAACATTACTGATGCTGTGTCCCGTACATATGACTCTGCAACCTTCAAAATAGAAAGAAGCATAAGAGCCAAGATATTAATTTGTGGGATGGTAAGTTAAAAACTCAAATAAATAGTGACAAATAAGAGGGCAAAAGAAAGAGCAAATATTCTTAGTCCTCTCATTACTCTTGGTTAACAACAGAGATGAAACAAACAAAAAAGTCACCCCAAACCCCTAAACCAAGACACTAGAAAAGCACCAAGTGAAAATAGAATCACATAATATTGGAGTGATATAGGTTTGAAGGGACCTCAGGAAGACACCAAGTCCCACCTCCTGCTCAAAGCAGTGCTTACTTTGATGCTCTGCGTCACATAGAGCTTTGTCCTGTTGTCCTGGCTTCAGCTGGGATAGAGTTAATTTTCATCCTAGTAGCTGGCACAGTGCTGTGTTTTGGATTTAGGAGAAGAATGTTGATCACATGAAGATGTTCTAGTTGTTGCTAACCAGTGCTTACACTAGTCAAGGACTTTTCAACTTCCCATGCTCTGCCAGGTGCACAAGAAGCTGGGAGGGGGCAGAGCCAGAACAGTTGATCCAAACTGGCCAAAGGGCTATTCCATACCATATGACATCACGCTCAGAGTATAAACTGGGACAGTTGGCTGAGGGGGGGCAGTGATCGTTGCTTGGAGACTGGCTGGGCATTGTTCAGCGGGTGGTAAGTGGTTGCATCACTTGGTTTTCCTGGGTTTTGTTTCTCTCCTCTCTTGTTGTTTTCCTTTTCATTACATCTTTATTATTATTATTATATTTCAATTATTATACTGCTCTTACCTCAGCCCATGAGCTTTCTTACTTTTGCCTTTCCCATTCTCTTCCCCATCCCACCCGGGGAGGGGAGGGTGAGTGAGCGGCTGTGTGGTGCTTGGTTGCCAATGGGGGCTAAACTACAACACCTGTCAAATTTTGAATATGTTCAAAGATGAGGATTCCATAATGCATTCATTAATGCAACAAAGTCCAACAGACTGATGCCCTAATGCAGCTCATTGTATTTACAAATCTGAGCTTTTAACCTTCAGGTTTTAAAAGTTTTTTCTTGAGCAATTTTTACAGATTCACAAACATCTTCAAACACAAGAAAATTAAGCCTTACAACTAAAAATTGTGCATGACGTGGCTGAAACTTCCACTTTTTTTGTGAAAAAATAGAAGGTTTTTGATAATCATCTGCAACTTTCACAGCACAAATTCCTGGAGAACAGAGGATTTGGTGCTAACTCTCAGAATGTTCTGAAACTTGGGCTGCTCTTCAGCTAGCAGGTTAATTAGCAAATGGGAACCTGTGTGAGTCACTGGCGGCAAGCTGGCAGGGAACATCTGCACAGAGAAGGGTCCACAGAAAATGTCATTGAAATAGACTTCCCTGGGGAACATGCCAAATCTGAAAAAGCATCTTTTTTCCTGATGAAAATTTCTGACTGGTGGCTCAAATTACCATAACTGATTGTTAGTACTTGCATTTCTTCATTACAAGTGAGAATTATTAAGGGCCCATCTGGAACATCTAACTCTCAATTTGTGAAGGGCCAGGGAGATTGTTTATTTAGAAGAATGGTCTTTTTCTCTTTTTTTATTTATTTTCTTCTTTTCTGATGGAAATTTTTGGGTCCCTACACCTGTACATCTGCTTGATTTGCACCAATGATGTAAAGTATGTTAAAAGTTGGTTTACAACACTCCCTTAACTCCAGAGATGCAAAGCAGAGAAGAAAATAGCTGACTCAATTTTTAGTTTGTTTTCTGTCTCAAGGAAAGTTTAAAATCTGCAAGCCTATGAGTTAAGTAACACAAATAAACTGACCAGCTGGGGGTTTTTTAATTATTATTAAAGTGATCTTTTTTATTCTTGAAATTGTTTGCAGAAAACATAATAGCAGAAAACTACTAACAGGATTGCAGTACTTGACTCCAATAATCATGTTTTCTTAACGCCAGATAGCAAATACACAATGAGCAAATGTAGATCTCAAGCACTTTTATTTTGCCAAACAGAATGCTGATTTTTATGAGTCCTATAGAAATTCATTACTATAGTCATAACCACCTTTGAATTTTTAATATTTGCCAGTACAAAGAAAATGCTCATTAGAGCAGCTAGGGAAAAAAAAAAAAAAAAAAAAAAAAAAAAAGAGAAAGGTGATTTCTGTGAAACTCTCATTCCCAATGTTTAAAAACAATGAACTCATATGAATTACCATAGCAGTAGGCAGAGAAATGTTCTATATCTATTAATTCTCATAGTATCTTCCATTGCTTTCTTCCCCCATCTCTTTTTGTCTATTACCAATTGTTTAAAAAAAAAGCCACCAAAAAGCAAACAAAAACCACCAAAACCCAAAAAACCCAAATGAAAACCAGAAATCCAACCAGTATTGGATATATTTAAGTCCTGGTTTTGTTGCTGTGAATAGCTATTCAGCAACCAGTGGCCTCTCCTGCCAAACCATTTCTGTGGTATAGTGGATGCGGAAATTGCTTAGCCTACAGCTGCGTACCTCCTGCTACTAGAAACATCCTGATGAATAATTCAGAAATCAAATCCTGCTGACCTCACATGTAATAGAAGTGTAGTCAAACTCAGTTAAATAGGAAAGACAATTTTTGTCACTCTTCATTTGCCTCAACAGTTAATTTTCACTGATAATGCACTATACTATTCCTCTCTTGCTACTTACTTTTTAACTTAGCTGTATTTTATACTGAAGCAGCCTTGAAAACCATCAGCAACAGTGAGGAACTGCACCTGTTCTCTGCCTCCTCAGTAATGGTAGGGACCACATAACAATTTAATTGAGTTATCAAATGCATGTGCATGTCCTCACTGCACAACTGATGCCACAGCCTCTGCGATGGTCACTGGCAACAGAACAGCAGGCATGTGTTAAAGCCATGCGATGGAGGTGTCTTAGGGTGGCAGCGTTAGAAAACTACAGAGTACATTCCTGTGGTAGGCTTGGGATCCAGTACAGGAAGTAATCTGGAAACTTTCTGTTCTGTTTATAGTTCTGTTAGGGCTATGGAGGGATCTAAAGCAAAGTGGCAACGTAATAGAACTGTCCTTTCTCTGTTGGCTGGAAAAGGAACCTGTAGTAGGGAAGCCCATGCCATTCTTGTGTGTTTGCTCATCACTGAAGCCTTGCTTTAGACTTCTTATGTTTGCATGTTGAAATGCTACTAGGGTCTTTCAAGATGAGAGTTTCTTAGGGCCAGAAACAGTGTTACACTTTTTTTTTTGTAATTACCATTACATTTCTTGTGCAATACTTTAGTCCAGCAGCTCAAGGCAGGTTAAGCAACATGGCTGGAGTAAGGCTATATCTAAATTGATGAGCCCCCGAGCATTGCTGAGCTGGGGAATGGCTGCACTCTTCAGCTTCATTCCACTTCCAAGGTGAACCAAGGGTGGCCTCACTCTTGCCATGCTGCTTAACCTCTCTTGAGCTATGAGTCCAGACAAAATTTAAGAAAAGTCTATATTATGTAGTTATTTTTATATGATTTGTTGCCAGATCAGAATGCCATAATTTAGAGACAATCATTGATTTATTAAAAAAATTCTGAGCAAATTGTTGACAACTCACCTTATAAACACAAGCATGTATTAAAGAGTTGTTCAAGAATTATGCAACCTGAAAAAATTATGCCCAAATCCAAGAATGTTTACATGCAGGGTTGAATTTAGCCCAGCAGCAGTCAGCAGTGTACTGAATCAATCAGCAGTGTTTTGAGCAATACCTACTAATGTTTCAGGAATGGCTTGTTCTTCCCCATGAGAGGAAGCAAAGTCCACACAAGTCAAGAAAAAACACATCCAGCAGTATAGTATCAGTATACTTGAGGGCAGTCCCAATAAGGAGATAAATAACTAAGGGTAACCAATATCTCTGAATCCAATGGCAGGCAATCACTGGGTGAAGTTTGAAACACAGCAAGCGGAGAAGCTGAAAAGTCATTCTTGAACACTGTGCTTGTAACTTTCTATCCACTGAAATAGGAGCCTTATTCATACATTATTCTTTCTCTACTATTAATTTCTTTAGCTTCATCATTATCATTGAACTCCTCTTAAAATTCCTCTAGCTTGCAAATACATTACCAGCAATAAATGTCCAAAAGTGAATATAGTGTTTCTGATACTGTTTCCTACTCCATACTAAGCCTCTGCATGATTCTTGCTGGTACAAAGAATATACACACCTATCTTAAAGATGAAGAACAGTGACCCATTGTGCTTGAAGGATTAGTATGTTTATTTTGTTCCCTTCAAACTGGTGCCCTTAATGACACCAGCACCACTTTTTCAAATTGCCGGTTGACTGTTCTTTTTTTGCTTGCCTTAAATTCCATTATTGAAAGTATGGATGTCAGTGCAGGCTTCAAAACCCATCAAAACTGGTTCTACTGAGCTCCTTGCCACCTTACAGTATCAGAGTATCACACCTAGTAAAGTCAATAGTAGTAAATTTACCATCATTACCAAACAGTTAAAAGAATTTAAATGTAATTCCCCAATTTTTAACTTCTTCAGCCACAACCTGCTCATTAATTGAGACTTTCTACAAGTTTCAATTTTTCAGGTTCATATTTTTTTATAGAGTAATTTGAAATGCATGGTCTTATCAGCAAAGTTTTATCATTTGCTGAATTAAGCCAGTTCTGTTAAGTAGTGTCCTTGAATGAAAGGTGGAATTACTCAAAGACACACCTATTCTGGGAAATGAATTGGTATTTGCTCAGTGTCCTCTTAGCTGTTTATCTTTTTTCTATTAAAAATTATATATTCGTCCAGCTGCGATCTTACAGCGGATAATAGTGAGTCCCCCTTGACTCTCTTTGAAGCTTATAAACATGCTTCATCTCACTCATCCTCCATTAGACACCTTGGTAGAAGACAAAGCAGACTGCTGGTTAAAATAATAATAATAAAAAGCAACTCCCTTTCTTCATTAGCAGACAATTAGGGGAGCCAGGCAGGAATGTGGAATCTTGGTTTAGAGGTGCAGAAAGGAGATGTTTCTGCATTAAAGTTGTTGTGAACCGAATGGATAGCTTGGGGCTGTTCTGTGTGGGAAGGATTTGAAGCTGTTGGAGAAAGTTGTGGAGGATAGAGGACGCTGACCTGGAGGGCTGGACCCTGGAGCTGAGGGACGTAAGTGGTTCTGAAGGAGAGGAACAAGGAATGGCACAGTGAAGAAAGAGTCATGAAAAAGAATGAGGTGATAAGTGTGAGAGGAAAGTGGTTCGAGCCCAGAGCTAGGTTTGAATGCTGGGAAAAGGAAAGGGTGGGAAACAGAATGATGAGGAACAAATAACTGCCTTTCAAATGCTTGGTACCATGATATGTCTCAGTTTTACCCTCTGAAAGGGAGAATGGAAAAAGACAAAACCGTAGAGAGGAGTTTTACTCATCTTTGCCACCAAACCCTAGCCTTCCTCCACCAAATCTTTCCCCAGCATATCACATTTCTGCCACCCTCTGTACAGGTGTTTATCTGTTTAAAAAAAAAAAAAAAAAAAAAAAAAAAAGTTCAACATGAGGAGATTTAGTAAATCCAGGAGTGTATTACTTTCTCTGCTTATTCTGGCCACCAGTCAATACCAAGATGCAGCATACCTCCCAGAACATATAACCAGCTCTTTATGGGTCTAAGCTCCTCTTGAAATCCCTCTCCTCCCTTTGAGTGGGAGAGTAGAGACATATCCTGAGCTCTGAACACCAACTACTGTGCTGGGACACAGGGAAAGTCAGGAAAGAGGCACTGCCAAGGCCTCTGAAATAAAGGTTGGTTTTGATCATTTATAGTCTTCAATTATTTTCCCTTGGCCTCTGCTGCAGTTCTTTAAAATCTGGTCTACTGCTACATCATAGCAATGTTCAAAAAACCTGTAGACGTGGCACTTCGAGACATGGTTTAGTAGGCATGGTGGTGTTGGGTTGATGGTTGGACTGATGATCTTAGAGGTCCTTTCCAACCTTAATGATTCTATTCTAGTCTTATTTTAGTCAAAAAATAATCCAGCCACCAAGCCACGAAACATGAAATTAATTATTACTCTACCCTTAATTGGTTTAGTGGTGGACTTGGTAGTGTTAGGTTAATGGTTGGACTGGATGATCTTAAAGGTCTTTTCCAACCTAAATGATTCTATGGTTCTGTCATTACTAAAACCAGCAAGTACTCACTGAGTGAGAGATTGGTAGTAAACTCAGCAGAGAGCTGCAATTTTTCAAAGTCATGTGAACAACCTAGAAGGGCAGGTCTGACTGATTTTCAGTGAGACCCCTGAATCCTAACAAATATCACATTAAAACCTTTAAAGCTGCATTTTTTTGTTCTCTTCTGCAATGGAGAGTTCATGAGTGGTGTCATGCCCAGATTATGCTGTGAAAACTGTCATCCTCCTACTGTCATATGTGATTAACCAAGCCCTGTAAAAGATGATACCTCAAATCTGTGGAAGGATATGTCCCTCCCAAACACTCACAGGAATCTTCTATGGTTTCAAGAACTATGTGTTTGCAAACCCTGTATGTAAGGACAAATAAATATAAGCATGTGTATATTTATGCATGCTAGGGATGAATACATACTTTCAAATGTGAATGTTGGATAACCTGCTTTTTGATTTGTGCAGAAGAGTACTTGGAGATTGTTGCATTGCAAAAGGCAAGCAGGATATTATGTGGCATCTTCCTCTCAGATTTTGGTTTCTAGACTGGGCAGAACTTTCAAACAAAATCCTTCCAGTATGCTTGGTTTGGTTCTGAACTAAAACTGAGAGGCCTCATTTTGGCCTCATATTGGTTTTATACTACTGAGTTACCAAAATAGTATAAGGAGCAGAAGTGGATGCTGCAGCTGCTGCTGTGAGCTGAAGGCTGCAGGCTGGTGGGAGTCTCCCTCTGACTGGATGGCTTTGACAAATACAGCTCCTAAATTTTTATCTTTTCCTTCCTTTACTAAGCTTTGTTTAATTTTTCAAAAACTTTTTTTTAATATTTTTTCTCCTTTGAGCTCATTGTGTATAATGTAATGTCATAATCAATATTAAGCAGAGTATTTTTTTATGTTTAGTTGCTGCATTCAGGGATCACCTATGGGCTAAATTTACCATTCTTGATGCTCAAATTAAAATACTAAAACTACAGAGAGACTAATCAATGAAAGTAGCCTGTCTTTGAGACTTGTAGTTGATGCCTCCAGTGGAATCAATTCTTGTCCTTGCTACAGTCTTTGCAAACATTGCAAACATAATAATGTTTAATCCTGTATATGCAATTCTAATCTCATCCCCAGTGGTATATCCTATAAGGTGTTTCAAATCGATGAACTATAGCAATATAAAACCAGAGCAAATGACATTAGAAACAGACTTTTTTAAAGGTTTTCTATATGCCTTTCAGCTATGGGAATGTTTTTTCTCTTTCTCTGTTTTGTTAATATCTTGGAGCACGCACCATCGATTAATTCATTGCTTTTTTTTTCCATTTTCCTTCCCTGGATAACATAGTGGAACACAGCCTTCCTCCTGGCTATGCTGATTCAACCATGCATGTTGTTCTTTTTATTCTGGTGTTGAAGAGGATTTGATAACCTAAGGGTATGTAGGAAGCCACATCTGCAGAGAATACTATCTCTTTGTAGAAAAACCTAGAGAGCTGGAAAAAAACAGAGTATCTCAGTACCTTTTTTCAGGTCTGAACCAGAATCAGTAAAATAACTAGTGTTTAGGAACACTTGCTGTGACTTTAATTTAATTATATTTAGCTTAATTATGTTTCTCAATTAGACAAGATAAAATGCATGGTTAGTCCTGTTAGCAGTAAGTTATTCAGTCCTTCTGGAGAAAAGTTGACAAAGAATTATTGCTTATAACCCCAAGTTATCATTTCAGGGAAAGGTTACTTGAGGTAAGACTCAGTGAAAGTGTTTGTATGTTACCAAACCATTATCTGCATCGACCCTCTGAGTTTAAGCACCCATATGAAGTCTGAGCCATTATCCAGCATTGACATTATAAACCCAGTCCTCATTTCCCCAGCCTTCTCTTGCCTTGTTTGTAAACCCTGTAGGCAATTCCTGCTGCCTGAAGGTTCACCCCCAACTTACTTGTCTTCTTAGTCCTTATAGATGCCCAGGACTTTTGCCAGTAGATTTTTATCATAAAGATGCACTGGTTTTGATTGGTTTGCTGTTGTGGAGAAGTTTTGTAAGTTCCAGTCCTGGTCTATTTGGCATACGTTGGTCCATGAGGCACTTGTTTCCTATGGCTTGGTTGAAGAATTTGCATTTCTGCTTGAAACTTCAGAAAGAGAAAAATTTTGCATAGTCTAATTTTATTTCAAAGCAGCTGGTAATTCTTAAATTACTTCCTATAAGGTTTTAGTATATGTGGTGTATGAGGTGGCATATTCTAAAATGTGCCTTACAATTACTGAGAGGTTAGTTTTTGTGTTGGATAAGTTTGCACGTAATACTTGGTGGTATCTTTAGAGATTTAACCTATTTTGGTAGAGGACTGTCCTAATTTGTTTAAAGTTATTTTTTAATCGATAAGTTAAACACCATAAAGAAAGCTCTTTTGTCCTTATATGGTTTTATTTAGGGCTTGTTTTTTTCACAGCTTTTGGATGTGCTATGAATGTGGTAAGAATTGAAGAATAAGATTCATTGGTCTTTGGATATTTGCTATATACTATTGCCATTTTTGTGTTGTTCCTGGCATCTGGATGGACAAGTATTGGAGTATTTCAGATGCAGTCTGGCAGATGATGGTGATTACTGATCTTGCAGGTGAAATCAGTGACAGTGTTAAAGATGTCAAGTTAGTATTCTAGGTGCAGCAGGGATTTGATAGGATTTTAGCTATTAGTTCTTGTCATCTTTTTTTCCTGAATATTCATTTGGTTAGTAGCTGGGAAATTAACAGAAGTCTGGAATTAATCATATTTATTTAGCTTCTTCCTGTAGTCCTCATAAAGTTCTTGTCAGTAATGTAGGCTGTAACTATGTTGCATAGTAAATACTACATGGTCTTACAGCATATGATTGTAGCTAATTTTTAACCTTAAAAGCAATAACTACTTTTTAAATGTTGTAGGATTGTAGTAAAATATAAGCATAATGATAGCTTTTGTAGCAATAATGCACCAAAAGTAGAGCCTTGCACAAACCTAATTTAATAAACAAGAAGAAAAAAAAAATTTTCTCCATAGCTAATTCTCATTTAACAGGGATAAAAATAAAATGGTATTATAATTGTATCCTCTAATAGATTCCACTACATAGCCTGTCTCCACCTATTGTATCACGTTTTTCCTTTAACTTATTACTAATTCATCAGGATAAGCAAAGGAATTAGAGATTTTCCCAGTACCTGTAATTATAACAAACAGCAGTGATTGCATGACTCCCTTCTGTAGCTGTCCTTGAGATGATTATGTGCCTGAGTTTCTCAAGGACCAGCAACAGCTCTTGCAAATACTTAAAGCTGTGGTTTGGATTTTAATGTCTGTTATTATAACCAAGGTTCCTTTCTTCCCTCTAACACCATGCTAAATGTCCTCGATGCAAAGTTTTTCACTAAAATCTTTTTCATTAGTTTTGATTATTTTTAGCCTTCTCTGTAGTTTTTCTTGGCGACATGCAATAATTTTGAGGGGACCTTTCACTCCACAACCATCCCTCAAGAGTGCACAGGGAAAAAAACCCCACTGATGCTCATACAAGGATAAATTCTCATGGGCATGTACCAGAATTAACTGTATTAATCCCAGCGCACTCACAGCTCTAAGGGAAGTGTCCATCTGAAACCTCTGTGCATTTTCTGAGGATCACTTTGTGAAAGAAATGGTAATGATAAGGTAGGTAACTATCTGCTCCTGACTATGGTTGTGCTGCCAAACCTTTGCTTGTTCCGGTGAGAGGTCAGTGCTGCTCAGGTCTGCCAGCTGAATTGCTTGGGTGGTTGATCCTTGACTTGTTTTAGTCAAAATAAGCTTCTTACACTTAAGCTCTTTAAACAGAGGATCTTTATTACTAAATAATTTAGCCCAAGGAATTCTGCTTTTGTGTGGGGATTTACTGTGAGAATCAGGTTAATTAGCAATTGCAAGTAGAGAGTGTTGAAAGGCACTATACAGCCCTTCCTGCTTATTCAATCCTAGACAGCAATTTGCAGCAGCTGTCAGAAAAGGCCTCCAGCAAACTCTGTTTCTGATCACTGATGTCTTTCCTCCTAAAGGCTGTGCAATGCAACATTAATGAGGCACATAGCTCTGTCTCTCCAGTCCCTGCCACCCCCTTTCCTCTGCCTCCACCACCCATGTTTTGCAGATTTGCCCTTCTCTCATCTTGCACCTAATAAATACTATAACACATCCAAACCTGAGAGCTTAGGTCACTTAAGTCACCCAGTGCTACCAAGCTGGCCCTCCTGGTGGTGGGCTGCAGTGGCAATGGATCTGCTAGAGGAAACAGGAACAACTTCCCAGGATGTTCTTCAACAAAGCACTTGACAAAATCAGTGTTTCCCAGGAATGTTTTGATTATATTGGAGTGGAATTTTCTAAAGAAAAAATGCATTAGAATATTTTTCAATCATTTCTAGTTGCCCATTAGTTGTCCCTGTCTCCGTCTTCAGCTCTTCTCACTCCTCTGTTTCTGCAGTCTAAACAGGCCATATCAGGACAACTGCACACATTTGTCTGTCAAGGGCAAGGAAATATATCTGGGGATGACAGATATGATGGCAATTGGAGTCCTGATCAAACAGCAGTCTGTGCTCACTGCTTTCACTATTTTCATTAAAATGTGCTTTTATTCTAAGGCAGGGGGATTTTTTTTCACTGAAATATACTTTTCAAATAGCTCCTATAATACTCTCCAATCATGACTTGTAATTTCAGAATCTGTAAAAGCTTTCTTAGCAAAAGTTTGTATACTCACATATAATATAGTCATTGCACAACACTGAAATGAGTGAAGTTAATAAGAGACACAGCAGTGTCAAGCTTAGAGTGAAGCAGCATTCTCAGAGATGTCAGTAATGCAGAATTTCTAGAAATGTCAAACTTTCTTCCAGAAGAAATTGATCCTTCCAAGGTGATATACTGTTGGTATAAGACACCACTTAAAAATACAGTGATAGCTGCATGACAATTTGAATGCCAGTCCTCTTTTTTTCAAAAGGATCCTCAGCTTTCTTCTTTAGAAGGTTACAACCACAGGTATCAATCTGGACCAAAAAGAAGTCCTGACCTGAGGGTAAATGAGCAATACCTTAATGCTGAAATCAAATGATCCAAGACATGTAATTTCCTACAATGGAGCAGGTTAGTGAAAAATGCAATTCATGCAGGTATGTATGGAAGTGCACACTTGACTTACTGGGATTTCTGGCTCATGAGTCATGCTGAACTGGATAACATAAATCTTGCATTGCTAGCATGGATAAACTACACTGACCAAGAAAGTGGGGATATTGACAATATTTTCAATGTTTGGCCAACTTGGCTATGTTAATTTTAGAAAAAATATTAAAATCCACATGTAAAAAAACAGGACTATTCTCATTTTCTTCTGATGGACACTAATAACTTTTTATGACTTAATAATAACGAAGAAAAGGAGCTAAATGTTCTCTTAGGAAGGACAAGTCACTCACTGATGTTCACTAACCCTAATACCTCTAACACTTCCTCTTCTATAGCCCACAGCTGGAAATACAGCAGCTCTGGCCCCAGCCTTGCTGGAACAAAGTACATGGGGAAGGAATGGAGAAGAAACACTCTTCTGATGGCCTGCCTGAAAGTAATACACCTTAAAAAATTACAGTTTTTGGCTGATATTATGCTCATTGTGATTTTGACAGGATGTCTTCCGTTACTTTTTTTATCAGGAAAGATGAAAAAAATGTTGCAGGAGTAATAAAGAACCAAATATGGCTCCATGAACTTCCATGTTGTCCAGCCTGTTAATATTCTTTGAAAGCTGCCATGAATGTCACCTATTTTGGGTGACATCCACCTCTCATTCCCAGCACTATGCCATTCTGCAGACAGTAATTGCCTTAATTTTCAGATTCTAGAATTATCAGAGTCATGGTAAAAATGAAAATACATTCATGAGCTATAAGCTTCACACTGCCTCATGAGGAAGAAATTAAAAAAGCCAAAGCATAATGTTTTTAACTTGATTCCATTGAATTCACCAGCAGAAAAGGGAGACAGGCAAATGGAGAAAGGCTTCAGGGTTTTTATTTTGACAGCCAAAAATTCCATATAAGAGGTTTCACCACCACCACCACCCCCAAGAAAAAAAAAAAACTGCAGAAAAAAAAACCTTAAGAAAAATGTCAGTGCTTAATCTGCACTGCTAAAGATACGCTCTATATCTCACTACCTTGCAGAGAGCCTTTCCTTCCTTCACAACATAGCTTCCATTTCCACTGTAGTGCCAACTAGAGAGCCTTCTTCTGCACAGTTGTTTCTTCTGTTCCTCTTGGAGAAGTATACAGAAGACAAGCTTATTTGCTCCGCAAAAGAAAAATGTACTCAAATGTGCAAGTAATTTCACAAAGTACAAGCTGCAGGTGCTTGTTCATACAAAACTATTGCTACAGATCAAGCAATTACAAAAAGACAAAATATGAAAGATGGTATGCATTTAATAAGCAAGATTACAGCCTTTAGGGTGTATTGGATTATCTTTACACAACATTTAATCTTTCTGATGTTACAGCATTTGTGATTAATATTGTATGCGCTAATGAAGTGCGGCCGTCTTTAATACTTTTAATATGACAAGCAGAGGGTTTTGCTGGATACTGCTATTACATTTGGAATGGATAAGTCCGCCATCAGTTCTGCTAATGCAGCACCCAGATTGCCTGGGTGTATGAAGTCATTGCACAAGGTGGGACACTTGGCTCATCTTCCTGATACAAACCAGCAAGAAGAGCAGCAGCTCCCAGAGGAAAAGCTCAGGAATGAGGAGAGATGCAGGAACAAGACAACTTGATATTATCACAATATTAAAGGTTCTAAAAGTTCTGCTGGTTGGTGCCAGACATTTAAGGCTCTAATTAAAAATATACATATAAAAACCACAGGCATTGTTATGTGTCTCCAGCAGTTTAACTTCAGTTTGGGGTCTTGAGAAATATTGGTACTTCATCTAGTTAAAGCACAGCCACAAATCCCTACTTAAACATTAGTGTGATGAAACAAAATTGCAGAAACAGCCAGACCACAGCATTACACAATGTTTGCAGGTGTATACATAATTGCATTTTCATTATATCTTGTTAGATGCGATTCCTGCATCTGTCAATAGGAGTCATATTTTCCCAGCCACAATCAAAGCTGTAGGTCATAAAAACACATCAGAATGGGTAATAAGTCCCATTGAGTTTGGGGAATGAGTTCATCCAAATGGACTAAGTATTCCAAACCTGCTTAGGAAGGGAGATATTTGTAACTGTAGCCCTTCCTGCAAATATGTAAAGAATTGTTTGTCTTTATGTTTATAGACTCAGCCCTTAAATTTGCTTTCTTAGTTGTCCTAAGTATTTGCACACTGGAATATCTAAAAATTGCTAGCCTGATATATAAAAAAAGTGTACAAAAGCTGCATTCATCAGAATTTGAATATCCAGCGTTTTAGTGGTCAAGCCCTCTCCTCTATGTGTCTTCAGTAAAACCCTGATTGCACATGAGAAAACAACCTGCTGGAGCTTTGGGAAATGGAGACAGGGAGAGCTACGTGGGAAGATTTCAAAGCAAAAATAACTGGTAATTGCTCTCTTGCTCCTGGTCATCTGTGCCATAGACCACCTGGAAATACCACTTCAAGGAATTGGTTCGACAAGACCACTTGTGAAAACTCTACTCTCATGAAACCCCAGAAACCATGCCTCTTCAGAGCCCTTTTCTGCAATGTCTGTTATCCTCATTAAGACTTAGGAGCAATCGGACACAATGAAATACCTTTATTTTCTTAGAGCCCTGTACCTGAACATGGTCTCTGTGTGGTCTTTGACTTCAATCAAAGGACCTTTGTTACTGTTTCTCTTTAATGAACTTCTGACAATGGATTTTTCTGTCCTACTGTTTTTACAGTCTTATCTGAATTGTTGAAAACTTGGAAGTCAACAGCCTTTTTAAATAATTTGGCTTTGACACAGGAAGCTTTATGAATTTTTAAACTTTACTGCCTAGCATACATATGTGGATCTCATCCAATCTGATTATGTGAGTCTGAATACATACAGCAATGTCTTACATGGCTGTATTCTAACCTGCGAGGCTGATTGTATCTGTGAGAGCACTGTCACGTATTGCAGGCACTAATTAAAGACTGTGCTTCATTAGCTTTGTGGCAAATTTCTGTTTCCATTAAATACGCTGCAATTATATCAATGTTACAGGACAGACTTGGAGAGAAAGCTATAACTTGCATGGGTGAGAGCTTGTGCATATTTTGTAACAGTTGAATGAAAATGTTGCAGCTAAATTGCTCTCCAAAATGAAAAGAATTTTATAAATTACAGGTGCTAAGAAAAGCGAGTTTTGGTGGATTTGACGTAATCTTATGCTAAACCATTGACTGGTAAAATACTCTTCTATTCTTGAAGGATACACGATGCTGAAGAATTTTTCTCTTCTCTTGTTTATTGTTACCAAAGTTTTATGTTCAGACAAGCGTATGTGTACAAAGAAAAGGTAACACACATTAGGCACGTGTTGTACAGTGACATCAAAGATTACAAAATCAACCCTGCTCAAAACTAAGCAATCTTCCAGCATCAAAAATACCTGTAATTCCTAATGTTCCACAAAAATTACTTGCAGGTTTCCATAACATCTGAAACTCTCTGTGTTACAAGATACTGTCTTCAAAACCCTCAGTTTCTGGAGCATTTCTGTATCTGACCAGGGTGAAATGCTCTAAGGGTCTTTGACTGCCTGAAGCTCTTTGTGGGAAAGTCAGCAACCAGACCAGGCAAAGTGGTTAGACTCACCCACAGTGACCTCCAGAAAGCAACCAGCAAAGCTCATGAGCTTTGGTTTGGTAGAGGAAGAGAGGAAATTAGGCAGCAAAAGATACAGATGAGCTCTACCAACCTGCAGGTCTAGGATCAGAGAGCCAGCACAAGCTACAGGGTAGGGGAGAAGCAGGTGATGAACTGTGATGATCCAAACATGTCTGGAAGGGCCTTAAAAATCTACTAATACAGGGCAACTTCACAATAAAATATAATGAAGTCCTTTGTATGTATTTGGAAGGTTGTTTAATTGCTCAGGCTGTTGCATGCTTGTCCACCCCTAGTGACACAGCAGGCCAGCAGTTTCAGAGGGAGACAGATATGTTCTCCCTCACAGCCTTCATTTCCTCCTAAATCTTGCTGCTTTTATGGTTACAGTTCCCATTTCTCCTTACACAGGAGCTATGGCACATTAAAATGATAGATTATTCCTCTCCATAAATCCTTAGCAGGTTTCAGAATTCTTCCATTACCATATATACAGTGGGGTGGGGTGGGATGGGAGGCTACTGTCACGTGGCATTGCTCTTCTCTCCCTTTGGCTATTATGGCTATTTCTGCTCTCACACCTCCCTGTTTGGTAATGGTCAAGGGGAAAATGACACTTAATTTCTGTGTCTAGACGGGAAGATTTGCTTTCAAAACTGCAATTATATTTTTAAAGTTTGAATTGACTAGCTAATGAACTGCTCTAACTATATAAATGAAAATCAACATCATCAGAATACATACCAAAGCTGCTGTATTAGAACAGAAAAATCTGGTATCTGCTGTTTAGTTAATTCGCTGGCTTGATTTTCCTCAACACTTCCAAATCCAATAAACATTATGAAAATATTATTTTATTTAAATGATTAAGAGGCAATAGTAAGTTTTTGCCTTCCTATAGGTTGTGAGAATTTCCACATTAAGCTTTAATAGGAATGATTGCTTTAAAAGGATTATTCTTCAATCTGTTCTAGAAGGTCACTTCATTGGATTTCAGGAAGCCTAACAAATTACTAACCCTCAATGTGAGAAGTTTCATGGGTAAATCAACTTAAGCATGTTTATGTTCTGTCACAATTTAATGTACCACTAAGAGTGCTGCATAAAGTCACACATAGTGGAACTACTAAAATAGTTGTTTCTGAGTTAAGTGAACAAGTAATTCTCAAGAGAATTTATCAGTAGGCTGCAGTATATCATTTTACTTTTTCTTAGGTATTTTGCTTTTGAAGTTAAACTGCTTACCACAATTATACTTTAAGGTTCCTACAATGATTATTCATGGATCTTTTTTATTGTTTCACTGAATCATCAAATGAAAACCAGTTAGATTGATTTCTGCAAAAGATGAGTTTTTCTCAAAGATGACTTTCAGAAGTGAAAAGTGCAATTTTTTCTTTGTATCAAAGCAAAGGTATTAACAAATACACAGATGATTATGTTCTAACATAGGAGTTCTTTTGTGTGTAAAGAACAGCCTTTTACAAACATAGGGAGCTAAATTCATTAACCACATAATTGTTTTTTAATAGGATTTGTCCATGTTTCTCCTTGTGTACTGCAATGAAAGTTCACTCCCGCAGGACGCAGCTCAAAGGCTTTCTGCTAGAAAAAGCACTGCACCAGGTGGAAAATGCAAAATGAAGAAATTGGCTTCAGCTGCATCAAAGACAACATGAATTTTACAGTGCTTAATAGAGACTAGATGAAAGGGATAAGCATTACTGCAGTACAACATTCTGTTCTCCCTAATTATTGTCATAGCATGAGAAGTGCACTATATTGTGCGACTCTTCTTGATATGGAAAAGATCTTTTAGGTATTTTCTACATAATTATACAATAATTAAAACAGAACCAAGGACTATCAGATTCTGTAAAAGATTTTTTCAAGAGTTTCTGTGAAACCCGTTATAATGAATGCTGAGCAAAAAGCAGAGAGGGTCTGGTTTGCACTTTCTAATCAGATTTGCTTTCTCAAAATCAGGGGTTATTGGACCAACCTATTGAGCCAGATTGAAACCCGGGTAGCACTAAAACTGCTGATGTTGTAAGCCAGTTAAGACTCAAATCCATGTTGGGCACCAATGCAAGACTCAAACCTACATTGCACACAGTATCACACTGTCCAAAAGAAGCCTGGAAATAGGTACTGTAATTACAATTTTGCCCACTTTGTAAATATTACCAAATCTAATAAATTCTTACACCAACAACTGTGTCTTAATTAACTGAACCTCTTCAATTTCCCACTGAATATAGAAAACACTGAGTGTGAACTCATGCTTTTGAACCAGAAAGGACACTGATGGACCAGCCTGCACCTTCAGAAGTAGATTGCCTTTATCCATACAGTTCTCTCTTTCTCTCTGCTATGTGCCTCTTTCACTGTTAGAGAAATCACAGAAAGGATTTAAGAATGCTCCTAAATTTAGCTGAGCGATCCCTGGAGTATCCCACGTGGGATATCTGTACTGCACAATGTGTCAGGGGACTTACTGGGCACTCAGTCTTGAAGGCTTTGAAAACAAAACAAAGATCCTTTGAAGACAGAGCCAGGAGGAACAGTTTGTAGAAGTAACCAGGGCACTGGTCATCCTGCTAGAAGTGGTTTTTATAGGTAGATGTGCTGGGAATGCAGGACCTTCCGTCAAGCAATAGTGAGGGAGTTGGGGGAATTTTTTTTGAAGGGACCACAAGCTGCACCACTGAGGAGGAGGACATTGTCCTGCCATTGACCATGCAAATGAAAATTTTCACAGCTGCTTGGGAGGTTAGAATGGGCAGCTGTCATTCAGAGACAAGACGCACAAACCCCTTTACTTAATTTCAGCCAGCAGATCTTAGTCAAGCTGTACAAAATAGAGGAATGTGGTAGTAGCAAATAAGAAGCTTGGAGTAAGCAAAACTGGGGAAAAACAGATTAAAGGGACAGTAGGAGATTTGAAGGCCCATTCACAGCACAAAGAGTTTCTGAAATGTTCAATGCAAGCAAAAAGAGGCATTGTGCCCTCTGACTTTTTTTCCTCCTAGAAAGGAGAAATTTGGCAGGGGAATCTGTAGGCCTTCACTCTGGGTAGTTGGTTATGTGGTCTGTGAAGAGCACTAAACTATTCTTCACTCACCTTCTGTTGCTGCCAGTCATTTAAGATTAAATAAATCAAGACAAACAGTAAAGTCAGTGTCCAAGATGTGATATTTTGTCAACTCAATCGCTTATATTTTCCATGCTCTGACTCATTTAAATTTGTCCCAGTACCTTCAGAAGATTTTTTTTCATGAGTGTCAACCTCCCCAAACTAGCAATATTTCCACAAGTAAAAGGCTATGCCATATGTCAGAAAAATGGGTCTTAGCCTATAGTATTAAAAGAGCAAAGGAGAGCTATGCTATCCACAATTGCTCAGTGACAATTGCTAAGTGATCTGCTCTTCACTACCTGTTTAACAGATGCTATTCAAGCTGCTACAAGAAGGAACCAGATAATGGACAGAGAAGGTAAAGCTCTCTTTTCTGCGGACAAAAAGGCTCTTCTGACCACAACTTCACACAGGTAGCTTAACGGACACCTCATCAAATATTCCTCATTCTGACATGAGATGGATTGCATTCACCAGCTAAACTTGCTCCATTTCTTGAGATCGCATCTCAAATTCCTTCTCTCAGCTATGTGTTCATTTTCAGAAGGGAAATTTCCATTTTTAGGTTACTTCACCTATTTGTTCCAGGATTCCCCAATAAAACCTATTCTGTCTCAATTCAGCTGTTTTTGAAACAAGCATGAATCCAACAGATACTTTCATAATTAATACTTCTTATTCATTAACTTACCCTCAAAGGCCAACTTCAATGACTGTAAGAAACTGATCCCAGAATGGCAAAATCATTAATTAAACCACAAACCCCTAATTGTGGGCAGTCATCAACCTGAAAAAGACATGAGCCAATACAGACTTTGGAACTTTTAATGCCTTTTTAATATCTAGTGTGTTATGATATAGCCACTGACTAAGGGAATTTTATTTGGAAAACATTAGGTACATTAGTTTACATAATGTAGTTCATCTAACGTGCTTTCCTAGAACTTCCCAGGTGAATTTTGCACACTGGATTTTAATACAATATTGCTCTTCATTCCTTTTTCTTAGGCTATTGTCACATATCCAGAAAAAACTGTGAATGTTCATCACAGACTTTTTCCTTTCTGTAGGTTCTTTTCTAGCTTGAACAGTTTGCAATGATTCCTCTTTGAATTCAGTGCCATATTCAAATGAGAAAATAAAGCTTGGGCATACATTTATTTTACATTCATTTTAATTCCCATTCCATGTGCTTTTCACAGCTGCTCATTTTATCGCATTGCTTTTCCAAATGAAAACTCCAGCTGCTCAAGCCTTGCAAGCCATATAATACATGCTGCATAAGCCTGTTTCAGTAGACTATTCCAGACACTCAATGGTTATTGTTTTCCTCATCTTCCACCTCTAGCCAGAAAATCTAGTGTTAAGGTTTAAGTTGCAAATGCAGTCTTTGAAAGTCCCAGTAGTTTTTTACTTGGATTCCTAAGAAAATGAGGCATGCCTGTCTAGTTTGCTTTCTTTATTCTCCCTAATAACTTTTAGCTTATGGGTCAATTTTAAACAAATTCGGCAGAGGCAGATGTTTCTAGTCAAGACAGTTTCCATATGCCTAATGGAAAAAAGTGTTTGGGTTGAGAAGAGAAACCCTTCGACCACAGCATTAATTCAGTCCTTTTCAGACATCAACGAGTCCATGTTCATGCACAGCCTTGAGACATAGTTCTTTAGGAAGTAAAAGTTATTGATCTTGATGCTGAAGTACTTTCACATGTAAGAAGTGGTCCAGCTGAAAACCCTATAACTTACCAGGTTGCCTAGCTACTGGCCATTGCCAGTCAACGTGACACAGGGAGATGTGCCTGTGTTTGCAGGAACCCTGCAGTTTAACATCCCCCATGAAGCAGTTCCATAATGCAAGTGGTCCATTTGCCCTAATGAGTCTCAGCTCCAGGGTCTAGTTACAGTTTTCCTCAGACATAGCTTTGGGACACCAAGACATCAACACTTACGAAGATCAGTAGATCAGGCTCTGAATTCAATTAATTCCTAAAACAGAAGCAGTAGATTATCTGCAGGAAAACTGAATCCAGTTATGTTTCTAGCCAGTATGCACGCTTCTGCTTCTTGGGAAGTTAACGAAAGTCAAGTTGGTTTTGTTTTTCTGTTGAGACTGACAGCAACATCTCCTGGGATGGTGATGGGAAGTCAGTGTGCCTGTTTCACATGCAATGATCCTGCTTATTGCCACAGACCTCACCAGCTGCATGCCAGTATTTTATTTCTCACTGCCAAGCAAACTTCTGGGGACACTTGCCAAAGGACTCTGCCAAGTCTTTGTAGCACTGCCAAATCTTTGGATCCTTTCAGATTGTCATGACCCAGGTACATGGAGTACAGATCTAGTGGCACTGACTGATTAACTTCTTTTGGTTGTGGAGCCCATGAGGAAGATTTGGAAACATCCTGGTATAAAATGTCAGCAATACAGCAGTGAGATCTGCTCTGCATCATCAACTTCAAAACAGCACTACTTTTCAGCTACCTGATGGTTTGGTAAAGAAAAGAAACTGCATAAGCAACTATTTGGAGTGGCATTATCAAACAGCCATGCTAATGCCCCAAAGGCTAAGTTTCCACATCTCATTCTTTCGGGGGCAGATCTGAACCAACCTCAGGAGAGCAGACAGCTGCCTCATATGTAGCACAATCTTTGTGTGGTTGCAGGGACTCAAAAAGTCACAGGCATAGAAAGTTGGGGGTTTTTGGGGTTTGGTTTGTTTTGAGTTTGGTTTTTTTTTTTTTTTTGCCCCCCAGCTATGCACGTTAAGAGAACCATCTGGATTCTTTGCAAGTTTTGGTAGCAAGAAGTTGGTTGCAAACAATAAATCGGTCCCTAGCTTTCTGCTTTTAACTCTAGTCTTCTTTTCAATTTGCCTGAATCACTCTAATATAGGTAATCTCAAAACCTCAAAAACCTCTGTGATGGTTTGCTGTCAAAACCTTAGTATTCTTTATTAGTTTTGCAGTGGAGTCTGCTGTTTTACCCCAACACAAAGAATGGGATGAAGGAAAACAAAAGCTGCCTCTGTTTTTTTAAACTTGTCTCATTTATCTTTATGACAGCAAAAGATGGTAGCTAAGGATGTAGAAAGCAGGACAATTAAACTGAATTGTTCCTTGTCCTCATTTTTTCCTTTTAACTTTGCCTTTGCCTTTTCTGTACAATAATACAAACTTTATCTTCAGCTTTTGCTTTTACTGTACAATACCACACACTTCAACTTCAGCTATTTTCTATTTACTTTTACAAATAAAGAATGATGTAGTTACTGTATAGTTCAGAAGCATCTCTACTGTGGAACTGTTGTTCTGTTCAAAAAACAATGCATGCAATTAAATAAACACTGTTCTGTTTTCAGTTAGTGAAAATTAAAAAAAAATACTTCTCATATGCAAGAAAATTCCTCCAGGTTCATTGCAAAACATTGATACAATTATTTAACAAATATATTAACAACACTAACTGTTGAATACAGAATTACTTGATTGGATTGATTAGATATTTAAAATTCTTTCCATGCTTTTTTTTTATAGATATATACAGAGGAAGATTGTCTCCCGGGATTTCACATTTATTTTATCACCACCAGTTCTGGCTCACTGTCTGTTCACCATGATTTTTCACAAAAGACCCAGTCCAGTTAAGTCTTGGAGCCTTCAGTTTCTGCTGCTTCAATAAACGCCTGCAATCCTGCAAAAGTGATTAGCTGCTTCTCAAGATGGAAGTACAATATACAACATCTGAATTGTTTAATGAGTTGTAATGTAGTAAATGTATTTGAAATGTTCCTCAGTCCCCTCCAAGCTACCCCCTTTCTATTGCAATATGATAACTAATTCTATATTTATTGCTTGTGAGCAAACACAAGATCAAAGCTAAGAGGCTGGGCAATTTCTCATAAGAAACAAATACAAAAGAAAAAGCAGATGCCTACTAACAGCCACTGTTACAGCTATGAGTCCCAGACTCCCCTCATCTTTATATCATTTGAAGATAACCCCCTTCCATTTGGTTGGGTGTTTTTAATTTACTATCTGTAGTAGTTCAATTTTTGCCCTTAGCCTTTGAGATTCTTGTGCAAACAGTTAAGATTTACAATTAAAACTTAGAAGTAATCCCTTCCAGAAATGACAGCTCACAGAGAAAATAAATGTATTTCAAAAGTGATGGAAAGCTCCAAGAGTCTGTCTACTAAATTGCAAAGCCCAAAAGATGCTGCTATAATACAGCTCAAACACCCACCTGCTGAACAGGGTGAGCATTCCATTGTGCTCTTTGCTTATGGTTTTGTCTATAATCTGTCATCACTGATGTCTTGATGCAACTTACCAAAGAAAATGAGGGAAATCATTATGCCACTCATTATGAATAATTACCTGTTTGTAAGAAACACTCATTTGTGACAGCCATAGATTTTTTTTTTCCACATGCTCAAAATTCAATAAAATTCCACTCCCCTCCATTGGTCATCTGCGTTGCTGTGGTGGTGATTAAATGTGATTATCTACTTGATGTGTTTTTTCCCTCAAGTGACTGAATTTCAAAATTCAGAGATTAAGTACTTCTGCAAAGTTTTTTTTGTCAATCTGTACAGTAAATTAGATACAGCTCCGTACTTCAGTATTGTCTCATGTCTGAGGCTCAGGTTGTATTGATGGGCTGGCTTTTGTGCTTGTTTGAAATAACCAGGAACTGAAATGATTAATATTGTACTGTATTATACATAATAAAATCAATCCACACAAGTGGATCAAAATGCAAAGGGAAGTTTTAAGGGAGAAGGTGAAGGCAGTAACATTTTGGCTACCTGTAGGAAAAGTTTTTTCTGTGATGGTTAATTAAAAAAAAAAAAAAAAAACAACTTCCCATTGATTTCCTGCTCTTCTTTATCAGAAAGCTTTGCTTTATATTTCTGAAGCAGAACGTTCCAAAGGATTACCCTACCGACTACCAACCAAGTCTAAATCAAGATCATAAGCTGGGACATTCCCAGACTGCCCCAGACACACCCAAACTACCCTCCATGTTGGGTACCTTGAGTAACAACAACAATCCCACAAGCCCTAGCACATTTCAGGACCTACTTTGTTTCCAGTTCCTCTCTGTAAGGCATGTCCCAGTGATTCAGCGCATGCCCCTACCCTGCACCACCCACTGGGGTCTCTGCAGATGACATTTGCACCAGCACCCACTGCATCCTGCAGGTTGCCAAAGAGTGGGGCCTCCAGAAAGCTCCAGCCAGAGGTGGGCAAGCTGACTGCTCCAGTGCTACCAAGGACCAAATTTACTTCCACATCTGTGTCCCCATCACAAGCTATGTTTCAGCTGCCCATGGAAGCACTGGGATTTTGGCTGAACCACAGGAAGTAGCCAGACTGCAAAATATAGGCTGTCCTCACTCTTCAGAGACACTATGGCATTTTCCAACAGGTCACTGTTTCTCAAACTGCCTGAAGTGAGTGAAGTATAGATTCCTAAGCAATTTTCAGCAATTTTGATTTTTTACTTGTTGCTGGGTATAAGTACATTGCTTATCATTTCCTTTAAAATTATGTAAAGCCATTTTTAAACCCACATTCATGACACCAGGTTTTTATACCTACTGACATCAGAATCTTTGTGTTGAACCTTTTACTGGTAAATATAAAAACTCAGTTTGCTAAACTCAAAAAGAAGAGGTCATCTAAGTGGCAAAGGTCTCTACAATGACAGAAAAGACAGAAGTTGTGGGGCTTTTCTGTTTTCAGAACTCATTGTCACAACAGTCCTCTGCTTAGAAGTCACGTATCATAAGGCTGCTTTTAACTTACAATTACACATAATGTGAAAAAAAACCCAACAAGGTAAAGAGTTTGGCATCTCTTATTTAAACTGAATTTTATGTCCTAGAGGAGAACAAATACTTGAGTGAATTTCATCTGAAGTTTAGACATGAAGGACAAAGAAAGTAGCCAGAGAACATAAATCTGTAGGTGGCATATTTCTTCGTTTAGAAATCTGTCCTGGTTTTGGCTGGGATAGAGTTAATTTTCCTCCTAGTAACAGGCATAGTGCTGTGTTTTGGATTTAGGATGAGAAGAATGTTGATAACACACTGATGTTTTAGTTGTTGCTGAGTACTGCTTATGCTAGTCAAGGACTTTTCAGCTTCCCATGCTCTGCCAGGTGCACAAGAAGCTGGGAGGGGGCACAGCCAGGATAGTTGATCCAAGCTGACCAAAGGGCTGTTCCATACCTTATGACGTCAGGCTCAGTATATAAACTGGGGGGAGCCAGGGAGGAGCGATCGCTGCTCTGGAACTGGCTGGGTATCGGTCAGCGGGTGGTGAGCAATTGCATTGTGCATCACCTGCTTTGTATGTTATTATTACTATGATTATTATATTTTTATTATTACTACTACTGCTACTATTTTACTTTATTTCAATTATTAAACTCTTCTTATCTGAACCCAGGAGTTTTTCTCACTCTTACTCCTCCGATTCTCTCCCCCATCCCATAGAGGTAGAGGAAGTGAGTGAGTGGCTCCATGGTGCTTAGTTGCTGGCTGGGGCTAAACCACGACAAGGTCCCATACAGAAATATGTGTGTAATCTCTGTGTCTTGGGTGCAGGGACACACCTCATATAAGCTATATTCTATACATATAAAGACAGTCTGATGTGTCCCAGATTACTTATGCACCATGTGCCAAGTCATCTCAGTGCCTCTCAGATCCACTCTACTTGCATGATAGAGCTAATCTCAGCAATCCAATGCAGTGCATCAGTGTTCTCACAGACCTGAAGGAAATCCATATTTGATATGTGCATCACTTCCATGTGTCTATACAGAACTACCACTCTGGCCAGGTGCCAGAAATCTGGAAATCCCAGACATATGGCCAGAGTCCTCAAATTCTGATAGCACAACATTTCTAGGAGAAAAAAGGGAGGATATCTGAAGAAACACAAGTAACATAACCCTAGACACAAAACTTGATGCGCTATACTCTGCTTATGTTATGCTCTAGTTCTCTGCCATGGTTTGACTTTTAGTTTTCATAAATCTGGAAGAACTCAGTCTTATATGTGTTAATATATAAGAGAAAAATAACACCACACAGTCTGAATAACGGGGTTTGTGCAACATTTAGTTTCTGGAGGAAATTCAGTGACATGATAGAGGAAATAGGTACAATAATTTTGAAAATAATTTTTCATGTGACTTCTCTGAATTTTTCTGTTTATTCTTTAAGAACAGGCTGAAGGATCCTTACACAATATTAGTGCATTTTATGATCGAAATTTCCCTGTTCTTTTACAGATTAAGAGATGTTAATGCATTGAGAATATGGTGAGCGCAACAGTGACATTGTTGAGAGAAATAAATGGTTTGTGGGGGAAAGCATGGAAGGCTACATATTTAAATGACAAAGTCCTTTCATTCTATGAGGACATCATGTTCCTCTTGGTCTGGTCTGGTGAAAGAGAAAGAAGCAAGAAAATTTCTTCTTAGACTTAGTTAGATGCTAGTTTCTATGGAGACAAGTTTCTCCAGTCATTTTTATTTGCAGGCATTAATAACATAGACAATACCGAGCAGCAAGAGTTTAACCCTGGATTGAACCCCATATTGAGCACATTCTGTAGGGAGAAAAATGAATCTCTAAATTAGATATAAGAGCCATTCTACAATCTTGTTAACATACAATCTTGTTAACTGGACTCTGGCAGTACAAAGTAAAAAAACCTGAAGAGTCACGTATCTTCATACCCTGTCTCCTCTTTTTCAAACGGGCCTTGTACAGAGGCCTGAGCGGGCAGCATCGTCTGCACTCTGGCTATCCCTGCACCGCTGATCACATACTTTGCTGCACATTAATTATCTAACCCCTCGTTGCACTGGCACTCACAGAGAGGTCGGTGGTTCCCAAGCCTAAGGCAGTGACTGGCCATGCCAGGGGAGGTGAAAGCAATGGAACAAGCTATCTTTTTGAGTGCAATTGAAGTAATTTGGTGTGAATGTGAAGACCTATATCATTTTGCAAATTGAAGTGATCAAAAAGGGAAAAAAGAGCAGTTACTTTCAAGTAGCAGGCAGAGTCAAATTTATGTCAGAGAGGGTTTTTTCAGACTTTCCTTTCTCCCCTCCCTGCACATACTTTGATTTCCACTATATTTTAACTGAACAAACAATTTACAGTGAACATTCAGCTATCACATGTGTCTCTTACATTGGTAATGGAATATGCAGATCAGAGTATTAATTTTCTTGAGTTTCTTTTGCATGGATTAGGGGGAGGGAAGAGCTGTTATTGTTCAAACACTGAACTACTCAGTGGCATTCAATAGCAATACTTAATACTTGAAACCTCAGTTCCATTATTTAGATCTTTAATTACATGGAGGAATCAACCTTATAATGAATAGAATCTCCAAGCAGGCTGGTAGAAGAGATAAGTTAGGTAAACATTTTTAAACTCTTCCAGAACACAGAAAGATTGCCCAAGACCTGATTCTCAGTGTTACTTTTATATTCAAGAGGTATGGAACTTTAAATTTAGCGCGGTCACACCAGCTACAAGTTAAGTAATCCTACACACTGCCCAATCTGAAGAGCAAAGTGACAGAGAAATTGGCTCACTTTTGGCTGGACCTTTGAAATATGCAACCAGATTCCGCCCCTCTGTGACCCTTAAATGTACAGAATTACTGAAGTGCAATACCCAGAATAATGGCCAGAGATAATAAAAGGCCTGAATGTCCCAATTTTGAACAGCACAGTAACTCACTTTATCTGACTTCATTTTCTCTGTCAGAGTGCTGGGAAAAAGGTTAGTACAGCTAGGCTCTTCTTGTGCTTAAGAGTTCCTCTTTGCCTGTAAAACATGACAATTCCAGGACAAATGCCTGTTACTGCAAGTCATTATCTGTGAGTATTTTGGCACTGGTGTCTGGATTGACTGAAGCAAGTGTAAAATCTTGTCAGTAGGATGTTCAGAAAGCGGAAAAAAGTGCTAAGTGCACAAAAGACATATAAATTTCTTGCTTTAAAAAGCCATTGTATAGGGGGAAGGATATTAAACCACCTTTGCCTGCTTTAGCTTTGACAGATAGTCCAGTTATTGAATAAGCAGGAATGCATTTTCTTTTTCCATTTTTCCAAGAACATGACATGGCAGCCTTAATCTGAAACACAGAAGTAGTAAATAGGAATTTGATATACAGAGTTAAAAAGACTTTCTAAATGTCAGCAAAATGCATGCAAGGGCTCTGCCAAGCACACACCTTTAAAATAGAAGAGACAGGACACAGTTGATGCTTGCACAACGATGTGCTTTGAGAACTCCTATAATTAGTAAGTAAGCAAATCTGTGGAAAGTAGACAAGTGAAAGCTGGATTCCTTGTATCCTCTGGCTGGATTGCCTGGTTCTCACAGAGCATGAACCCTCACAGAAACGTCTCCTGCAGCCAGACACTCTCCCATCCATTTGGGGAAAAATTCTGATAAGCACTGTGTTTGCACAGCAGCCTTTCCCTCAGCAGAGGCATTAAAACCATATCTTTCTCTTGCTGTTGAAGCGATCTCTTTCTTCTACCCAGCAACCCACTTCCATGAAACCTGGAGTAGCTTCATATCCCTGCATGAGGCTGCAGCTGCCCTGCTGCATTTGACTGAAGCTGAGCAGCAGGTCTGTAAGTGAGGTTGAACAGTGGACTATCAGATGAAAAGACATCCCATAAACCTCATGCCCTTGAGAAAGTGACTACTAAGTAATTAGAACAAACTCTTTTCCCTCACAGCTTACCAGCCTGGAGCCCTCAGTCAGAGAATTTGATACAGGGATAATCTATTTGAGGAGTTAATTCATTCTAACCACTGCCTGTATTGTTTCTGTGGATGTATGAGTTAGTTATTTCCTCTTCTTCCTTCACACAGAAGCTCTCCTATAATTTGCAGGCCCATTTGATCTAACCTACTCAGGTCACTTCGTAGCTGAATTCCATCAAATTGCTCAAGGGTAGGTTAAAAAAACTGCACTTTTTTAGATAACTAGGTAGATATTAGGGCTTAATCTGAAAGTTAAAGGAAATAGTGCCACCAAAATTTATTTTTAAAAATATCAGAAATGAGAAGGAGGCAAGGAGGAAAGTGTGCTGTCAGGTTGGAGGATGAGCACCCATAAAACAGAGAAGTGCAGAACTCAGTGCAGAAAAGACAGGGCTGAAACTGCAGCAGGGCTGTGCAAAGGCTACAGGAAGGCAACTGCTAGATGACAGGCTGGTGAGGAGGAGGAAGAGGAGAAGGAGGAGGAGAAAGAGGAGGAGGAAGGGGGAGCTGATCTCCATCAAGCATGTGCAGAAGTGCAGGAAAAGGTAGCACTCTCCAAAAATGAAGAAGCCAGGCAAGTTGCCTTAGAGGGATGGCTGGGGCTGTCAGGGCACTGGATGCACACGGGAAGGACACCTATGCTGGCCACATGCAACTTGTGGAGAAGCTCCAGTGCAGTGGTGGCCGCCCTGTGCAGGAGTGGTTAGAGCCCATGAAAGCAAGGGGAAAAGGTGGAAAGAACCCCAAAAAGTTGGATAAATAGCACAGCTGACCTGGTGGTGATGAGCAATTTAACAGTGTGTCGTGGTTTAGCCCCAGCCAGCAACTAAGCACCACGCAGCTGCTTGCTCACTCCCCCTGCCCCAATGGGATGGGGGAGAGAATCGGAGGAGTAAGAGTGAGAAAACTTCTGGGTTGAGATAAGAACAGTTTAATAATTGAAATAAAGTAAAATAGTAATGATAATAATAACAATATAATGATAATAATATACAAAGCAAGTGATGCACAATGCAATTGCTCACCACCCACCAACCGATACCCAGACAGTTCCTGAGCAGTGATTGCTGCTCCCCAGCCACCCCCCCACCCCCCACCCCCCCCCCAGTTTCTATACTGAGCATGACATCATATGATATGGAATAGCCCTTTGGCCAGTTTGGATCAACTATCCTGGCTGTGCCCCCTCCCAGCTTCTTGTGCACCTGGCAGAGCATGGGAAGCTGCAAAGTCCTTGACTAGCATAAGCAGTACTTAGCAACAACTAAAACCTCAGTGAGTTATCAACATTCTTCTCCTAAATCCAAAACACAGCACTATGCCTGTTACTAGGAAGAAAACTAACTCTATTCCAGCCAAAACCAGGACACAGTGAGATGGTGGAAGCTGAAAAAGACACTCAAGAGGGATGACAGACCTTGAGGAGGTGAAAATTCACTGAAAAAGGTAGAAAAAGGGGGAGGGTGAAGAGCTGAGGAGAAAGAGAATGCAATTCTTTTGAGCATGCTTTTCATACCTCAAGGAATCACTCTGATTTTCAAAGATGTCCAAAGAGCAGAGAACATTGGTATTTTCATGATGATGTACCTCTTTCTATAGATTTATAAACTATCAATTTTTCCACTCAGAAAGACTGTCTCTCAATATATAATTGAAACCCTTTTAATATCTACTGTAAAGTGCAGTACACCATCTATAGGTAATTAAAAAAGGAGCGGAACACCTAGTGCCCAGGGAGGGAAGGAGAATATTCAGTCACAAAAGGAACCAGTCATCTGTCCTTCCTGTTTAGCACAGCTGAACAACTCCACATCTCACAGTTAACAAACTGTTGGCTTCCTGATGTGCATGCAACTCCTCTTCAAAAATAACATATATCCAGCACATTAGAGCTTTCCAAAACCTGTGGCAAAGTAATTAGAAAGAAAATTGGCACATTATCGATTGCAAACTTGACAAGGTCTTATGCAGTTACTTACAATGATTATACTGCTCCCTTTCTCTCCAGTAATTTTCCACTTGAGTAATCAAAAAATCAGTTTGGATTAAAGACTGAGCGTGTTTGACAACTTTGTTACCCAGTTGTTGTGTTCAGGAATTCAAATGTGTCTGATGTGTCAGGGAATACTTTTCCTGACGCTCTTTTTCTAGCAACTTAGGTGGCTTCTTGTGACTGGCTCAGTGCTGGCTCCACAAGATACACTGTGGTCAAGCTGATCACCGTGACAGTAAGCTGCTTTTTTTTCTTTACTTGGCAAAGTTGTGTTTCTTCCCACACTGTTAAAACAAAAAGGATGAGTAAACAGTTTCCAGGCTGATTTCAGTGTTGAATGCTGTAAATGAGCATGCAATCTGCAAAGAGTATAGTAGTTACTACCCTTTAACTGTGCTTTCTTGTTGCTGCTAACCGATTCTGCAATAAAACACATGCAACACATAAAACACCACATAAAACATAAAATGTTATTATTAAGCAAATGAAAAGCATTTCTCTTCATCTCAATGAGTGAGAAAGAATGCTGAATGTATTTAGAAAACTTTAGTGAACCTCTAGAGAGCTGATCCAGTTAAAAATTTACTTCTGGACATGATGAGCACTACCAGAGCTCCTCTCAAATGATAGTGCTTAAGGATGTGGAGACATTTAATTATAACTCCTTAGGACTGCATTTCCAGGACTCTTAGTATAATGAGGAGACCCTTTGCCCAGCAACCTACAAGCCACAGTTCTCTGATGCTTTGACCAGCTCTGAAATGAAAACTGGGTTCATCCTGATAAACTCTGTTTCACCACCCTGGAGGGACCCTGGTATACCTGCCCGCTGGCTATAACTTGAGGAAACAGGGACATCAACTTCTGCCCAAGCTGTAGAGCACATGACAAGATTGTGGCAGTAAATGCTTAGATCCAAACTGCAGGGGATTTTTCAGCAGTAGTTCATACTGCTCACCACCCCCAGAAAAAAATCTGCCTGGAGACTATGGGGGTTTTTTTTGATACTGAGAGAGAGAAAATATTTCTGGCAGCTGCTGAAAACCTGCAATCAGTTATTCCATCTTACTCCATCCTCACCAGTAGGAAATTCTTCAGAAGAGACCACTGAATAATGTGTTTGGACACAAGGGTAATGCAACTGAAGACTTTGATAAGAATAATCCTCAGTCCACAGGTTTCAGCACTAACTCTGTGGTGACTTGTGGCAGCCCCTAGAGCTATACATTGTACCAACAGGGCCTGGGAGGAGTGTGTCAACTGGACAGAAATGGGTAGTCTTCATTAGCACTTCTTTTTCTGATGAGGAGTGAATCTCCTCAATGACCCACTCTGGCTGACTGCTGGAGTGCCTTGGAGCACATGAGCCAGTTGTGCTCCAATGAGCCTGAACAGAGAGGCATCTCAGCAGCACACCAAACACCGCAGCCGCTCATGGACATGGGGGCACAGGGGATGCAGAGGAGCTGGCCTCCACCAAACCCCCTACTGTGCCTGATGCAGGTCACCAGCTGCCTCGCTCTACTCCTGCTGCATACTACGAGATAAACAGACGAAGCCAAAGATCCCCAGTCCCTCTAGATCCAGTACAACTGCCACATCAGAGAGGAAGAGGATGGCCAAATGGTCAACTGCTGTCTAGTAGTTACAGCTTCCCAACCCATAACTTTACTAGGCATTAAAAACTGACACATCAAGTGTAGAATCTGGTAAATCAGGACAGGGATGTAGTGGGTTTACATGGCTGCTTTATCAGTGGCGTTGTTTGCTACTTTTACCGTGTTTATTTTAGTTTACAGTCAGCAGAACATGCATCATTTGCCACCCCAAGGAAAGCCACTGCCTGGAGAGTCACTGCCTCTCCCCATCACGTTGATGGCAGCCATAACCAGTTCCCCAGGCAGGCTATGGAAGTGCTCGGAGAGAGGCAGGGGAAAGTCAATTCCTACAGGTCTGCATCGTGTCTGTCCCACTGCAGAAACTCCCTCAAAATAAACCTTGTCTCTCAATTCTACAAACTGATGTAACAGCAGAGGGAGGTTTGTAATACTGTTATTTATTCTCTCGCAGCAATGTCCACACACAGTTTGCTTACTCAAGCATTGTACAACAAGGGTATTGCTCTGCTCATAATGCTGCAGCTGTATCAAAAGAACGGAGATACAGCTTGCTTGCCCTTTGCATGGGAGAGCATAGCAGTGTTTGAAGAAGCCTGTGTTCTCTCTCAAATAATAGTACTAACAGCTTATTCAGGACAGAGTCCTTGATAGCATCCTGGTTTCAGCTGGGTTAGAGTTAATTTCCTAGTAGCAGGCACAGTGCTGTGTTTTGGATTTAGGATGAGAAGAATGTTGATAACACCCTGATGTTTTAGTTGTTGCTAAGTACTGCTTATGCTAGTCAAGGACTTTTCAGCTTCCCATGTTCTGCTAGGTGCACAAGAACCTGGGAGGGGGCACAGCCAGGACAGCTGACCCCAACTGACCAAAGGGATATTCCATACCATATGATGTCGTGCTCAGTATATAATGCTGGGGGAAGAAGAGGGAAGGGAGGGGACTGAAGCAAATAAAACACCTTTCCTCAGAGGTGATTAAACAGAACTGTGCTGCAGGTAGAGTTAAGCAATGAGGGTTTCAAGCACAGCTGCCAAAGCCTGAATGTCTGCTGTTCCCCAGTGCCTGCATGTTTGCATCCTCCCAAAATAGCTGGACATTGCAGGTTCACTTCAAATTAAGCTATTTCAACATAGCCATGGTTAGTTACTCCTTGAAATCTGAAAGTTTATCTTTAATGGCTTTTTGTTTTCTAAGAGGTCATTTAAATATTGGCATATCCTAACAAGGATTTTATTTTGATAGAAAAAGACTTGGGTTTACTGATGAGGACTCTAACAGAGAAACACAGTATAATAAAAGGTCAACTCTGGTCCTGAAATGACTTAGGCATTGTTTAGCTTTCTCATGGTTAATACTTCATAACCCCTTGACAGCTAGTTAATTCAATTTTTGTTCTCAAAAATAAAACCTGGACATGAATGATTCATTTTTGTGTTGAAGGGATTTTATTTTTTAATGCCACTAGTGAAGACAATTACTTGCAGTCTTCTCGTATGGTAGAACTATATAATAGACCTGAAATATTAATGCAAATTAATGCTGTCACAATTGCTTGTGTATATTCCTTTTGGCCACAATATGAGTTAATGATTAAGTTATTTACTATGACATTTTCTTTTGAGCAGGGGGGCACCATTTTTGAGAATATATTTCTTCAGTCTTCACTGACAAAACAGATCTTTAATTTATCCTAAATCTACCATTGATCTTTGACCCAGATTTGAAAGATTATCAGGTCATTTCCTATTTCTCATTTCTGACAATATTGATTCATGAAATCACACCAAATTGTTTTGACATGATTTTGGCTATCCTTAGCTTATCAGAATTACTGTGCTATTACTGAAATATTCAAGTTACTCTAGATTAAAATAGCAACCCTTCTGAGAAGGATAATTTTTAAAAGTCTATCGGAAGTCACAAATAATTTTGTTATTTATGATAATTATCTTTTTTATATCGTGAATAACTTGATTGCTTGCAATTGGTTCTCAGTTGTCAAAGATCATGAAAGACCTTATAGGCTTTCTAATTCTTTTAAAAAATGGCAGGCTGATCAGAATAGCAGAACAAAAATGATTTTGAGATTGAGAGATAAAAATTTATCAATTTTTGTGATGAAGTCACAAAAGTATTACTTTCTTGGAATTTCTGAGAAATAATTTTTTATGAGAAAACACTTCCCCTACCTCTAAAAATGTTCTGCAATATTAAATTTGGCTTTTTTCCCTGCTAGAAAAATCCAGTCAGTAGGAGGGCTTCCCAATCTTTTTCTCCGTTTAAGATCTATTACCATATTTTATAACTCTTCCATTATACCTCTTACTACCCATAAGCCAAGGAGGAAGAAACAAAACCAGTTTTTCATAAATACAGTTTTAAATGAAACGATCATTTCACAAGCAGAAGAACAGCACTTAAGTTGAAACTTAACATTATATTGGAAACATAATACAAATTCTGTGAGTTGATATAAACATGTCTAAACATAGTTGAATGGGAGGAAATGACAAGCAATCTTTGGTATACGCCACCTACCACAAGTCCTTAGATGCTACTTGTTGCATTTTATGGCTCCAGTATTGCTGTTGGAATCCCAATATGCACTATTAACAGGGATGAGGTTTTTAAAATGCCAGGTTTGGTTGGTATTCTTCATGCAAGAATACTGCATGAAGCTGCTCTGCAGAATAGCAAAAATAGAGATGTTAAATGGGCTTGTTACTCTTGAATAGTTTTTATATGGCATTGCAATCTGTGCTGTTAAAAATCAGATCACTTAAGACAAATTTATAACAAGGAGGGTCAGACAGCATCTGATAAGGGGGGAAGACAAAAGAAGAAATTTAGAAGAAAGATGCCAGACAGAATAAAAAGTTGAAGTTTACTTTTTTCCAATAAAATATTGATAGAAAATAGTTTCTTTGACATAAAAAATGTCAGATGCTGAAGTTTAAAAAATAAATCACACAACTGCAAGTATCTTAGAGAAATAAATTTCATCACCATATTTATTATTACAGTTTTTATGTGGGTTATACAAATTTTAGGAGTCGAGAAACATGTTTTGGTCTCCCAGGATCACATGCTGAAGTAGGATTGTAGGAAGAAGTGTCTCTAAATAATTCAAGAATATGCTTTCTGGTAAGGAAAATAGCACACAAAGAAATGGTGTCCATGTTGCAGTTAAAAACCACAGAGTATTCAATTCAATGAGTTCTTCACTATTACAATGTGTGTTGAGGGTAGTGAAGATAATGATTATGTATAGAACTGGGACACAGAGCTATTTGAGACATTTAGGGACATGAACACATATAGTAGGTTAATTTTTAAAGAATATTTGTTAAGAATATTCAGTCTTTCTCATTCCCATAGCTGACAGCAATCGATAAGGCAAAGGCACCACAATGTGTTTGTAAGACAGGCAAATTTGCTTCCGAAATACTAAGCTTGAGTTAGTCCTGGTAGTCTGGGTGAAGAAGCTTTACTGGCACACCAGAAAGCTGCTAGCTCACATCTCAGTTTAGATTCAAGTTGAAAGCTGCTGGAACTGAGCACCCTGGGAGCTGTATTATGCTGGGATTCATTCCCCATGCTCCTGGGCAACTCAGACCTCACGACCTCCAGTAAAGTCCCTTCAGACCTTGTCTCTTCTAGGTTTTGCATAAAGGCAGACTAGGGCTGGTATTGGTACACCGGGGGGCTTCCAAATTTCCTTTTCTGGACTACCAGTTCAATACAGGTCAAAGACTCCCAAACAATCTTTTCATCTGTAAATTAACATGCATCATAAGTGGTCTGTACTGTCAGTCAAGGGAATGTGCATGTGGAAGAAAATGGAAAAGCAGCTGTTGAGCAGCACCCACATCATTGTGAGCAGCTAAAGCCTGATGTGAGGAGGGCAGAGGAGAAGGGCTGCAAGAGGAGGGTAAGGCACTCACATTCCTCCAAAACTTTTTCAGGAATCTACAGCAGACCTAATTGGTACTTCCCTGATTTTTTAAATTTACTTTACACCAGGAGGATTTTCTTTTAAACTGAAGAAAATTATTTGCTGTTTCTAAACATTTACCTACTTTGAAAAATATATTCACATATCAACTAATTTTTAATTATTGTTGTTTCAAGCGCTGCAGGTTAAAACAAAGTAAGATTAATCCCCTTCGGTTGAAAAAGCACTATAATTCATACATATTGTGGCTAGAAAATAATTTTTGCTGAATAAAAATATTAAATGAAGATTGAAAAGTTAACTGCTAGAAATATTTTAATGGCTGCTTTTTAGGGACCAAATTCTGGGATCTTGATTCATAATAATTAAGGTGTTTCAGTTTCTCAGATTCTTTCATTAGCAGGTAGTAAGCCACAGCAACAAAAAGAGTCCTAATAGCTCCCAAATTTAGCTAGGGAATGATTGCATGAACAGTGTGAGGAGGGTCAGTAAATCCAAGGAGAGCTGGGGCAAGGTGATGCATTGCAGGGCTGTGACACAGGGGTGTTCCCAGGTGGCATGGCAGCCCATAGAACTGTAAGGACAGGACTAGCCAGGGAGTCCAAAATCTGAAGGGAATAAAAATGCATTTGGAAGAACTCCTTCATCCCGTCATTTGTGTATGCATAGTTTAGGACTAATAGTCCCATACATTTCAGTGGGGGTTATTCAATATAAATTTAGCTGAACCTTGACCTGCATTTTGCCTGTGAACAGTCAAATATAACTGTAGTAGGCTAAGATTTGGTTGGGAACATCTAAATCAATGTTCTCGTGATATCAGAATTTCAGATCCAGAGTGGAAGCACAATGTGTGAAATTAATATTCTCCAGTATATATACAGGCTGCTTGCTGGCTAAGGTGCATGGATAGCAGATCAAATTCAGATTAAACTGCAAAACATATTGACCAGCTGGAGCAGTATGCATTGCAGGCAGCAGTGTATTGTATTCCTTTAGAAAGAAGTCTAAGTAGGAACAGAGCTGCACAGTCCAGCCCTGCAGAAGTCCTACTAGGCACTGTTGAAATTAGATAGCAGCAAGCTGTGCAGAAGGCAACTTGTGAGGCAAGGCAAGTTGCAAGTGCTGCATATGCAACATGAAGACCCAGTTAGGCATGTTTTTAAGAGGAAAAGATTAATGTTCTTGTTTGAATGTATATGAATGTATATGCACAGAGGTTCTGTTGTGAAGAAAGAAACTAAGTATAAAATGTTTAAAACCTGTATTACATGACTAGGAAGCATCGCTGAAGGAATCAAAGTTACTCAGGAGTTTAAACCCACCCTTTGCATTTCAGACATGGGTTTCAGCATACTGTAGTATGGTTAGGAGCCTGCAGGACTGATGCAGAAATTCTGCAAGTGAGTAGAAGTCTCCCCAATGATTTAAATGGGTTTGGATGAGGCCCCAGGTCTCATAGGCAATAGGACATGTCCAAACTCCAGAGCAAACGTGGGATAACATGACGTGGGAGTGTGGTGACGAAGCAGCACACATCCAGATCCTGCTGTGAAATTAGCAGGAGAAACAGCTGGTGAGCCAACCCACATAGCTTTAGACTCTTCTGGATATTTAATCTTGTTTAAAATATAGAGCTACGAAGAAGGCAGAACTGTTATCATAGTAGAGTCATAAGCATCTGCCTCTTGAATGTGATATTTCTCTCAGGTATAGTAACACCACAACACTAATTCTGGGCTTAAATTATTAGCACAGAGTTTTCCTCTACCTCCCCCAAGAGCAGGCATTGATCCAGTGAATTGCAATGCAGAGACAAAACAAATATTCTCCACCTGAATATGGTCTTTAGCCTAATAAAATATGAGATAATATATAGTAGCATCCTTAAGCCATATATGAAGAAAAACAAAAAACAAATTCAGCCCACATCAAAGTTTAAACACACAAACCTTATTTTCTATTATTTTTTGCAGCTTTTATTTCCATATTGCCCTGCGGTTCAAGTTAATGGCTTTGTTCTAGTCAGTATTTTGCTAAAAAGATGTTAGGTGGACCACAAGGAAGTACAAACCTTCTACTTGTTCATAAATTTGATGAAAGTATGGCTGAACAGTCCTAGCCATATGTGGAAAACTTACTCAGTGCCAGTTTCCCTTAAAGTATGGACTATTGAAAAATTACACTCTCAGAGAAGTTAAATATGCCACTTCCAGCTATTGCATTTACTAACTTTAATTTGTTCTCCTGAACTTCTGTAGAAAAACAGATTTGTCTCATTTAGTGAACAGAAGACACTTACTCTTAGAAGAATATTTTTCTTTCTTCTCTTTGCAAGAATGAAAGAGTAGAAATGTAATGTTGGCCAAGGAGTACTGTTTCTCCTCAAAGATAAACAACTTTGTTCATCTTCTAGCAAGGACATTGTGGGTAACTTCCTTATCAAAGGCTCTCTGTTTTCCTCTTAAAATCTTTGTTGAAAAATGTCAAACTTCTACAGCATCTCTGAATTATGGATGAGAAAGCGCCCAAAAATGTATTCTGTTGCTAAAAGCTCCTGTCTGATCTGAATAAAAAAAAGATGAACAGCTGAAATTTGAAACTAGAGTTGTGATTGCAGAATCCCTTTTCCACCCTTAATATCAGCACCCCTTCCTAAAAGCACCAAAGTCCCCCTGAGGAGAAGATTATTCTATATGTGGGATAAGAGACAGGATCCTGAAAACCACTTTTTGAAGCATATGATTATGCATCCCATGTAACAAAACATAAGCTGTGTAGTAAAGAGAGAGGGCACCTTTCAAAAAAGAGATTTATAGTGTGCCTTGTTGACTGTATCTGATGGATGATATCACACTAATGTTTTAGCTGTATGTAATGTAAAAAAAAAAAAAATTTAATCTCACTTTACCTAATGTATATTTTTGCCTCAAATCTTTGTTGAAATTGGTGATTTTCAAGTCCATAGGGTAAAGGTTTATTTCATGCCAGAGAATATAGAGTGAACTCAATGGATCAGGTGTCTTGAAAATGTTTCGGCTCTAGCCTACTTCTGCAAGTCCACGCCAGGTTTCCCCATGACTTATGGTTTCTCCTCGGTGGGTTGTATAAAGCTGAACTAGTGATCCCAGTTCTTGGCAAAAAAGCTGAGAATACACTATAGTCTGCAGCTACTTATTGCTGCAGAAAGACCAAAGACGAAGGGTATTGGCAATCTTCCTAGCCCGAAAAACTGCCTCCGTGAAGCCAGGGCCAAAGGCCATGGATACGGCCATGTGCAAATTCCCATTTTGTGCCACCTCTGTCATTAAAACTTTTGCATTTCCCATGTCTGTAATCTGACAACTTTAATGAACAAATGTATGATAAGAAGAGTACAATGCTATTGTTCATCTTAGGCTTTAGCCAACACATTTTCAGAAGGAATGCTGTTCACCAAGCCATAAGGAGTTTAAACTCATGTAATCTGTTTGCTTCCCTTTTTCTTCTTAGTTTGTGCTACTATCAGGAGATCAAAGTAAATGGCAATTTCAAATAGTATTTTGCCAATACCTTTGTTATTAGCAACTAATTGCCAATGTGTTTGAATAGTTTGTGGTTTGGGCTGTTTGTGTACTGTTTGCTTCAACTATTCATATTTCAAATATCTGCTAGGTCCCACACTATTGTTTTTCCTCTCCAAAAAAACTATAGTTGCAATTTTAAAACCAGGGACTAGTGAATAATGGATTTTTACTGAAAATTTTCAAATGAATAAACATGAGAACTGAAATCTGTGAAGTTTTCAAAATTCGCAAAGGTTTTTCTTAATACAGTGGGCTGAATATGAATAGTTCAGCTTCTACATTTTTGCTGCTTTGGTTCATGAAGATGTTCCTGTATCAGTTTGTTCCTAGCAGAGCAGCTCTATCAGATGAAAGAGACAAACATTTGGGCAGGAAATATGTCTGCTAATAAGCCAAAGGAGTGAAGTTGTACCACCTTGAATTTTTAAATACTTTGACAGTCCACAGATAGAGGTCATCTAAAGTAAAGTATGTACAAGTTGCAATTGTTTTGGTGAAATCATACTAGGAAGAATCACATGATTATGCTATTTACCAAGGAACAGAGTCCCAGATATAAAAGAATTAGTAGTCAATATTAATCTAATAGACTCAAAAAGGGTTATTGGATGCACACTCTGAGACTATTAGATATTCTTCCTCATCATTTAATAAAGCTTGAATAATGTGGTCTTAGGGAGAAATCCTTCTGGTGATTGACGCAGGACAATACATTTTACAGCAGAACAGATAATTTCTTCTTTTATTGCCTCCCACCTTCCCAAATTTGTATGTTTTCAGGGGCATAAGTTAAAATATAATTTCCAAAACCAGCCAGCCAGCAACACCTTAGTTAGGAAATACTATAGTATCCTCCCACTTGTAAAATACTTTTCTTTCGTTACCAATTACAGTATTCAGCATCACCATTATTAGTGCTTGATTCTACTATGTAGAATCTTGAACCCAGGTTAATTTGAATGAAGAAGATGTCACTTAAGAGTATAACTATATGAAAAAAACATGATTTTCAGTGGTTCAGTGGTCACTCTTCTACTGCTAATCTAAATAAAGTGCTTGTTAACATGAATAAGTAAGAAAGCTAAGCCAAGCTAAGCACAAAATGGTGCACAATCCAACATATACTTAGGTTAATAGCTGCCTTTGTAGTCATTTGGATACTAAGATTAAAATATAAGCTAGGCTTTTACATTAAACAGCTCAAATGTTAATTGTGCTATTTGTACTTAATGCAGCTATTTTGAAGAAAGAATAAACACACCATGATATTTCTCTTCTTAACAAGGTACAACACTTTGTTCCTTGAATGCTGTTTATCACATTACAAGAATTTGAAAATGTCTGTAACTCCCCATGACTGATCCTAGGAAACAAACTTGACCCTGAAGACTTCTGTCTATGAGGAGGTGGCTGAAAAGTTTCCCAGCTGTGTCATATGTATACTTTAATGTTAAATTTTGTTGAGTGCTCAAAAGCAGTTTATTCTCTTCTTGAATCTGTTTGAAAGTAGTAAATTTACAGTGGTATTAATAGCCTCTTTAGGAGCTATATGGATCAATCTACAAAGATTTCTAGAAAGTTTTGTAGAGTTTTGTACAGAAATTAAAAAAAAACCATTCCTGTCAGCAGGTAAACCTGACTCTTCATGATGAGCAGAGGCTGGAGGGTGCCTGGGAGCTGCATGATGGCTAATGAGATGCACAAGAATTACTAGCAGAAGTTCTGAAACTAGAGAGTGATTTAAGTTACTCCAGTTTTGCTGCAGCTGAGTCAGTTTTCCCCAAAATATGACTAAAAGACACGTTTTTATACTAGCTAACAAAATGTGAGAAATTGCTGAGGTGAATAGGCATATTAATTAAAAAAAACCCTGCCTTGTGCTTGTAGGAGGAATGCCAGGCACTAGTATTCTGCAGGTGATAGTCAATGCCTACAAGGATAAAAGAGAAACTCTAGCAAGGAGAGGAGCTGGTGTTGATCTCCCTTTCCCAGAGGTTGCCCCAGTAAAAGCTCATTCATGGATAGGAAAACAAAAGTAAGGGGGTGGGACAGACTTCAGTGGAATTTCATACCCTTCCCACAAAATGCTTTTTGCCTTCCTGACTCTGTGGAAACGCAACAGCCAGTAGTACCAAAGGGGAAAAGAGTAGTACCCAAATGGAACAGAATTGTGGAAGAATCAGGACTGCGTTATCAGACAGAAATGTAATCAATCTGGGAATGGTGAGGTGAAAAAGTAAACGTCACCTTGGCAACCTGAGATAAACTCATGAAAAATGTAATGTGTTCCCTATGAGGGAGAAAATGACAATCAGATTAATATTGAACCAAGATGTTTTTATTCAGGTTCTCAGTACAGGTAAACAATTTGCCAAGTGATGTGAATACATAAAATATTTCTTCCCTCTCTTTCTAGAGTGGCCTACACATTCTAGCCATCACTGACATATCAACATGTTAAACAGGTCAGAGAAATAGGCATGGAAACTGATGATGATTAAATTTTATTCTGGTATCTGGAAAGGAGTACTGCAGTCGGATTGTTGCATATTTTATCAAAGCTTAATTTGGTTTCCTAATCTGATTTTGTAACTGGTACAAGAGGGAGGAAGACAAAAGATTTATGATTAATATTCAACAGAAACTTTAGGAAGTGTTTCTCCAATTCAAGTTTTGCATTTTCTTTCATTCTTTTTAGTTTTGACTGTCGGTCTTCCTTGACTTTTAATTTGCCTCACAGAGATTTGGTAGCTTGCTGAGAAATTCACTTTTCCCTTTTGTGCACTGTATGTTAGACTCACACGCTAGGTTTTGTTTCAGTCTGAACAACAGCCCAGAAGAATGTATAATTTCCATGCCACAGTAGCTGAGACTGAGGCAAAGTTTCTTACCCCATTGAGATGTGGCACACCAGCTTCCTTACAAATGCTGGTTCCACGCAATATCCTGGTGATAACCAGGAGAGGTACTCAGTCATGCCAAAGCCCACATGCAAGTTGTTACTCTATAAATTCAAAATGCAGCTTTGTCATTGGCATGAGAGACTTTGAAATGTAAATTACAGAAATTTCCTAAACTTTAGGCATAGATTTTCTTTGCTTATTTTCTTTCCTGACCTTTGGCTATATTTCAGTATCACCCTCTAGCACTCATGATGCATTCACATCTGGATGTGTTGTGCATACACTGCTTTTATAAAGTTTTTATGCATTTGTGTTAACATTTTATTCTTTGAAATTCTCAGCAATTTTAAATCCCATTGTTCCACTATAATTATTCCTCTGCTAGTTGTATAGACAGTCTCTTGTATAGCTTAGCTGCAGTCGATTTTCATTTAAGTTGAACATGAAAAAATACTTGGATTGAATAAAAATAAGTGGCTAAACAAGGTACTGCACTGTAGCAAAGCAAATATTATTAATTAACCAACTAACCAGGCTGGTCACTTAATATTTATTAAGGTATTCTTAAAGTAATTAAATAGTCAGATTTTAAAGCTACCAAGGGATCAATTTTGACTGTTTAGTCTGATTCACTGAGACAGGTCACGAATTTTTGTCCAGCAGTTTCCAAAGCTACCCCAAGAAGTGCAAAATCAGCTTCAAACTAAGCTGTTAGTGAGCAACCTACCACTGATATTTAAGGAAAGCTGGGAAACTATGGAAATTGTAGCACAAGGCCTTAGGTTAGAAAAAACTCACATCTACCATTTTTCACTTAAATATGTATTTGAAGTTAAAACATGTGCTGTAGACTCCAGTTCAGGAAAGTATGTCTGTTCAGAATGGCATTTGAGCCTCTGTATAGACTCATACAGTGATGATTTATGCTTAGTCCTTATCTTAAAAGTACCTATTTCATCCTGTTTACGTAGGATTTCCGTTAGGATGTCATAGAATCATAGAATCATAGAATCATCTAGGTTGGAAAAGACCTTTAAGATCATCCAGTCCAACCATTAACCTACACTACCAAGCCCACTCTAGACTAATCAAGGGTAGACCAGACTAAACCATATCCCGAAGTGCCACATCTACCCGTTTTTTAAACGCCTCCAGGGATGGTGACTCCACCACCTCTCTGGGCAGCCTGTTCCAATGCCTGACCACCCTTTCCGTAAAGAAATTTTTCCTAATTTCCAGTCTAAACCTCCCCTGGCGCAGCTTAAGCCCATTTCCTCTTGTCCTATCGCTAGCTACTTGGGAGAAGAGACCAACACCCACCTCACTACAACCTCCTTTCAGGTAGTTGTAGAGAGCGAGAAGGTCTCCCCTCAGCCTCCTCTTTTCCAGGCTAAACAACCCCAGTTCCCTCAGCCGCTCCTCATAAGACTTGTTCTCCAGACCCTTCACCAGCTTCGTTGCCCGCCTCTGAACACGCTCCAGCACCTCAATGTCTTTCTTGTAGTGAGGGGCCCAAAACTGGACACAGTATTCCAGGTGCGGCCTCACCAGCGCCGAGTACAGGGGGACAATCACCTCCCTGCTCCTGCTGGCCACAGCATTCCTGATACAAGCCAGGATGCTGTTGGCCTTCTTGGCCACCTGGCCACACTGCTGGCTCATGTTCAGCCGGCTATCTACTAACACCCCCAGGTCCTTTTCGGCCAGGCAGCTTTCCAGCCACTCCTCCCCAAGCCTGTAGCGTTGCATGGGGTTGTTGTGACCGAAGTGCAGGACCCGGCACTTGGCCTTGTTGAACCTCATACAGTTGGCCACGGCCCATCGATCCAGTCTGTCCAGGTCCCTCTGCAGGGCCATCCTACCCTCGAGCAGATCGACACTCCCACCCAGTTTGGTGTCGTCTGCAAACTTACTGAGGGTGCACTCGATCCCCTCATCCAGATCATTGATAAAGATATTGAACAAGACTGGCCCTAAAACAGAGCCCTGGGGAACACCGCTCGTGACCGGCCGCCAACTGGACTTAACACCATTTATCACTACTCTCTGGGCTCGGCCACCCAACCAGTTCTTTACCCAGCGAAGAGTATGCCTGTCTAAGCCGTGAGCTGCCAGCTTCCCGAGGAGGATATTATGCGAGACAGTGTCAAAAGCTTTGCTAAAGTCGAGGTAGATGACATCCACAGCCTTTCCATCATCTACCAGGTGGGTCACCAGGTCATAGAAGGAGATCAGGTTGGTCAAGCAGGACCTGCCTTTTGTGAACCCATGCTGGCTGGGCCTGATCCCCTGGTTGACCTGTACTTGCCTGTGGAGTTCGCTCAAGATGAACCTCTCCATAATCTTCCCCGGCACCGAGGTCAGGCTGACAGGCCTGTAGTTCCCCGGGTCCTCCTTCCGGCCCTTCTTGTAGATGGGCGTCACATTGGCAAGCCTCCAGTCATCAGGGACCTCCCCTGTTAACCAGGACTGTTGATAGATGATGGAAAGTGGCTTGGCAAGCTCCTCTGCCAGCTCCCTCAGTACTCTTGGGTGGATCCCATCCGGCCCCATAGACTTGTGAGCGTCCAGGTGGCATAGCAGGTCAGTAACTGCTTCCTCCTGGACTATGAGGGCTCCATTCTGGTCCCCATCCCTATCCTCTAGCTCAGGGGCCTGAGTACACTGGGGATGACCGGTCTGGCTGTTGAACACAGAGGCAAAGAAGGCGTTAAGTACCTCAGGCTTTTCCTTGTCCTCGGTGACAATGTTCCCCCCCACATCCAGCAAAGAATGGAGATCCTCCTTGGCTCTCCTTTTATTGCTGATGTACTTATAAAAGCATTTTTTATTGTCTTTTACAGCACTGGCCAGATTGAGTTCTAGCTGGGCTTTTGCCTTTCTAATTTCCTCCCTGCAGGACCTAACAAGATCCCTGTACTCCTCCTGAGCTGCCCGCCCCTTCTGCCAAAGGCGGTAGACACTCCTTTTTTCCCTGAGTCCCCGCAAAAGCTCCCTATTCAGCCAGGCCGGTCGATTTCCCCTCCGGTTGGTCTTACGACACACGGGGACAGCCCGCTCCTGCGCCCTTAAGACTTCCTTCTTGAAGAGGGCCCAGCCTTCCTGGACCCCTTTGCCCTTCAGGACCGCCTCCCAAGGGACTTTCCCAACCAGGGTCCTGAAGAGGCCAAAGTCTGCCCTCCGGAAGTCCATGGTAATAGTTTTGGTGCCCCTCCGCTTAGCATCACCCAAAATTGAGAACTTTATCATGTCGTGGTCGCTAAGCCCGAGACGGCCTCCGACCTCGACATTTCCCACAAGCCCTTCTCTGTTGGTAAACAGCAGGTCAAGCGGGGCACCTCCCCTGGTAGGCTCGCTTACCAGCTGCATTAGAAAGTTATCCCCCACATGCTCTAGGAACTTCCAAGACCCTTTCGGAACGGCACTCGCCTATCGCTTAGGACCGACTGACCCATGTTCAACTGCTGTTCACATGGAACCCTGCTCCACTTCGGCCTTCAAAGCTCTCGTTTGAATATTTGCTACTACCACCAAGATCTGCACCTGCGGCGGCTCCACCCGGATGTCCTTACATCCTCATCAGACTTGACAAATCACAACCATTCAGTCCACTAGTAGTACTCTGCACCCAAAGTAAAGCATCTGCATATGTCTTTCCTGGGGAATAATATTTGAGGTTGGGATGTGTAACGTTTAGTCTAGGCAATAGCTTTCTCAAAGACACTAGTTGATTGCCACTGGCAGGGAAAAGGCATGCTTCAAATGGGTAAACATGTAATAACAGCAGTTGATTGAAATACTGGTGGATTTTCTATAACATCTAACTTGCAGTATTTTAAACAGACCACGTAGATTTTTCCAGCTCTTAAGCTAAGAGACAGCCCTGGGACTGAAGCCTGCAGCTGTGCACGCTGGCTTCTGCACTAACCCTCCAGGTCCCTCACAGTGTATTTATAACGGAGCTTGCTGTCAGGGCTACTTCCAGGCACCAAAGCACACCTCGTCTCTCCAGACACATTTGTTTTCTGTCCCCAAAACACACTGGGGAATAATTTATTGCTCGCTTCCCCAGCTCTGTGTTTGGTCCATGACAGGCTCCAGGACCCTGGCAGTGTGCAGTGGCTGCTGGAGGAGCTGGGAAGGGCCCATAGTTCCCACAGCCCCACGCAGGGCTGGTGCAGAGGCTGTTCTGGCTCATGTTGTATCTCTTCTCTGAGGACCAGTGCACAAAACGGGAAAGCCAGAAAGCCTGTCTTGGACTTGGAGGCTGATTTTATTTCTTTTGCATTGCACAAGCCAAACTGAGCAAGGAAACTATCCCAGAATTAGAATAAAGTAGTAGCAGGAATGGTATAGTAGGTTGTTGGAAATAAAAAAAAAAAATTCTAGCTTTCACAGCATCTGACAGTCAAACTCTATTAAAACACAATCACCTTGTTTGAAGCTAGTAACTATAGTCTTATCACCAACAGTGGGGCAAACTTACCTCCTCAGTTCTTCGTAAATCTGAACAGGGACTTCACTTGCTTGTTTAAAAACAAATATAGAAAGTAAGATTTAATATGAGCACACCCTAATGCAAGTTCTTCATTATCCTACATACTCATGGCAAGAATCTCCTCCAGACTGTAAATTAACAAAGAGTTTAACCTGGAGAAGCCAGGAAAAAAGTGCATCAAGTGTACTTAGCGTTCTATTTAAATTTTCATCTTTTCACATCATACACCACAAGCCAGTTGGTAAAATATTTTGGGGTTTTTTTATATGCATGGGGCAGGGGATGCTATTATAAAGAAAAAAATGTCTACCAGAATCTTAAAACTGCTATATTGACATGCATCCCTGGAGTCACTTTTTTTCCCCTCTATTTAATGTCAGTTCTTACAAATGTTGATTTCAAATGTCTACAAGCCTAATCTTAATAATAGGAGAGATTCAACTGTTCTCATAAGGAATTTCAAATAATACTAACACAGCAGTCGTATACAAAAAAATGGAAAACTAGAGAATTATTTATGGTAGCCTCTCACTGTTTGCAGAAACATTTGTGGTGCGTTGGAGGCTAATAACTTGAATTTGCTTTCATAAGTCATTACAGATGATCTATATAGGCTTGAAACAGAATTTTCCATTTATCCTTTGTCTCTGAGAATAAGGAAAGATAAGTAGACAAATATAGCAATATAGGAAAGCTTGGTGCTTTTCTGCATCCTTATAATGAGGGATTTTAAGTGTCATAAGATGGTACAGAAAGATAGTAGAAGCTGTATCATTTCCTATTACAGTTGCATAGAGATGAAGAAGCCTTCTGTATTCGTGATTGTGCCACACAGAATAAATGATGAAGCAGAGAACATTTAATTTCTTCCTCAGCTTGACAGAAGAGGAAGACTGAATATTGGAAATTTTTTATATTTTTCATGCAATCATAGCTTTCTGATAAAGTTCTAGCAATACAGATGCGTAAAGGTTGGATGTCACTCCCACCCTGCCGACAAAGAGGAATGTGACTTGGGCAGACCTTTGCAATGAAATTGCCATGTAGTATGGCTATGACAACACTAGAAGGTACCCTATGGGTTTCTCTGCAGTCTGGCACTAATCGCTGTCTCTCAGCAGGCTCCCGAATGCTATTCCTGGAATAACACCCAAGCTGAAAGAGTCCAACCTCTCCTGCCTTGCAGATCCTTCTCAAGTCCCCAGAGTTTCACAACTAAGACTGGGACACCATTCTTCATGGCACCTAACCCACAGCTCCTGCACATCTAGCACACAGTCCACCATCATTTGTCTGCCCTATCCATACTGTGGTATCCCACCACCAAAATAATAGGTGCCACGTGATTTACATACACTATTATCCACTAGCACCTCCTAATACAAGGAGGATAAAAACCTGGTCCAGACAGCTGAGACCATCAGTCTTGCTCGTTGTTCTTCCAGACACCTGCACCTCACCCCATGCAGGGATAATTTTTGGAGCTGAGGCTCAAATGTAATGCAAGCTACATTAGAGCAAGCCCTTTGCAATACTCCTACCTCCATCACAGATGTTTTCCAGTTAGGTTTCTATGGCCTAGAAATGCATGGTAATGGAGCAAGCTGGTCTTCTTACTTGTGTGGAGCCTGGGAGATGAGGAGGAGGCAAGCAGGAACCTCAGTGTGATGAGAGAGCCTGGGCACATAGGCTGTGCTATATTGTATTGCCAAACACAAGATTTCCATCTATCAAATCAATCTCGGGGTTGCCTACTCCTGTTTGAGAGACCCCCTTAGAATTCCTTATAAGGGCTGGGTATTCTGGAAGTTTCCTTCCAGGCATATCAGCTAGACCTTCCTCATGCTGCCCAAGGGCAGCCCAGACACAAGGCTTGGTGGATGAGGGGGGATTTTGCTAGAGTACCTTCTGCACACCCATAGATGGGTTTTGGTAACAAGCTTGCTGTTCATCTCCTGAGCTGCTCCTGCATCTAACCTCACAACCCAAGTAACAGGTCTGTAGCACATCCCTTCCCTGGAAACCTCATCTTGCATGATGTCTAACTGATGTAGAAGACCTTAAAGAAGTTTTTAAACAGAGGTCTTTAAATAGTACCAATGGAAATGCAGGGCTACTCTTCTCCGTTATATTCTCATGCATTCCCTTTGTGGAATGAAGGTGTTCAAGAGAGGCAATTCCTGCATGCTTAATCTGACAAACTTCATGAGTCAAAGTGAGCTTACCACAAGCAGTTTGGCTGTAGCTAACTGATGCTCACCTATTGCTTCTGCTGGTCCCAGTGATGTTTATGTGGTTTACAGTAAGATGCAGCAGAAGTGCAAATGTTCTCTGCCAGAATCTTCATGAGGAAAAAACTTTTATAAGTTTTTTTTTGAAAGTAACATTTGTATTCTTTTGTATTGAGCAAAAATTAAAGGAGCCTCGTATCTTGTGTATGTTGGATTTCAAAGTTTCACTACTTTAGGGAAGTTTGAAGCCAGGAAGTAGGAAGCCAAGTTTGATCATATGTTCTTTGGTACTTTCGATTGATCTGTGCTGTCACTTGGGATGTATACATTAATTACTCTCAAAGTCCTGTTTTCTTGAGCAGCTTTATAAGAAATTCAAAATAATGTTCATATAAAATTATTTAGCCAGAACTGGAGAGGCTGGAAGTAGTTTTATGAAGTACCAGGTATTCTTCCTTTTCTTATCACCTGTTATTTCTTTTAACATTTTTTTTTTCATTATTATTTCTCTTACTCCAGGGCAACATGGTCTCCTGTGATTTTTCTTTCAGCCTGCTTCTCAAAGGGGAGCCAGGCAATTTGCCTGGCTCTTTCCTCCAGCTACTCCCTGAAGTCTTCCAACTTTTCTCCCTGTACAAATTCCTTCCTCTATTTTGCCATTTGCTTTTCTATAGCTGTATTTCCTTCAGCCCAGGCTTCCAACAGGGCTGTCTTCCTCTGGCTGAAATATCTGCCAAGTATCAATGTGGAGGAAGAGACCTAAGTGAGATTATGGGGGCTCAAAAACAGAAGAGTTATTGCAGATCAGATCAGCTATAGCAATTAATTCCACTTAATGCAGAAGACAACTGAAGGAGTATTAAGATAAACCATAACTCAGTGTTTTTCCTGAATGTGAGGAGCACAGGCAAGTATGGCTTCTGCGGCCTGATTGCAGAATAAAAGCATTATGAGCTGCTATACTGGGATTGTATGCTCAAATTTTTAAGAGATCCATTGTTTATCTTGAAACTCTTGAGTAATGGCTTAATTACTATGTCAGAATAACTTTCTGAGGAGAAACCTGATAATAGAGGCTTCTATTATCTAGTAGAACAAGAACTGGTGATGGGAAGATTTCTTACTATGCTTTTAACCTATTATTAGGAATATGGTAGAAATGTCAATAGTGCTGCAGAATAAGCAGATGTATTTGCTAAACTTTTCTAGTTGGTGGTTGATGCAATATAGATCATTAATTCCTCTCCTCTGATGATAATGATACTAATCAAAGATTATATTAAGCCAAAACAATAAATGTTAGACATTTTTCAATAGTAGATACAAACAATTTGCATTTAGGAGCTTTAAAAATGCTTAAGAACCTTCTAAGTAATTTATGTTGATTTAAAATGTGCTTTAGAAATTTGAAAGATTAACTTGTTATGAAATTTAAAACAAGTAAACTGAATGAGACAGCCAATCCCAGGCTTGTCAATCTGACACTGATCTGAATCAGATAAAGAACATGTTACTCTGATAATGGAAAGCTGAAAGAGAAGAATAAATAACACAAACATCCAGAAAATAGGTCTCGTCAGTCTATGCTGACATCATTTTATAAGTTCAGTAGATAAAAGTGAAACTGATGGAATATCCCTAGAACTGTGTAAGGCATTTTAATAGGTACAAAATGATGTCTTGATCAGTAGAACAAGAAAGATTGAAGGCATAAAGTCAGAAGGAAATAACATGACTACATTTGCACAATAGAGAACATGATCTGCAGAGGCGTCCTGAAATGAACCCACAGGTGATGACTGATATTCAGCTGGAAAAAAGGGTCAATGCAGTCTTCCAGTGTTTAAACAGCAAAGTATGTTGTTGGAGCTTCCGTATTTATTATTTTGGTAACTGCTACTGAAACACCCCCAGTTCAAGAAAGATGTACATAATATAGGAAAGCATTGGAGAAGAATGCAGGAATAAATAAGGATATGGAAAGCATGTTTTATGGAAATATATGAGTACTTGATTCAGTTGATGAGTACTTCTTCAATTTTGTTTGCATATCAAAACCTAATGGCTCATATGCAACTTCACGCTAAGAGAAAAGACAATAATGATCAATAGGGGTAAACTAGTTGGAAGTTTTTGTGAATTTGCTATCACTAGAGTATTTCCTTTTCAAGGATGGAAGTTCTGAGCAATATTGTACAGTTTGATGATTTGCTGCCTATAAAAGCTGTGGTCCCAACCCATATTAAACCATGAAGAAAAAGTACTTGGGGTGACCTCTGAGAGGTAGGAATACTACTTTACAAGGCCAAGTGCCGGGTCCTGCACTTCGGTCACAACAACCCCATGCAACGCTACAGGCTTGGGGAGGAGTGGCTGGAAAGCTGCCTGGCCGAAAAGGACCTGGGGGTGTTAGTAGATAGCCGGCTGAACTTGAGCCAGCAGTGTGCCCAGGTGGCCAAGAAGGCCAACAGCATCCTGGCTTGTATCAGGAATGCTGTGGCCAGCAGGAGCAGGGAGGTGATTGTCCCCCTGTACTCGGCGCTGGTGAGGCCGCACCTGGAATACTGTGTCCAGTTTTGGGCCCCTCACTACAAGAAAGACATTGAGGTGCTGGAGCGTGTTCAGAGGCGGGCAACGAAGCTGGTGAAGGGTCTGGAGAACAAGTCTTATGAGGAGCGGCTGAGGGAACTGGGGTTGTTTAGCCTGGAAAAGAGGAGGCTGAGGGGAGACCTTCTCGCTCTCTACAACTACCTGAAAGGAGGTTGTAGTGAGGTGGGTGTTGGTCTCTTCTCCCAAGTAGCTAGCGATAGGACAAGAGGAAATGGGCTTAAGCTGCGCCAGGGGAGGTTTAGACTGGAAATTAGGAAAAATTTCTTTACGGAAAGGGTGGTCAGGCATTGGAACAGGCTGCCCAGAGAGGTGGTGGAGTCACCATCCCTGGAGGCGTTTAAAAAACGGGTAGATGTGGCACTTCGGGATATGGTTTAGTCTGGTCTACCCTTGATTAGTCTAGAGTGGGCTTGGTAGTGTAGGTTAATGGTTGGACTGGATGATCTTAAAGGTCTTTTCCAACCTAGATGATTCTATGATTCTATGATTCTATGATTCTCTTACAAACAGCAAATACAACCTGGTTCAGTTCCTGGAAACAGAGGTCACAAGTTTTCTGCAAAGACTCTGTCTCCACCACAGGTATATGAAAGCTGATGAGCAGAATTTTAAGAAAAACCACAAAGGCATGCTGTCAGATCTGCCCCACACTGGCAGAGATAGCTCCCAGGACTCCTAGGTGCATCCCTGATTTTCCTAGATGATCATTACTGCGAATCTGCATAGAATTGCTTAGTCTAAAACCTACTGCAGGCAATGAGTCTTCAGTTTGGACCTCTGTGAAATAAGATGGCCATAATCACAAGAAAAATACATAAAAGTGTATTAATCGAATAAATTCCAAGCTGTTTTACACTCCTAGCATATTTAAACTATACTTTTCAAGGGTACTGAAGGGGTGTTTTAATAAATTCAGATGAACATACTTCAGCATTTTCAGTTTTCTTTGAGAGTCTTAAGTTGCATTGTTCTTAATGCAGATGGGTGAAACAAATGAGTGTAAAGCTATACCTTCATGCTACCAAAACACATTTGAAAGCATGACCTCAAAGTTCTTAGTGAAATAACACAGCACCACAATTTAACAGGAATATGTATACCATGTTATCTAAGAAAGGTAAAGAAAAAGAGGAAAGAAGGCTAAAAATTAATTTTCTACAAACTTAAATTCTTATTCTGCTTTGAAGAGAGGGCTGGGAAAACATCATCTTAGTAAAAGATAAGCAGCGATGTCACTTCAAGTACCCTGTGTTTAGTCATGTATATAACCTGACCTTAGCTTCGAATTAATGTGCAGTGCTTTCTTATTAGTTATAGCTCCTTTCGAAGGCTTTACGGTCATACCAGTTTTTAGATTCAAAGTGCCAATATGCTAAACAGTTACAGTCACATCTTAATTGATAGTGCTAAGAGGAATATATGTAGGTATCTAAAACATGACCCATGGTTGGACTAATCACATGAATGTTGCAGGCACATATTATTCTGCTCAGGGAAACAGAAAATTTCATTGCTAATTGTTTAAAAAAGGTTTATTTAACTGGAATTTACATTTCTTTAAGTGACATTTCCAGACAGAGAATGTCTAAGCTCTCATTAAAGTACATTTTATTAATAATTAGTTAGTACATATCAATTAATTTGTCAAAGACAATTTCTTTCCTTTCACCCTATCCTTTTTGCATAATAGCTTGTCTGCATAAACTTGTTTTTTGTCTTCTGTTCTGAAAAGTGGTTCTTAGGAGACAGGTAAAGAATGAATTATTAAAAAATCCAGAGTATATCCACTAATGTCGAGCTAACCTTGTTACTGCCAGACTGACTAGATAAAATCTAGCATAAAGAAAACGATTACCCTGATTTTAGACTCTGTGTGGCCTCAAATTAAAATGCCTGAAACAGGGCCATACTTCTCACTATGCATACGTTCCTGCTGCAATAAGCACTTGTGCAGCAAACATAAATCAGGGAAAATGACATCCCATTCTGAACCATTTTATGTTATAGCATAACTGGTAAAGTCAAGAAGGGGCAAGGAGATTTATTCCATTCTAAACTACTGCAAATGAGTTTCACAGCAAGAAGTCAGAGCTTCCCTGAGCACAAGAGATCTTCATGTTCTTAACTTGTTCCTGTGAATCAACAACTTTACTTTTTATAATTGCAGAGAGCAACCCTGGAGTCCTAACATCCATTTTGTATAACCTGCATTTCAATTAGAGACAGATGCATTAATTATTAAACCGAGTATTATTTTTGTTCCTTTTATTTGTGGTGCAGTTAATGTCCACAGCCGGATGGCCAGCCAGGTACTTGGTATGCATGGGGCAATGGCTGCCAGTCAGGAAAGGGTTCAAGGCTAACAGCTCACTGAGCTTGTGCACTGGGATGCTGAAGAAGTGCGATCGGGCAGGGCTGGAGCAGTGTGGGAAACAGTGGCTGCTCACAGTAAAAAGCAGAAGGGGGAAGAGAGGACAGGTGGTACTCCAAGAGTGGGAAGCTCTGCCATACACCTTTAGCTTGAAGGTATTTGGGGTGTATATAGTATCTATATAAAGAACAAAGACCTGGCTACCCCATGAGGGGTGATTTACTAAGATGGGGATTTCAGTGAAAAGCTGCACCTTATGCAAGATGAACACTCTTTACCCTGAGACAGGAGTGACGGTGTGCTGTATCTTTGGACAGAAAGCAAGAAATCTAATTGTCTCTGAAGCATGTGGGCTGCCAGTAGCTGGAGGCACGCCCCGAAAGGATGCCATTAATATGGGTGGCCCATTCTTCCAAGATATTTGTTTGTAAATGTCTGCTCTTGGCATACGTTACTGTGAACTTAGGAAACTTCTTCATTACCTGGGCTTACATCCTATACGATGAATGTACTGAGACTCCAGAGATTGGAGGGCAAAGGGAAGAAGAAAAAGCAATGCTGAATGAAAGTTTTTTTAACTAAAAAGAAATCAGGTGGAATAGACAAACTGGAAACACTGAACACTGGAGGCCTGAGCCTTGAACGAACTAGCTCTCTGACAGAAACTTAGGGAGATGTCTTTGCTGTTGAAAATATACAGGGTTACAAGCAAACTCCCTTTTTGCCCATATTTACCAGGCAAAACTCCTCACACCTCAACAAGTGAGAGTTGAAGCCTTTGGCATGTGGGAATAAATGTGCTGCTGGCTCCTGCCCTGGTTGCCTGTCCTACGCAGTGTGCTATGTTAACACAAATATGCTATGCATTGGAAGCATATGGGTAGAACTCTATCCTGCTCCATCCTCTCTGCTGCAGAGGCAGCAAGGTCGGCTGGAAGGGTGGGGAAGATGGCTGGCATGGCAGTGACCTAACTGCTCCTCACTCCTGAATGACATAGGCTACAAGAGAATACAGTATTCCTCAGTTCCCATGACTTTTTATTCCCCATATCTTTCCTAGGCATTCCTGAGAAGACCAGTTCCTAGTTTTTTAAGGCACAAAGTCAGGCTGAGAACTGCAGGATTTGGTTAGGATGACTGGAAATCTGATAAACTGTGTGGAAATTGCTTCTAAATTTCCATTGAGTGTGATGCAAGATAGGCTTTTTCTCCCCTTTTCTCTTCTCCTTTCCGACTTACTTATTTTTTGAACACTTGATAATTACCTAAGTGAGGGAATACAAAGTACCGATTTGTTATTTTCAGTCTGCCAACATAATAAATATTCAGAGTTTTATTTTTAAACTTTAACAATAGAAAAACAGATGGCATGAATAATTCTGTAGTGTCCTGTGCACTATCAGTATTGTCAAAATGCTACATGCACTAACCTTACACAATCTCACAGCACGGCAGGGAGGGGTAATATGGTGGCAGCTGTGTTGGTATTTTTGTTACAGTGTACTGACCATTTCTGCATGCACAGAATCAGACAGACAGAGAAAGACTCATCAAATTGTGTAGGTTGGAAGAGAACCCTGAGGCCACCTTGTCCATCCTCCTGCTCAAAGCAGGGCCTGTTAGAGCATGTTGCTCAGGGCCACATACCATCAAGTCTTGAATATCTCCAAGGATGGAGATCCCACAGACTCTCTGGGTCACCCGCTCTAGTGTTTGGCCACTCTCACAGTGAAAATATTTCCTAGTGTCTAATGGGAATTTCCATTATTACAGCCTCTGTCTGTTCCTCTCATCCTATCACTGTACAACTCCAAGAAGAATCCGGCTCCATCTTCTCTACCACCACACACTTCATAGTTGCAGACAGCAATAATATCTCCCCTGAACCTTCTTTCCTTTAGGCTGAGCAAACCCGTTTCTCTCAGCCTCTCCTTGGATGCCAAGTGCTCCAGCCGCTCCCCAAACGTCTTGGTGGACCTCCATGGCACCTCAGGCATCCTCCAAAGCTGAATTTTTCAGTGTAAACTCTGCTTCATAAAACATGCAATGCCCTTGCCCAGCTGATCCAGACCCAGAACACATCAGAGAGACACAGCACAGCTAGGGAAAAATATCTGCTTGATTCAAGTCTCTCCTCCTTCCCAGGAAGTGTTTTGACAGTCTTCTGTATCTCCCCTCAACCTACTCTCTCTTGGGTTTTTTGTGGTTTCCAGCTCTTCATACTTTCCAGACCTGATTATTTCCATTACTTTCCTTTTTGTCGATAGCCTGTGTTTGTTTAAAGTGGAATAATACTCAAAAGCCTAAAGTTAGTAGTTTAATCAAATTGGACATGAACAAAACTGTGACAGTTTTACGTGATGACTCCATCTGCATGGGAGTTCAGCTACTGCACTTAGATATAGCTTCTTGTTGCATGGGGCTAAGCTAATCCTTTATGCTCTGTGCAGAAGGCAATGTTAATTCAATCAAATGGAAGTTCATCTAACGTGCCTAAAAGTGTTAGCTGTCTTCCTTAGGGCTGCACCTTGAATGCAGGGGCACATGGGCTTACAAATACTGAGAAGTGATTATTGCAATAGCCACATGAACTGGAATTACAGCCCAACTAAGGGATTTCTTTCTTTCTATGTACAGTTCATTTCACAATTGTTTTCCATACAAATGTGATGTGAACTTGGCCTTAATCAACCACAGGCTGTATTTCATGCTCATTTTCTTGGAAAGTGCAAAACATGTTGTTCCAAGTTTGCAAATTTAAGTATAAATTTATTTCATTTCAAGGGTAAAATTATTAACTTAATTTAAGAGGAAATATGGCTTATACTTGGCGTCTTTTTGTTTTCTTGCTTGTCGCTGAACAACTATTGTTTGCTTTTGATATAAGTGCTGCCTCATGTCAGTGCATCAGTAATCTTAAATGATTAGGCTTGCTGGGGTTTTGTACAAAACATTTAAGGATAGAGGTGGATACGCAGCATATTCACTGCTCTAGTGATTTCCATTTAAAAAGACACATTGCCTGTAAAGCTGCATTGTCATTCAAAATCCAATTTAGTAGAAGTATATAGTTTGAATTCTTTTAACTCATGAGTACAAACAATTCGTCCTTGTATTCTTACATGGCATTTCTGCCACTCGTTTCCTCTGTTTGTATTCCATAATAGCTTTTGTTTTCTCTGTTGCTTCTCCCTAGCAATTTATTTCATTTATCCTTAAGTGCATCCAAATATTTGATCACAAAACTCAAATAGCAGCTCTGCCAATTAGAGGGAAACAACTTTGATGTGCCTGATTACAGATGAAACAAAAACAAATGTGAGTACTTACAAGAAAGACCATCAAGCAGAAAGACAAACAGCTAAGAAAACAATCCTTTGGTTGTGAAGTCATGACAAATTTAGAGGGATGAAGAGGTTGCATCCAATGGAGGCAACATGAAATAAAATAAATAAATATAATGAAATGGAGCAAGATTGATAGGCAGAAGAAAATGCTGAAAGTAATTTGTTTTTAATTCAGGAAAGTTCTTCCTAAAGGAGGTTTATGTAGGGGGCTGATGTATAGTATTAAATAGTAAAATTGTCAGTGACAGTGATCGTCTGCCAATACATGCTCAGTATGTGTCAAAATAAATTAGTTGGAAAGTAGGATTTGGAAAGAAAAATTTATATTGATAACAAAATTAAGCAACAAATCAATGGATAGTGATGAAAAGATTTAATTTAATTTATTTTTTTTCCTTTTCTATGAAATCATTTTATGACCTTTCAAAATAAAGAAATCAGAAAGACATTTCTTGAATATTGTAAAAACAAAATAGTCCCACAATAATTTCTTATCCTCAGTGTGCTACATGAAGGGCCTAATCCCAAAGCCATTTGATGTTTTAGGCTATCCCTCCATGGATTTTAATGGTGATGGGATTCCTGAGGTCCCTTGAGCAGGCATTCCCAGTGTGGCGCACTTGTTATTAGTAGGGTAGGGAGCTTGTCCTGTTTGCTTCCTAATACTTCTAAGACAGGTGATATGACAGTAACAAAACACAAGAACTGCTGTCCAAATGCCCTTGTTGAGTCTTTGTTCCGTTTTCACCAAAGCTAATATGACATGTAAGGTAAATTCGAGGAATGAAATAAAGGTTAAAAGTTGATGTGTGAAATAATAAGAGATTCATGTATAAATGGATAGAAAAAGTGGGGACTATTTAATCCAGGGGAGGGGGGGAAACAGAGCAAAAAGGTCCTCCGGAGTCATGTTAGGGAAAGAAGGGTACTTCATGACCACAGGTTTTTGTCATATTCCTAACACAACTCATTAAAACTCACTGGAAAAGTACATCCTATTTAGTGCATTGACATATCCTGACAGGAGTCAGAAATATTCTTCTTCTTCATTTGTAACAATAAATAAATTGTCCAAATGTTCATTTAACGCCAAACAGAATTCATCTGATCTGAAAACTAAACAGTTCTGGACGCAGTTTTTGGCCAGGAGATTTCCCAGATGCCATAAGCACAGGCCATGAATTGTGGCTGAACGCTTGGCAAATGCCAGACCACAGAAATCAAATGAGTGGAAAGACTTCTTTTGGCCCAATCACAGCTGCTGATTTGAGAGATGGAATACTTTGGTTTTCGTGGGGCCTTGTGACATACTCAATTCTGACAACTGCCAGAGGCAGAACTGAGTGATCTGACCCAGGCTGTCAACTTCCAGTCTTTTATGACACCACTGGGTGAAAAATGGGGCATGTGAGCAAAGTACAGACTCATCAGAAGGGAAAATTCAAGGCAGACCAATTTGTCATATTATTTGAATTTCTCACTTTTTGTATCTTGATATTAAGTATTTTAAAATCATAATCTTTATACAATGCTTAAAAATATATTTGTCTCATTTGACACCCCAAATTTTCATTTGCCAAGCTGTCAATTTGTCATGTACTTTGTGGTCACAGTGAGGATTCACAGCTTTTGGGCAGAGACTAATTTGTTTCACATTGGTATAAACTAGGAATCATTTGTTTGATGTCACCAGAATGGCAGCAAAGCAACACACGTGACTGGAACCAGGTCCTCCAACTGTAGGGAATTTTTTACTTGATGATTATAACCAAATAAGACATACCCAGATTCCCAGAAATATTTTTATGAACAACTGTCAAATTAGTTAAAAGCAGAATCTAGAAGCTGAGATTAACAAACTGTCTCCATCCATGTTTTATTGCGCAGCAGGTAAATATTTTAATCCTTTCATGCAGTCAAAGAAAATTCACACTACCCATCATAATGGAGAACATTACAAATTCAAATCACTTGAGGTTTAAGTGCTCTGGTTTTATGGCTTTTGCAGTACTTTATTTCTTGCAAGCGTTACACAAATAATATTTGCTTTGCAGAGGTACAGGGCACCACTAGACAAACACTGCAGAAGTGTCTGTGACTCTCTTCCACCCCTTCCTCCCCCATCCCCACTCTCCCAGTTGCTGGCAGCTGCTCCCTCCGTTCACCCAGATGAGCAAACTTCGTGATACTCCTCAAGGGATTTGTTTAAGGCTGCAAGAGCTTCTTCGAAGAGTACCCAGGGTAACAGAAGGAAAGCAGCTGACTCCACACTGGATTTGTACAAACGGCAAAAGGTCAGCAACACGTCACCTCACTTCCAGGTAGGTGAGTTTGGAGATCTGTATCTTCATACCAGTCCATTAGGAATAGATTCACAAGCATTAGGAATAGTCTACAAAAATTGACTTCTATGTTTTTCAGGCCTTTCTGAAACTTCCTAGTAAGTGATTAAGGGAGGAGCAGGAGTAACTAAGAGACACAGAGCTGGGCTGAGAAGGTGGGAAACCAGCAGATTGTACAGAGATCTCAATACGGGTCTTGTGCTTGAGGGTTTTGTATTTTTAAGGGCATATTATACTAATGTTATTATAATGGCCTGAGAGTAAAGTAAGCAGCTGCTTACACTTAAGCAAGATAGTAAGGGGAAGACGTCTGTCCCTGTATTTTAAAGTTCTCATTAATTACCACTGATTGTTTTCAGTGCAACAACAAAACTTTGGCACTGCTGTCCCTGCTCTAGGGGTTTTTTTTTGTGTGTAAGTGTGTGTATAGAATAGAATATATCAGTTGGAAGGGACCTACAATGATCATCTAGTCCAATCACCTGACCACTTCAGGGCTGACCAAAAGTTAAAGCAAATTATTAAAGGCATTGTCCAAATGCCTCTTAAACACTGACACATGTGGGGCATGACCACCTGTCAATGGAAGCCTGTTCCAGTATTTGACCACCCTCTTGGTAAAGAAATGTCTCCTAATGTCCAGTCTAAAACCTCCCCTGGCATGGCTTTGAAACATTCCCACGCATATATGTGTGTGTATGTGTGTGTGTAAAAGCAGGGACACAGATTCCACTTTATAACTGGTATATACAAAACTATTCCTCCAGTAGTTCTGACTGAGCTGAAAAATATAAATCTTTCCAGATTATTTCTCTGAAAAGAAGTTATTATGTAAAATGTCTTCCCAAAACAGAAGGACAAATTCCCTCTATACTTCACTTTGAAAGATATTCACATCCCCTGATCTTTAAATTCCATCACATATTGAAAATATGACTTAGAAAAGTATTAGTAGTTGTGTCACTCTAATAATAACTATTTTTCCATTGTTTAAAAAAAAAAAATTGTATAACCTGGTCAACTGTATAACATGTGAACATCATGTAACAACCACTTCTGGTGGAAGGGGAATAAGTCCCATGTTCTGCACATGTAACAACATCATGTCCTACCCTAGTGTCCTGGTTTCAGCTGGGATAGAGTTAATTTTCTTCCTAGTAGCTGGCATAGTGCTGTGTTTTGGATTTAGTAGGAAAAGAATGCTGATAACACCCTGATGTTTTTAGTTGTTGCTAAGTACTGCTTATGCTAGTCAAGGACTTTTCAGCTTCCCAAGCTCTGCCAGGTGCACAAGAAACTGGGAGGGGGCACAGCCAGGATAGTTGATCCAAACTGACCAAAGGGCTATTCCATAGCATGTGACGTCATGCTCAGTATAGAAACTGGGGAGGGTTGGCCGGGGAGCAGCGATCGCTGCTCGGGAACTGTCTGGGTATCGGTCGGCGGGTGGTGAGCAATTGCATTGTGCATCACATGCTTTGTATATTGTTATTATTATTACCATTATTATATTGTTGTTGTTGTTGTTGTTGTTGTTGTTGTTATTTTACTTTATTTCAATTATTAAACTGTTCTTATCTCAACCCAGGAGTGTTTCTCACTCTTACTCCTCCGATTCTCTCCCCCATCCCATCGGGGTAGGGGGAGTGAGTGGCTGCGTGGTGCTTAGTTGCTGGCTGGGGATAAACCACAACACCTAGATTCTGTCATACTCTTCTTTCTGTGCTGCTTATAATTTTCCCACCCATTCCTTCCCTCAACACAAAGCTGAGATTAAAGTCCTCTGTGATTTAAGACCCCAAATCCTACTGTGTTTGAGCAGATTAAAAGCACTGTGTAAAGCCTCTCTAGAAATTTTACCATAGATTTACCAAATTGTAAGCCACAGTGGGAAGTAATCGAAGCCACATCACAACGCAGCAAAGTGAGAGATTACCCCATGCAGCCAAAGTGTATTCCTCAGCCAGCATTTTGCATAGACTCCCAACTTGGCATTCCTATTGTGTGCAGGGGCATTTACAACCAGGTGTTAATTTTACTTAATTATGTAGGGGACAGTGAAAGCATATTTCCAATCCAATTAAAACAACCCAAATCCCTGTTTTGATAAGGTTGTAATTAAGGTTTGTATAATGAGGCTGCATTCTAAGCAGCCAGAATGTTAATGCTCCTTTTGCACTGTTTTGAAGTAACCAACAGATCGTATCGCCAAGCAAACTCTGTACATAAATAAGCAGCATAACTCAGAGTCTGATGGCTAGGTCCTTGTGTGACCACATGCTCATTCTTCATGCAGACATCTGTGCTTTTATTGATATTTGTGTGAGAAGCAGTGGCCACAATGTGAGAATGTGAGAGCTATTCATAAATACTATCCTGTACACCTCCAGGTCCCAAACATCACTTCTTTAAGACAGCTCAACATGTAGCAACAAGGTTGCGATTGAGGGATTAAGAAAGCAGACTTGTTATATGTGCAAAGCTGTTAAAGTGAAGGCATAATGGAGGAAAAAAATGCAGGTAAACAGACACGGTAAGAAAGTGATTGCCTATGTCACATCATAGGACCTCACAACATGCAACAATCTAGGAAAAAGAAGCAGTGAAAAGCTTTTCCTCACGGAAAGGATGTAGGAGACTTGTGTTCATCAAAGGTGCTGACCACTGCTTGATCAGAACATTCTTCCCCTCTCTACCCCAGGTAGCTCCTTCCCAAATGTGAAATCCAGTCTTTGGTATGCATCGAAATAATAATGGAAAAGAATAAAGTAGACCTAGTATCTTAAAATGTGAGGATATCCAGGGACAGCACTCAAGGTGATAAGCGGTAACATACAACACGCACCACTTTGAGTGTTCTCCCTGTCTGCTGTGTCCCTCCCTGGTTCCTCTGCTCAGCCAGGGCAGGTCAGCTCTCAGCACTCGGCTTGGTCAGGAATGGAATGAACACATCACTTAATGGAGAGTCCTTACCTACCAACCCACAGCTACTCTGACTATGTCCACACCACCTTCTTCCTTCTTTTTTTCCATCTTGTTTTTTAGTTTGCTATGTTATCTCCTGCTCCCTTTAACTAAGTATTCTCTATATTCTGTACTGGAAATTTGCGTTCTCATTCCTTTATGTCTTTTTACTCAGTGGATGTTTCATTTGCTTTTTAATTTTTCTAAATAAAGTAGTAAATTCCCCCAAAACGCTCTTTTTAAAGGAGTTTTTAAAGTTTCTACTTTAAAGTAGATGACTTACAATGCAAGAATGCAACCTACACAAGCTAAATATTATGGCAGAACAATCTAAGTTTCAAACTGGATGAAGACAGAGAAAAGGACAATAATTTTGCATGTGTCATAGCTGTAGCTTGACCAGAAAGTGTTCAATGGGAACTGTCCTATAGAATATGATTCTGCACTGGATAGTTTTACTGTATCCTTTTTTCAGACAAGGGGACAAGAACTGCATGCACTACTCCAAATATGAACACGTGGCAGACTTATTCATTGGCATCATTATTTTTTTGCTAGTTTTCTATTACCTTTCAAATCATTCCTAATGCTTTATATACTTTTATGACCACTAGTGACCAGTGACAACACTTTCATAGAAAAATCTTTCAGGTTGCTTTCTCTGTGATGACAGTAACCTCAGAACACATCGCTGTATTAGTGAAGTTGAGATTTTGTTTGCCATGTTTGTCACATTATTATTTAGCCACAGTGAATTTCAGTTTACCTGCTCAGGTGCTCATTGTTATAAAATACATCTGTAATTCTGCAGTCTGCCCCAGTCTATCCTGAATGGTAGGATCATCACAAACTTTGCCATCTCAATGTTCATCCCTTTTCCAGACCATTAAAGAATGTAGTGATAAGTAAATAGATGTATTGGCAGTGTAAAGAACAGTGGAGGCCAATTTGCACTGTCCCTGCATAGCTATACTAGAGGAGTTATTCAAATGATAGGATATGTTATTCAGGAAAAAAAAGGGAAAAACTGTCATGCAGAGGCAGGCAACAAGAACTAGAATGAAGAGAAAATGTTTCCATTTGTTTTATAATAAACCAAAGGCCTTCAGTAATCATCAGATGGACACAACAGCCGTTTTAAAAGAGTTCGGGACCTTAGAGTGGGTAATAACATTTTTTTCCATGGATGGTTTGAAGCCAAAATCCTTGAAAACAGATCAATTTCTTATACCTAAGATGAAGATGGAGAGGGTGGAAAGGAGGGTACCACTATCAATAGTAGAGTTTTCTGACTGGGTCTTACAGTAGCGTGCATGGTTAAATACAACAGGAAGTAGCACTCTGGGAATCAGGATGCCACTATGAATCAGATCTCCAAGTATGCCCCATACCCAGGGAAGTCAAAAGAAGGGGGATCAAAAATTTTGAAAGCTATTAATTTAGGTTGGGGATTAGGGCAGAGCTGTATGAAATTGACCTCAAGAGCTTATCCTAGAGCAGCACGCAGCCAAATCCAATACTGTAAGGCTGTCAGCACTGGTCTAGGATGGATCCATGTCCCATTCCCTTCCTACCATTGTATTCCATGAAGATTTTGTTTGTCATAAGTTTCCACTAAAACCAGCCAGCAAAGCCTGGCCTCCACCCATAACCAAACCTCCTGCACAAGCCTGGGAAGTCCCACAGTTCCCAGAAGCTCCAGATTCCCTGCAAGCGTGCCGTGGGACTGGTCCAGGGAAGCACCACTCAACATCACACGTGTGGAAAAGCCACGTTGTACGTTCCCAGGAAGCGAGACCCCGCAGTGCATGTGCAAAGGCAATGCATGGCTGCTCCCCTGGGGCAGAGGTGGGCATGCATGGGGACATGAGTTTCAGTGAAATCTGCCTTAAAGAAAACAGCTATTATAAATTAGCCATTTTAATGCTGCTGCTGCTATGGAACAAAATACATGTATAATCATGTGTGCAAGACACACAAAAAATCTTACAGCAAAAAATCTCACTGAAACAGCAGCCAGATTCCTTACACGAGATCTTCACAACTCTCACACAAACAAAAGTTCCTTTGTTTCCCTTTGTTTTACTGGAAATTTGTTGCTGGAACGTACCAGAGTGGTTTAAAATCACTTTCTTTTGTCAATACATGATAAGCTCAGGCCATCAAGCACAGCTACCTTCCACTATCTACCTGTGGTGATGAATTTAGAATGTTGACCTTCAAACAGAAAACAGATCAGATTTTAAGGTCAGTGATAAAATTGACAGTAATCAATATGAGATTTAGAGCAAATTAATTGGAGAAATAGATGCAATTACTGACAAATGCAGAGATCATTTAAATTGTCTCGATCATTTTATTGGCTTTTAAAAGACAAAGGAAGAGAAGTCGGAGGCAAAAGGAGGTTGCAACATTAATAGCAAGCCAAATGCAGCTGGACTTATAAACAGAGTTGCCAGAAACACTGGAGGCCCCCATTTTAATTGCATGAATATCCAAACAGTCATGTTTGGCATAAAGTATTCAAGGAGTATCCTCAAAAGTCCACTTTGAGAGAACAGGCACAAATTATAACTCTGGGCTTTATTCACAACAAATTAGTCATACGGGTATTGCATAATTTTGCTTCAGACAAATGAGCAAGTGGGGAGAGAAGCTCATGCATTGGCATTTGGATGATGTTTGCATGCATGAAGGGGTAATTTTCTAAGTCACAGAGGAGTCCAGAATGCAAAACCCTAAATAAAGAGATTGGAATAGCTTCAGCAATTCCCTTTTCTGGTCCGAGAGGCTACTGAGCACACATTTGACATGTAAATAACACCTTTGATGGGGTCAAGCAAAATTCACCCATACAAACTCAAACCACAATGTGAAAGGGTAAATTTTGCCCACTGAAAATCAGAGTAAAATGGTCGGTTTGGCCCAGCTGAGGAAGCAAAAGTGAGGTGAAATTGTTCATTTGGAGAATATAAGGATACAGAAAATTTCAAAGATATGCAACGCTAGCTGTTTGCATTTTGAGCTTTCACAATAAACATGTTAATGATGAACAAATCCTGTTCGGTGAAGCTGACTTTTTGACATAAAATTAAAAGCTGATTCTTCTGCTGGAAGGTAGATGTGAAACTGAGGAAAAAGCCACAGTGGAATAAAGGGGGAAATAGCAAGGGAAAGACGAGGGCAGTTATGTTTGTGGAGCACTGGAAGAAAACTTGGAAAAGAACATCCTGAGGAATTGGTCAGGCCCAAATTCTCCTGTCTGTACTCACATCTAGCCGAGAAAGGGGATGTGGGAGTTATAAAATTATAGCAGTCAGGAAAAGCTGACAGCTGGCAAAACCCACCTAATGCAGGCTAAAGCCAACAATAGCTGGGGTAGCAGATACTGTTTATTTGCAATAGAACACCATATTTCCATACGATTCAGGGCTCTCAAGTTGCATTGGCACCTAAACCATGGCTGTAATACTTTCAGGCATCCTCTTCTCCATTTTGTTGAATTCATTTGATTGAAGATGTAGACTTGAAGCTCTTCAGGCCAAGGACAACACTTGCCAATGAACATGTTTAGCAAAATACAAACCAGACTGGTACTTTTGAAGGACTACTCATACTAAAATAATGATGCAGTGCAAGAAGGGTAAACAGATCTATTATCAGTCCTGCCTTGCTTCCACAAGAAGTTTTTAAAAAGACATTTCTATTCTTGTCATGGTTTAATCCCAGCCGGCAACTGAGCAGCACACAGCCGCTCTCTCACTCCCCCCCGGTGGAATGGGGGAGAGAATCAGAAGAGTAAAAGTAAGAAAACTCATGGGTTGAGATAAAGACAGTTAATAGGTAAAGCAAAAGCTGTGCACGCAAGCAAAGCAAAACATGGAATTCATTCACTACTTCCCATCAGCAGGCAGGTCTTCAGCCATCTCCAGGAAAGCAGGGCTCCATCACATGTAACAGTTACTTGGGAAGACAAATGCCATCGCTCCGAATGTCTCCCCCTTCCTTCTTCTTCCCCCAGCTTTAAATACTGAGCATGACATCATACGGTTTGGAATATCCCTTTGGTCAGTTGGGGTCAGCTGTCCTGGCTGTGTTCCCTCCCAACTTCTTGTGCAACTTCCCTCCCCAGCCTACTCACTGGTGGGGTGGTGTGAGAAGCAGAAAAGGCCTTGACTCTGCGTAAGCACTGCTCAGCAGTAATGAAAACATCTCTATATTATTCATGCTTTTTCCAGCACAAATCCAAACCATAGCCCCATACTAGCTACTATGAAGAAAATTAACTCTATCCCAATCACAACCAGCACAATTCTTCTTGGACACTGTTAATGAAAATTCCTAGTGCATTGATGACCTGTGAAAAAGTGAATTAGGCCTTCTTGCTGCATGCAATCTTTGGCAAGTTTTGTCTTGTATTACCACTTCCAATTTGTTTCATAACTTTGTTCATCTCAAACTGCAGAAGAGAAGTTCAGGTTGGTTTATTTTGACCCTAATTATCACAAATGTGGTAAAATTTGGAAATGAAATTACAAAAGTAATTGTCTAGTTCTAAATTCTTGGAAATTGCTTCCCTTCACCCTCCAAATATATTACTCCCCTCTTCAACTTGCCATGATACGATAGCACTTAATGGTGGCTGGCACATTGAGATCTCTTGGTGTAATCATAACAAGTCTTTCTGTTAGCTGGTTTAGTGAGTACATATATTAGATGCAATCTTTCTCTGAGACAAGAAGATGTACCAGCCAAATGTTGTTGTACCATCCAAAAAGCTTATGAATGCTTAATGCAGTACATGTTCTTTGGTAGGACGATAAGGAAGGATAAAGTTTAATCTCTGTTGAAGATTAAACATTGTTAGGTTTTTGAAATTCCTGTTTCTTCTTCTGAAATGCAGTGATGCATTGAATAAAAAGTGAAGCGTCATTTGTTGTACTGACAAAACACCAGTTAGCCTTTATGATGGCTATTCTTGGCCAATGGAATTAGAGTGTCATAAGCTGATGAAGCAAGTAATCACTGCGAAGTTTAGTGAAAAATGTCAGAAAAGTGTCCTAGGTCTTAAGGGTGATTAGCATTTCCTTATCACATTCGTATATAGACTATTCCGAAAATATGATATTAACAGCATCTGTGAGGAAAGAAGATGCCAGATGTAGTGCAGTGTTCAGGATTTTTCATAACTGTACATCTAACTGATTGTTCATTCTCTACCTGTGGAACTCTGAATACCAACTAGGCAAAACAACCTTCTCTGCCTCTTTGTTCTGAACGAGCAAAGCTGTCGTATTAGTTGTAGAGTTACAACACTCATGTTACAGAGGAGCCCTCAAGGAAAACTAATTCTAGGTTCTCCTTAGCCCACATTTAGTGATCATAGAATCATAGAATCACAGAATGCTTTGGGTTGGAAGGGACCTTTAGAGGTCATCTAGCCCAACCCCCCTGCAGTGAGCAGGGACAGCTTTAACCAGATCAGGTTGCTCAGAGCCCCGTCCAACCTGACCTTGAATGTTGCCAGGGATGGGGCCTCCACTACCTCTCTGGGCAACCTGTTCCAGTGCTTCACCACACTCATTGTAAACAATTTCTTTCTAATGTCTAGTCTAAATCTACTCTTCTTCAGTTTAAATCCATTATTCCTTGTCCTGTCACAATAGGCCTTGCTAAAAAGATTCTCCCCATCTTTCCTGTAGGCCCCCTTTAAGTACTGGAAGGCCACAATAAGGTCTCCTCGCAGCCTTCTCGTCTCCAGGCTGAACAATCCCAACTCTCTCAGCCTGGCCTCATAGGAGAGGTGTTCCAGCCCTCAGATCATTTTGGTGGCCCTCTTCTGGACCCGCTCGAACAGGTCCATGTCCTTCTTGTGCTGAGGGCCCCAGAGTTGGACGCAGTACTCCAGGTGGGGTCTTACCAGAGCAGAGCAGAGGGGCAGAATCACCTCCCTCGACCTGCTGGCCACGCTTCTTTTGATGCAGCCCAGATTTGATGATCAATAGCCTCTCATTTTACACTTTGAATGTCAAGATGCCTGAAACCACCCCTTTTGGATTCTGTAATAACAAGCAAGGGAAAAGACTGCATTTCAAACACTTGGACTGTGTTTCTAAGCGTTCACACTCCAATAAGCAGTGCTGTCGAGACTTACATTTTGTCCGTAATTCCTGCTATAAACCCCAGTCTCAGCTGTGCAACTGAGCAATTTTATCATGTGGACAAACAGATTGTTTTTTTAGAAGAGTCCTTTTAAGACACATAAAATCAGAACTAAACAGAGGGTTTGCAGAACTGGAAATCATTTTTATTTTTCATGAAACCCATGTTGTAAACCTTTAGAGACTTTTCTCTTGCACAGGATTTGGTATTTATATGTCAGAAGCAGTGCATTTTAAAAGACATCAAACTAAACCCTGGATGGTGCTAATCTGAATCATATAAAAATGTTATATGACTTTCTCAGGTCTTATATGAGGTAAATTGCTTTCTATTTTTATTCCTGTACATTCTGTCTATAAAATGTCTTCCCATATGAGGTGAAAGTTACTAGAGGTAGTGAATGAAAAGACAAGGGAGTTTTATGCTGGGAAATGTGTTGCTCTAGCAAAGAAAAGGTACTACTAAAATCACCTACTGCACTTTGGTCTCACATTTCCTCCTGTAAAATAACAAAATGTTTTGAAATAGGTTATGGTTATGTAGTAAACAGTGAGTATACTTAGGCTGTTAAATAACTTACTCCATGATCAATTCCAAGATCCCACTCCCTGATTATCTACACCTCATATTTTTTTAGTCATAATGGACCAAACTAGCTGCCTTTGAGATGAAGAAAAGCATATGAAAAGGACTGTCAGTGTTTGTCAAAAGAGCAAGCTGACACAAGTTCTTTCCTGACCCTACAGGAAATGTATATAACTTTAATCCTAAGTGATCTCTGGTTTTGGTAAGAAATGTCTCCTACAAGGTAATGCATTGTCATGTTTTCCTTTCTTGATGTAATCCTTTAAGAGATTTGAGGGTTGGAAGACTCATTTGCATTGTAAACACTAAATAATAAAGTCTGGGGTTTTTTTACTCAGAATGTCTTTTATATATGTCTATCAAGCCTAGTAAAATATCTGACTCTCACATGCTTTTCTGTTGCAGAGGTACCTATTAGTCGGAGGAAATACATCTAAGAGCTCTCCCTTATTTAAAGATCTCAGACCAAGTGAAGAATATGTTGGAGTAATTAAAATGACACCAACTTGTGAGAAGAACATTTAAAGCTGAATATCCTTAAAGGAAGTACAAAGTGGAACCCTTTTTATGAAGTGCATTTCACAAGAAGAACAAAATAGTTCACTGCCCTCAATTAGACCAGCCAAAAGGCTGAAGAGAAAAGAGAAATATCCTTCCAACTTGCTGTGGATACAGGAAGGGCTGGCTAAATTAGCAGGAGTGCTTGTTTGGTGAGGGGCCGGAAGGCATCACGGCGCTTTGAGAGCTCTTTGTTCAAATTCTGTCTCAAATTAGAGGAAGAAATGAGATAATTTCCCTGCTAAATTGCCCTTGCCAGACATAGCTTCTTTTTTCTGAACTGCATTTTTTCCCTTTAAAAATGGGTAAGATTGCACCAAATGGCAGGTATTTTCAAGAGTACTGGGAATAAAACCTTAGGAGAGGTTTTTCACCTTTCAGCCTCTATTATCAAGCCATACACTGTCTGTACTGTTGCCCACCTTATTGTTGAGGAAAGGAACAAAATACAAACCCAAACAAGTATGCATGTTACACAAATAGCACTTCTTTCGTCCTTGGTTACAGCTGATGGAAAGTTATTTTTATTCAAACAGTCCATTTTCACAATCTTTCACTCTTCATCTCCAACCACTTACTGTTACCTATGGTTCAAATAGTTGTTGTGGCAGACCCATGTTAAAGATCTGACAGCACAGTACTGAAACTCCACAATACAACAGCGAATGGTGAAAACTTCCACAATGCGTTACCTATCAATTGCATCCAACCATCACAACAGTTAAGTTAGAATAGAATCAAATCTCGAGGAATTCAAAATCACTGAAAACAGACTGGATAAGTCATGTTCTCTAATGTGAAGTAGGACTCCCAGTTGTGTTTCAACATTAGGTTGCATGTTTCACCCCTTAGAGGTAACACTCAGTTTTCAACCCAGTTGGGTAAAATTTAATTATTTGTGTATTGTCCAAAGCCTGCCAGCTTCTCTTACATTGTCCTGTACACATGTCCTGTCCTGACTTCTAAGAAATCTTTTTTCCCCCAATCAGCTATTTCCAAAATGCTCTAAGCTAAATGGCTCTTTCTTCTGCAACAGCCATCACAGACCTTTCAAGCACCTTATCTTCGGCCACAGAGAGCCTTTCTCTGTTTTTTTCCCATCCTGTCATTTACTCTCCTTTTATTTATTGTTCTTTTTCATACATTTGTCCTTCCAGATGCTTGTCTTAGAATTTAAAGATGCTTAATCTAATTAATGGTTACTTGTTTGTTATGGATTATGATTGGATTTCATTATCAAGGTCTATTAAGGCAGTTCTAACATGAGTTAATGTATATCACAGCAATGCTCTTTCCAAAGCTGTGTTGAGTCAACAGTTTTACATAACAGGTCCTCCATCTATTAATTCAGCTAACATCACTAGAAAAAAAGTAATCAAGCAGTAAAAATAAGTAGTAAGTAGAATTACATCTCCATAGTGTTGACCCCCCCAAACAAAGTCAATAACAGTTCAAGTATGTACCTTTGGAAAATACCAAAATATTACAGACTGAAAGAGGCCCAGATAAGATGGAATTTAATTTCTGAAATTATTATATAAAACTGACATATTACATAAACATCCATATATGTTCTGAAACTATTTGTTTAGATCTTGATTCTGAAATTGATGGCTGTTCACTCATTATTTATCTTAATCAGTTTATATAATGAGATTTTACAAAAAAAGAGGGGTTGAAATATTTTACTAGGTTTTGCTGTCCTTATACTTTCCTTCCACTAACTGTAGAAGTTGCAGTGTCACAACCCCTGGGCGATGCCTGGATGAGAGCACAGACCTACAGCACTCTTGGCTCCTCTGTATATCACAAGAGGCGGGGGCAGCGGTAGGTCAAGGGCGCTTGTCCACTGGGATGATCAATGGCCCTGGAGCTAGCACATAATTCAGTTTTAGTGACCAAAGCTTACAAAAGAATCCATGCTGGTGATGAACTTACTGTTATTGATCACCATAATGAACTGGGTTTTCTAAGTCACAGTCACTAAATCAGAGTTACACCTAGTTGCTGAGCAGCTAGTTCCGCTGAGAAGCAAGCAATACAATCATTTCTACTGGACATTTTTAAGGCTCTTATCTGAAAAAATGTATTCAAACAACTGTTAAATAACCCAGTCTGAATTTTACCTGTAACGTACTTCATCCTGAGCAGGTTTTGAAGAGCAGATTTAAAAGTTCTTTTGCATATTGATTTGAATATTTTAATGACTTCTTTGTGTTGTAGTTCAAAATGGAATTTCATTCCATGAAACATAACCAATAAATAGGTGCCAATCTTCTAATCAATCTGAAAGTAGAAAGATCATACTTCCATAATTAATCTGTGAGCACAAAGGCATTGCTAAGACAGATGCTTCTTGAAACAAATTGAGCTCAATTCAGTTTTAAATATTAATAAGTAAAACTGGAGTTTGTGATAAAATAAACTATTAAGCTACTAAGTAGGGACTCCTTTCTACTTTCAGTAATTCCTGAGTTTGTGAACCTATTCCAGTCCTGCTTGAGCACTTTTCCTGTGCGAGGAAGTTTATGGAACCAGAAGTCTTCAATCAGCTTCAGAGATAAACTCTTTCACAATGCATCTTCATACTTAGTCCTTCACTGTATCAAAACCTGATTTTAAAAATTGATGAAGTAAAGTCTGTAGTTATCATAAGAACGGCCCCAGAACACTTATGCACAGGACAAGGGCTCTACCAAAGAGTTTATGCTTATATGATCACTGTATCAAATGTAAGGGAAAGAGTGAATGAGTCTTTTCAAATGGGTCAAGGCAGCTTCCAAGTGGCTCAGTAAAACACAGCCTTGTGACAGTAACTGCTCACAAAATTCATCCATTCTTCCTCTTCTTAGTAGCCATGCTCTGCTAATGAGTTTTGAATAGCAAAGCACAATATTAGTATTATGTTATTTAAAAGGTAAATATCTAGACCCAGTAAAGCAAAAGCATGAAGTACATATTCTGTGTGTTCAGCCAGTGAGTCACAAACTTTGTCATAGTTTCAAATCATAAGCAAAAATTAGTTCTTAAGTCACTTAATTTTATAGTGCAGTGTTCTACACCCTGGCCATTTGTCTGGAGGGAAAGAGGCTCCACTTCAGGAAATCCCTAAAGGCTTCCGTCCAAGTAGAAGCTAATCTTGAAAACCAGGGCTTTTCTGAATTGGAGCTGCAGTCAGTACTGAAAATGTTCCCCATGTGAGAAGGGACAACAAGAGAGCTTCAGCCTTTGGACTCTCGGAGCTTCCCCAGGTATGGCAGTGACACTCCAGTCCCACTGCTTGTACACTCAGCTGGGGGCGCCTGCCTGAACATGCACAAAATCTGGGAACAGATAAATGAAGAATCAGCTGAAGTAAAAACATGCTGTATTTAGTTACTAACTGGAGGGAAAATGTCAAAGCAGGAATAGAGTTCTTATAATGGAAGCCAAACCATTGTAACAGAAAAGCAGAAAGGTGGCAACATGAAAAGGCTCCTGCAGTAAGAGCACTAAAACATTATTTTCTTTTCAGCCTTGTGGTTGATTTCATCACATAGGCGCTGAACTTTCACATACACCCATAGCTAAGCCTTTCAGAAGGACACCCACTTGATTCAAGTGGTGAAAATGCCAGTTAAGTCAGTGGGGTTGGAACACACAATATACAAAAATGTAAAGACAAAAAAGATAAAATTTAACTTTTTAAAACTTGCATTTTCCATCACCATCCTCACATACTGGGGATCCTTAGAAAAATACAGTTAGCCTTCTTATACTGCTAACTGCAGGCACATCTTCACCTCCCTCCTTTCTAGTTGTCGCTTCCTCTCTGCTCTCATCCATTTAATGGCATATACATAAACTTGCAAGATCTCTCTGACTTTCAGTCACACGTTAGTGCCAAACACTAAGAAAAGGATTCTATGTCACTGTGCATTTCATTATATGTTTGCATAAACTCCTCTTTACTTGATGTACTAACTGTTTATTTAAGTTTGGCATGATTGTGCTTTAAGAATTTATTCATCTTAACAAAAAACCCCACTGCTCAGACATTTTCCTGCTTTGAGGTAATTTTCATTCTCAAAGGAATTAAACACTGTGGTTTGCCAAACTGGCATCTGGGGTGGGGAATGAGGGGCTGATCTAACTTTGCCAACAAAATATTAACAAGGAGGTGGGCAATGGGAAAAATCCCCAGACAGCTACATGAGCTGAGTGATCATTTCTTCTTGAACTTGCTCACAGTGACAATTTAAGCAGCTGAGTCTCACTGAATCCAAAGTTAATGAAAGTCTCCTGTAACCAATCTCATGCAAAATTCAGTTTCAGTGATATTTGCAGCTGACAGGGTTGTTAGTCATAGCAGAGACAGTACTAAGGAACCTATGTGAAAGAGCTCAGCTATTCTGTGCTAAAATCTTATAATTTGTATTATCCTGCTCACCTTTCCATCCATTTGCATCTTTTTCCCATCCTTCTGTTTAGTTTCATAGCTTCTGAGGCTTAGTTCTCCCATAAATATATGTTCATACTGCATTTCGTATCAGGGAAATCACTCTTTTTTCATGTGATCATACTGCTAATAGTATGAATTAGTCTACAATATAAAAATTTGACCTATCTAGAAGAGCTTGAGTATCGAGTATTTGTACTCACCAAAAACTGCTTCAATTTAGTTTATGAGGAAAGGAAGAATATGTAAGCAAATTACTGACTTAATATGAGTACATCTCTGCATACAGACACTGGAAAAATAGGCCAAATCAACCAAATATATTTCTCCTTAAATTATAGATTAAGGTTTAACAGAATTCTCATAGGGTTTGTGTATGGTCCTGTTTCAAAAATGCTGCAATTTCTGTTTTCCAATTCAACACACTTCATCAAATAATAAAAACACCAATAGAGCGAAGCAACTAGAGCTGAGTGCTTTAAGAAAAGGCTTAACAAAAAGCTGAACAATATTCAGATCAAGATAAATTTGCATGTCAGCCATTTACAAATGGGTGTAATTCCTTCTGTTTCACTCAGCTCTTGTACACAGTGAGGTGTGGAAGAAAACACCCAAATATTACTATTCTAGAGTTCCCACATTATCTAAAAATGGTAAAGGTAAATGTTGAATAGGCAGTTTCTTTTCTTTTGCTTCTTTTTTTTGTTTTGTTCCTTCTTTTCATAACAATAATTACTGATCTTTTCCCTGTGCTCTTTTCTGCTTAGCAAATTTTTCATCTCTTCTGTAAAATTATTTTTAATCAAAAATTAGTAGTCACTTTTTCAGACATCCTTGCAAGCTGCTGTGTTTCTCTCCATTGTCCTCTTATATAAGCACACTTGACAATGTGTTTGCTGCTCTATGAAACACAGGATTTTGAACTCTTTACAGTGGCAGCACAAAACATGCTGTGCATAAAAAGCAAAGGAAAATGCATAACATACCACCTTCAGTGCAGTGCTGTCTATTTAGTTATCGCTTTCTAGCATGTTCAAGGTCAAACACTTTCCCAATGGTCTTGAAGATATAGTTTTCAATTTAAAGAAATTCTGTATTCATGGGGTGACACTGGAACTGAAGTGGCCAGACTTGTATTCTTGGCTTTATCATCAGCTTTCTTTTTGCTTTTCTATTCCTCAGAAGAGATTGATACAATCTCTGTCTAATCAATAGAGGCTAAGCAATTTCATAGATCCTTAATTCCTAGGACTTCATGTGATGTATTTGGCAGTGCTAAATGGAGAGCTCTTGCTCCCTTAGTCAACTTCCCCTACCCATGCTTTTCTCCAGTAAATCCACACCTGAGCAATGAGGAGATTTACCCATCTCTGGGTAGGCTGCTACAGCCACACTGAGTTCCAAGGCCAGGAGCAGGCTCAGGACTTAGTGTCAGTACTATATTGCTGTGACAGTAGCCAAGGCCATAAGCTGTGTGTCTCAGCAGGATCAAGTAGCTGAAGTAAAGTATTGTGTACGGAAGGGTTAAAAGGTGGAATTTTGGTCCATGGATGGACACTGGGTGAGAAGTAGAAAGCCGAGGAATGCAGTTAGCACAAGAGACAGGTAATTTATTTTTTGAAATGCTGACCATAGAGATAAAAAGCTGAGAAATGTTAGGGAGGATGTGCAGCTGTGAAGATACTAGGTACAGCTCACGATTTTGCTTGCTTTGCAAGCATCCTGTTATTGGCTTGAGCATAGTTGATACGTGACTGCTGGATTATGGCAATATGTCGTGTGAACAAAGCCCATGAACCAATAGACGGGATGACTATGTCACGTGCAGCCCGCCTGACCAGCGGGCGCATGCGCCATAGTCTCCCTTTGTTACAACCGAGGCGTGTTTTCGGCACTCACTGGCCACCTGTGTCGAAACCCGTTTCTTCTGCAATATAAATACCAGGATTTCCTGAAGAGGGGTGGGCCGGTGTACAGCGAGGTCACCGTTGCCTCCGTGGGGACACCCACGTAAAGCTGGCACCTACCGACCACTGGGCTGAGCTCTCAGTGCAAGACGGCACAAGATTGTACGGATGGACCATCTTCCTCACAGTCCTTGGGTCGATAAGACTATTGCTTTGCTGAATGCTTGTAGTGTAGTTAATAAAGTCTTTTGTGCTGCTAGATAGTCTGTGTGTGCGTGCCATTCTTTCCCCGGGAATCCTCAAAACCACTCTAAAACAAGCACCATCCTGACACACCTCTACTTGTCCTGAGTTTGGGCCAGTTCTTCCTCTGCGTTGGACCCTCTCCACCCTGTAGACCTGGTTTAACAATGAGTGATGGAAAAAAAGCATCACTCTGTTGTAGCCATCTGAGAACCAAATGTCCTTTTCTCATTGCTGTAATACAGATACAAGTCCTTCCTCAATTGTTTTGACTAAAAAGCCCTGTGTAAATTCTTAGTTGCATTATATTTTGGCAGGAGGTGAGGTAGATGTCATTATTATGCAGTCATAACACATCTGCTCCATCATACCATATCTTCCCACCACTTTCCAAGCCATGTTTGCTTAGGCTGCACCCTTATTCACCTTGTACCCACTATGCATTCCTGTCAGCTCACCCTTGGTTGAGGGGTTTCTAGTTGCCAATGCCATTGCTATACAGTTGCCACTACTAAAGCAAGAAAGGATGAATGCCAGGGTAAACAGACTTGTCATGAATATTGGTTATTATGTACAGGAAGGACAACATTGACAACAATCTGAAACAAATACCTCTTTTCTGCAGGAAAGAAAATCAGTGCAGGAGAATTTGTATGTAAATGTTGGTTTGGAGAATTAAGCTTGTGTGTAAAATCATCTAACTTTTTACACAATAAGTTTACACAGTCCATAAGTTGCAAATACTCCTTTAGAGATTTCAAAAGGGCCTTCATGGTTTTTAACAAGCTAGAACATTCGGGATCTTTCACAGCTGTTAAAGGATCTTCAATATGGTATTTCACAATAACTTGAGCTACATAATATGATTCATTAAGATGTTCCTGTGCATAGAATTATTAAAATGGGTAGTCAGCTTTTGAAAATGAATGGCTTAACCCATTTGTGCAAAGTGTGTCAGCATTATTATCCAACTGATCTTAAAAGAAGCTCTTTAACCTGAAAACACTTCTGAATTATTCTCTTCAGAATGAACAAGCTGTGCATACTTTGTTTAGTTCTTGGGGCTTAACTACATGAAAATACACAGGGACAGTAATATGTAGTCATTAGACTGCATTAAATCGCTCTAGGAACACTCTTATTCTGAATTCAAGTTGCTTTGTTCCAGATAACTTACCTCACTTCCAAAATAAACCGAAATAAAACAAATTAAGGCAATTAAAAATAATCCTAAAGTAAGGCCATTTTAAGACATCTCAGGCCACAGCAGGCTCCTGGTGCTCCTCACTGGGCCAGCAAAGGTGAGGGTGGCCTCAGCTGTTGGAGGGGAGCTCTGCTAGGTGGCCTGCACCATCCGGCATGGGAGCTGCAGGAAGGGGGGGACAGCTTCCTTCCATCAGGGAAGATGATGAACAAGCAATTGGGAGGACCCTCACAGAGCCTCTGCAAGAGCAAAAGCCTAAGCTCTGAAAGAGTGAGGAGAGCGGTATGGAGTGGTTATGGAGGCAAAGGAGGAACATCACAAGGACACAGACCCCCCAGGAAGGGGGGAGCTGAGAGCATGTGTTTTGGGGCAGCTGGCTTCCTTCTCTCTGCAGCTCTTCAGCTAGGGAATAGGGTCAGAGCTTTGGTCACAGAGGAGAAGGAACAGCTACCATCAGGGCCAGAAATCTCAGGTCTTCCTATTAGGACTATCGCTGTGAAGAAGAAGAGACAGTGAGCAGAAACTTACTGTGCAAGACAAGTGGGAGTTTTGGCAAAATGAATGGGGGGAGGGCTTTTGTCAAGACAGAATAAAAACATCATTTTTGCATAGAGACTTGGCTTCTGAAGGTGCAAAAATGTACTTTATATTCCTTGTATATCAAAAGATTATACTTAAACTGTGCATATTGACTATGTTACTGATTATTAAACAAAAAAGCAGAAAAATTTCCTTGGGTGTAAACTAACTTACAAAAAACTAACAGTGCAGTTAAAGCTGCTGTCTCTCATACATTCTATTTTATGAGTCTCCTATACATAATCTTCATGTATACCTATTTCTTTATCTTTCTGTAGACAATAGGGGTTTTTTTCCTAGACCGGACCAGTTAATATCTTTCTTTATCCCTTAGCTCTTTCTTAAATAAATAACTTGCTAAGTCAGTGTTGTTCCTCTTAATTTGGCTCTAATTATACCTTGAAAATGAAAGGAGAGGTGATGGGGGGGTGGGTGGAAGAAAAGTGAAGGAAAAGCTTTGTATATTAACTACGATTAAGTACAGTACAACTCAAAATGGCAGTTTATTGACAGATGGACAAATGTAATTGCAGGTCCCAAGGGCTGCAGTTCAAATTAGATTTAACATTATAGGGGATGACAAGGAATTAATCTTATCAGCACACATGCCTGTGCTGTGTTTGCTGTTACATATGCCTCTTTTCATCTGGCTGGCTTTTAAATATATGAAGTTGCAAGAACATTTGCAGTATAGCTATGTGACAGCACCAAAAAAATAATTTTAAAGTAGGATATAAAGGAGAAAAATTAACTTTTGTCTTACACATGGAGAGATCGTTCCAGGGCCCAGACAGAGACAAAAAGTGATCTGTGGGTGAAACAGGAGAAAGGTGTCCTTAGCGAGTACCCAGCGCACTGCAAAAGGCTGGAAATACAGTGTTTGGCAGTACACTTTGGTGACTCTTGGAAGATAGGCACAAGCCTGAATATTAGCAGCTCAGTGATGAAACAGAAGGTAATACATGGGAACATGTGCAGGGGAGGAGACATCAGAGATATGCCAGTTGTTCAGAAGGAAGGAAAAAAGTAGCACAGTGGGGAGAGGGCATTAAGCTCTCGAGCCTTGCTGATAAGGTCCAATAGAGACGTGTTTCCTGGACTGTCACTTCTTTGTGGACTTAGGAATTCTTCTATTTTACCTTTTTAAGTTGAGACCTTTAACACTAGCAGATTGGGTAGGCAGGTGGGGAATAGGAGGGATGAAGCGAAGAAGCCAGACACATGGAGGGTGTAGACAGCTGATGAAAGACCTCACATGAGTAGGTGAAGTCATTAAAACACTGGGGACAAAGGAAGGCAAAATGGGTCAAGAGCAACAACCTGAGGTTTGGAACAAGTTGTACCAAAACTATGAGATGTAAATGTATCATATTAATGGACTGAAATGTAAGTTCTATATAAAATAGTGTATTAAATACCCTGCAATTACCATGCACTGCTAATCTGTGAAAATCAGAAAATGCTATAAAAAAACTAATTTAAAAGTTTTCTAAAAGGTTTTCTAATGTGTATATGCAGACATGTGCATCTTCAAATCACTCCATGTAAACATAATTTCGAAATTTCAGCCCAGCTGGTGCCTTTATCTCTGAGGAGCGTTTTTTGTGGAGTTTGGGTGGGGGATTTTTTTGTGACATCTGTCACTGGTTTTACACTGTTTTTCAGAATGGAGTAGTAATTGGAGGTACATTAATCTAGAACTCCCAAAGATATTTAAGTGAACTATAATTGTAGGAAGCGTTGAGTGAGTGGTTAGCTCTGTAATACAGCCCTGCTAAGGTGTATCAATAAAGGATCTGTGAAAGCTGTCTCATTTCTGAAACTCTTGTCCAAGGAGTTTCGTCTGTTTCAAAGCAGGGTCTGAAGGAGTGTCTGTAAACCAGGGGAGAAAAACAGATCCAAATATCAGTGTTTGTAAGACCAAGGGACTGTTTTCTTGTCTACAAAATGGCTATAAATGAATGGCAATCCACGAACAGCTGCATGCATTACTTTCCACTGGTTTCTTCTGCCCTGAGCCATGGAATTCTCTTTGATCCCTTGGGCTCACTTCCTGTACCTTTCACACTTCATTTTATGTGGCCTTGTTACAGAGGGAAAATTCATAACTCTTAAACAGTTTCAATTCCTTTACAGAATCATAGAATCATATAATTATTTAGGTTGTGAAACACCTTTAAGAACATCAAGTCCAGCAGTTAACCTAACACTACCAAGTCCACCACTAAACCATGTCCCTAAGCACCACATCTCCATGTCTTTTAAATACCTCCAGGGATTTGGACTCAACCACCTCTCTGGACAGCCTGTTCCAGTGCTTGACAACCCTTTCCGTGAAGAAATTTTTTCCTAATATCCAATCTAAACCTCCCCTGATGCAGCTTGAGCCCATTTCCTCTTCTCCTATCACTAACTACTTGGGAGAAGAGACTGACACCCACCTCACTACAACCTCCTTTCAGGTAGTTGCAGAGAGCCATAAGGTCACCCCTCAGCCTCCTCTTCTCCAAACTAAACAACCCCAGTTCCCTCAGCCACTCCTCATAAGGCCTGTGCTCCAGACCCTTCACCAGCCTTGTTGTCCTTCTCTGGACATGCTCCAGCACCTCAATGTCTTTCTTGGAATGAGAGGCCCAAAAGTGAACACAGTATTCCAGGTGTGGCCTCACCAGTGCTGAGTACAGGGAGACAATCACTTCTCCAGTCCTGCTGGCCACACTATTCCTGATACAAGCCAGGATGCTGTTGGCCTTCTTGGCCACCTGGGCACACTGCTGGCTCATATTCAGCCAGCTGTTGGCCAACACCCCCAGGCCCTTTTCTGCTGGGCAGCTTTCCAGCCCCTCTTCCCCAAGCCTGTAGCATTGCATGGGGTTGTTGTGACCCAAGTGCAGGACCCAACACTTAGCCTTGTTGAACCTCATACAATTGGTCTCGACCCACTGAGCCAGCCGGTCCAGATACCTCTGTAGGGCCTTCCTACCCTCAAGCAGATCAATATTCCCACCCAGCTTGGTGTTGTCTGCAAACTTACTGAGGGTACACTCGATCCCCTTGTCCAGATCATTGATAAAGATATGAAACAGAACCGGCCTCAATACTGACCTCTGGGAACACCACTTGTGACCGGTCGCCAGCTGGATTTAACTCCATTCACCACAACTCTCTGGGCTCAGCCATCCAGCCAGTTTTTTACCCAGCAAAGAGTATACCCATCCAAGCCATGAGTAGCCAGTTTCTCCAGGAGAATGGTGTGGGAAATGTTGTCAAAGGCTTTACTAAAGTAGGTAGACAACACCCACAGTCTTTCCCTCGTCCACTAAGTGGGTCACCTTGTCATAGAAGGAGATCAGGTTAGTCAAGCAGGACCTGCCTTTCCGTAAACCCATGCTGACTGGGCCTGATCACCTGGTTGTCCTGTACAGGTCACATGATGGCACTCAAGATGATCTGCTCCATAACCTTCATCAGCACTGAAGTCAGACTGAGGCCTGTAGTGCCCCAGATCCTCCTTCCGGCCCTTCCTGTAGATGGGCATCACATTTGCTAAACTCCAGTCAACTGGGACCTCCCCAGTTAGCCAGGACTACTGATAAAGGATTGAAAGTGTCTTGGTGAGCATTTCCGCCAGCTCCCTCAGTACCCTTGGGTGGATCCCATCCTGCCCCATAGACTTGTGTGTGTAAGTGGCATAGCAGGTCACTAACCATTTTCCCTTGGATTTATGGGAGCTTCATTCTTCTTCCCATTCCTGTCTCCAACTCAGGGGGCTGGGTACCCCAAGAACAACTGGTCTTACTCTTAAAGACTGAGGCAAAGAAGGCATTAAGTACCTCAGTCTTTTCCTCATCCTTTGTCACTATGTTTCCCCCCACATCCAATAAAGGATGGAAGTTCTCTTTAGCCCTCCTTTTGTTGATAATGTATTTATAGAAACATTTTATATTGTATTTTACAGCAGTAGCCAGATTAAGTTCTACCTAATTCTAATTTTCTCCCTGCATAACCTCACAACATCCTTGTAGTCCTCCTGAGCTGCCTGCCCGTTCTTCCAAAGGTCATAAACTCTCCTTTTTTACCTAAGTTCTAGCCAAACCTCTCTGTTCAGCCAGGCCGGTCTTCCTCCCCTCTGGCTTGTCTTTTGGCAGCCTGCTCCTGCACCTTTAAGATTTCCTTCTTGATGAATGTCCAGCCTTCCTGGACTCCTTTGCCCTTCAGGACTGCCTCCCAAGGGACTCTGTCAAGCAGGCCCCTAAACAAGCCAAAGTCTGCCCTCCAGATTATCTGGTTATAGCATGAAGTACTGAGGAGGAGAGACTTGATGAAGAATTTTGACTTCAGAAGGCTTGTAAATACCTCATGGAGGCAGTTTACACAGCTATGCCTTACAACGTTACACACACTCTATTGAATGCCCTGAGGATTTTGAAAGAGCTGAAGTGAATTTAGATGTGGAAAAGCCTTAAACAGTAGACCTCAAAGCTTCTTTAGTCCAAACATCACTTCATCCTGCCCATACTCACTTGATATACACGAAGCAATGTTTTTCTAAAAGAATGTACTCTGGGAGTCACATGTGACCTTTCCATATTGACTAAATCCCTTCACCTTACCAAATGTGACTTTTTTTTCAAACCTTCCTCTCTTGCAAACCTCCTAAAGGTTGCTTTTTAAGGAAAAGAAAAACAATCATTCAAAGCAAGCCACTTCACCATTGTTTTGTTCATCCCTGAAACATCTTTCCTTTTGAACAGAACACAGTGCTTCAGCTCTCAAAAATCTACTCAGGCCATTTCATCTTTCTGAAACAGCTCTAAAATCTTGCTGTGTGATGCATTTCTATTCCCATTAAATTTTCACTGAGTCAAGACTGTCATCTGTGCCATACAGGCACAGAAGAAGACCAGCTACAGCTAATAGTGCCATCCTCAGTAAGATGCCAAGTAATTCTGTAATATCTTCTGCATATTCGTTCTCCCTTGCTTTTAAGAGACTTCTGCATTAAAAACACATTTCTCCTAAACTTTGTATCATGCTATAATGTTTTGAAGCAAATCTTAGAGGAATACCTCTGAGGTCTTTATAAAGCAGCCTGTACAGCTACGGTATCTCATGCTCATTTCTGTTACTTAAAGGTCCTGCAAGAATCTATGCCTAATGGTATGAAATCCTTTATCACCGCTGCAGAGTGGGAGTTTGGCACAGTGTAGCGTATCTCATTTGTATCGTTCTTGGGAACAAGCCTACAAACCTTTCCAGATAGTTTCTTTATTATTTTACATATTTAGCTCACTTTTCAACTCCTGCAACAAACTGGCCTGATGGAGACTATATGTCACTGTAGGTATAGGAATAAAAATACGTTCAAATATTGAAGATTGTAAATCCAATTTTTTTTTCATTCCAAAGTAGATTGATTACACATGACACAAATTGTGTCAAATTTGCTTGCAATGTATTTTTTCACATACTGTGAAATGTTGTAGAGATGGGAACTAAGGCACCCATATGTAGACGGAGGCCCAGAAGTTCACTTAGATTTAGCAGTCATTCAGCATTGACTCAAACCACAGATTTCATTGTTGTCCTCTTTTTGTTCACTATTGACTACCATGAGAAATGGAGCCAAATCTGGGGGCAGTCTATTCCTTCTGATCTATGTAACACAGAGACTGTTCATTCAGCAAAGGAAGATTTGATGAAAAGAAGCACTAATTGAGAATGATTAAGTTTTGTGCAGCAGCTGAGCTCTGAACACATTTATATAGCTGACTGGAGCTGTGCTGGTTTGAGGAATGGAGAGTCAGAGGATGTCACTCAAGCCTTGAATGAGTGACGAAGTTTTGAGCAAGAGAAACTGTGCCAAAACATTGTTTAACATTTGTCCCTTCCTCAACAGGGACCTGACTTTCAGTCAGCTGAAATCAGTGAGGACTTCCCATGCTACTATAACAAAATAAATGCTACAGTTCCCCAGTGCTGCTGCTACAAAGGTGACATGGATGAGATCTTCCCTGTTTCCTGAAATAAAAGACAAGAACTTGCATAGACATATCCATAAGGGGAACAGGGAAAAGAAGAAAAGTCCAGTCCTCCATGGGTAGCACAGCCTGTGGGCTCTTTCATCAGTGGAAAGGACCTTCAGCTCTTCATCTCCCTGTGAAGGGTGATGTTTTATTCTGTGAATGCTGCTAAAAGAAAAGGATCCTTGAGAAAGTAAAGATTTTCCCCTTTGTGTCAGTCCTTCCTTGTGGGAAATTGAAAATGTGCAGTGAGAGGAGACTGAGGGGAGCAAAAGTTGCAAGAGCAGCAAGAGGCAAGCTGGAATCAAGAAAACAGAAATTAAGCCAGAAAGACACAATATGGAAAGAAAGAGAGGCAATGAAATATAACCTCAGAATGAAAGAACAAACCTTAGAACAAACTTAAAATTGTGGGCCAAATTAGTTTCAAACAAACATGTTCAAAGGAAGGGAGAGACATAAAGATGACAAAAAGAAAGAATAATGGGGATAAAAAAAGTAAAAAACCCAAAAAGGTCCACTACAAATTGTGTAAAATTTGCTTGCAATGTATTTGTGGTCATCACCTGTCCTGGTGTCTTCACATCAGGAGTGTCCACAGAGAAGGGACTGCGCCATTTGGCCCTCCCCTACAGCTGCCTGAAGGTTAGTGCTTTAGCTGTATTGGTGCATGACTGAAAAATGATGTGACCCTGTGCTGCGCCTCCCTCCACCAAAGACAATGCAGGTAAAAATCAGCAGCAGAAGCAAAAGGTGTATTTCAGTCTTTGACATTTTTTCTGACCCCTCCATTGAATTAGCTTTCAGAATGAGCAGTGGGACCAGACCTCACCCACAGCTACCGCAACAAACAGTTCATTTCAATAAATAAATCTCTTCTCCCCCTCTCCCTGAAGTGCTTTTGTCTCACACAAAAAGATTGTCAAATTTGGAATTTTCTTTAGAATGACTCCTTACAGCTAACAGACTCATACAATATTATTAAAGCTTTTCATTTTCAGCACTATTTCCCTTATTTTTCTGTATATCTAATTTAAAAAATGAAACATAAAATATGTTCAGCAGTGACTGTGGCGGCAGACCAAAGCAATTTGAAGTCTTATTGCTAAAACTAATTGTTGATTGCCCATTGGTAGGACCTCATTAACACTTCGATACTTGAGCTCCACATATTTTACCAAAATCAATGCAACAGGCCACCTAGGCAGAAAACTCATCCCTTTTCCTGCCTTGCAAAAGATCTTGCATGCATTTACTCCTGAAGTGAGCAAGATAGTGCTCTGCAGAGGCCCTGGCATGCTTTAGATAGGGCCATGCCTCCTGATGCCACCACTGCATCCCTGCTTGCACTGGCCTACCCTCGCTGCAAACTCCCCTGCACAGAAAGCATCCAAAACACAATCCAGTTCTTTGCTCCAGGGTGTTTTGTTCTAAGTAAATGCTATCCCCAGAGTATTGTAGCAAGAACAACAAATCTCTGAATGCTGAATTTTGTAAAGGGCATTTGCACTTAAAACAATTCAAATACTGGCACAATTAGTTGGAGCACACAACAGCAAAGCAACTTGCCAGTCCATTAGTTTTGAAAAAACTTTGAAGACCCAAACAAGACCTCAAAGACCCAGAGGCAAAGGGTTTCACTATGGAACGTGTAGAGATGCTTTCAAGATGCATTGATTACCATAAATACAGCAGGTAAATAAACTAGGCAATTTGCCAGTGGTCTAATGAAAACAGGCAGCCAGTTTTATTTGTGAATTCACTGGATGTGCTGACAAAATCTTGCCTGAAATACCACTGAGCTATTACAAAAGGAACTAAAATACGTCATTTAAATTAAATATTTTCTTTGTCTATGAAGAGAGGTTTTTCTAAGAGGACCTGTTGCAAGAAGGGCAATCCAATGCTGTGGGCTTTACAGTAATCAGTAAAGCGATGCGATAAAGTTTTTTACTCAACAACACTGAACCAGTCAATAAGAAAGCAAAAAAACAAGAGTGATTCTCTTTTGGATTTGCAACAGCAATATGCAAGAGGAGAACATTTTGCTCTTCATTTAAGCGTCCACTTCTCTACCTCCCAAAATGCCCTGGTTCTCAGACACTGGCTTAATGCAATGCAGGTAGGGTGGTTGAACCACTAAGAAGTCCATCAGGTTCTATTGATTTTTTTTTTTGTAAGTGAGTCTGCATAGCTCCTTAGGCTGCACTTACCGAGTATTTTGGGAGAACTTAGATAAACTCAGTCAGTGAATGTGGGCTGAAATCTTTGGAATTCACTTAGTTTAGAAAAGATGATTCAATCACAATAGTCAAAAATAATTCTGTAGAAAAGGGAAAAAGCACTATAAAGTTCTTACAGACAGAACGAAACTAAGAAGTGATGTTCCTATTGCTAGGCAATCAGTTTGCAAGCCTGTAGTCATGAAGTCTTTGCCAACTTCAATCTTACTTGCGGTCTGATTATTCACATTTCACAGCTGATCTTTTCTGCAGGTTTCAGAACCTGATTTCTGTAGTCACTTTTCAAACACAGGCTGTCAATGCACAGCGTATTAAAGGTAGGAAACAAACATTCATAAATATTTAGAATTTAATTGAACATTTCCTAAATGTAGCAACATTAATACATTTCTGGAAGACAAACAATTAAGATCACAGAAATAAACTGAAAAAAATGGAAAATTAGGTTTCAGTAATAGAGGTACCTTTATGGTTTTTTCTAAATGTTTGCCTGCTTATTCCCTGATTTTGGATCTTACTTCACACTGAATGTATTATTTTATGCTTGAGTCGGGCTTTATGAGCTCTCCTGCTCACTCTAATTCATTGCTCAGAAGGTTGTACCATGATCTTATAATGGGCAGCGAGATGCTCCATTTCTAATTATAGGTGTACAACTCTCCTCTGCTACAGAGGCCAGAATTCCAAGAAGAAAGCAGCAAGCAGAATCAGACCTAACTGACAAAAAAATTACTGCATGGTGGCAGTGAGACCATATGGACTCCAAAGCAATTAGGAGATCTCTAGTTCTGTGCTTGCTCCATAATGGCAGCTGCAGAATGAGTTTGCAAAGGATGGTGGAAGTGTATTGTGTAAGACACTGTCCAAACATAGAATAAGGACAGTCCTTGTCTTGGAGAGCTAGCTTTGGAAATAAACAGGAAAAAAACAATGTTTTGTAAAAACAATGGTCATGTAAAATCCACTACATATGGCTTTCTGTATATAGTTTTCAGCTGAAAGTCATTTGGTGAGGAAAGAGAATTTTCTGAGAAAAACTTGAGTTGAATGAAAGGACTAAAGAAAAGCAGAAGATATTTTGAAGGATGGGGGAAATAAAGGAGTGTCCAAGGCAAGCAAGTTGAAGAGTTCAGGGATGGGGTGGTCCGGAAAAGGCCGGACAGACTGTGGGCATGATGAAGAGCTTGGCGTGATGGCCCCTCTGAGAACACAGTTCTCTGCTGCAGCACCTTCTGCAGCTCCATCCTGCTTGCTGCTGCTTGTCCTCATTCACCTCCCTCAGACATGACCGCCAGGGAAAATTAGCACTACCTACTTGAATTGTGTGCATGCTCACACTCTGTGTGTGATGGCAAATGGATATGAAGATCTTCCTACCCTGCAGACATCTGAAACCAGAATGTCTGGAAAGAGAAGTAATCTTCATTAAGCCTTACTATCTTCACCCTCTGTTGATTGCTGTGAGCTTGCTTTACTACAGGGGGAACTCTGAGAGCATGTTTCCTTCATACCTTTTTTAGTCGTCTTTTCTTTCACTTCTCCCACGCTAAAACCAATGTTGTTGAAAATGCTTCTAATTTTAGGGGACACATTGCTCCCTGTCCACCAATAGACTTGTTGCTCCATTTCTGTCCAAATTGAAGCAAGGCGTTTCAGTAGCCATCCTGAGGACGCTGCTCATTCAGCACAAAGACGGTAAATAGAATCAGACACCTCTTGCAAGCCATTATTATTATTATTATTATTATTATTATTATTATTATTATCATCATCAACAACATCTTAGCATTCAATACATTAAGAAAGATATTGAAAGGGATACAACAAAGGAAAATGAAAGTAAGGAGGAGCATGATCTTAGGGTACTGCTCAGGTGAACACTATCTCTAATTGGATTGCATCTCAGTATTCCCCATGAATAATGCCAAGCTATTGTTTAATTAGAATAAACCTTACCTGTTTTCATCTGCCATTCAGGAGCACTGTCCTACAAACTGCAGCTGTCTAGCTGGGTGAGCCCTTGAGCATGCCTACCTTGACAACATTTCTGTGCTGACATTTTCAATGGCAAGCCCTCAGACTTTATTTCTCTTTACGTGGGTAAAGTAGCCAGAGGAGATGAAGAGTACTGGAAGCAATTTTGCAACTCCAACACAAATTACACACAGAAAATGTCAGAACAAGTATTGCTGATTAGTGCTCCAGACTGGAAACAGATATACCTAAAAACTTGCTACTGCTTAGCGGGAAAACAGCAGATTTCGGTAGGGTGGGTGGGGGTGGGGAAGGGGTGGGAGAAAACAAAACTAAAGAACAATCCTTCATGTAAACAACACTCAAATGCTTATGGGGAAAAGGACAAAATAATCACAAATCTAAGAGCACTTCTGCTAACATACCTCGAACTAGATTGTGTAGGAAAGAATTTGCATGCACAGGGATAACAATTTGGGCCAATGTTAGAAGTTTGCAAGACACCTCAGATGGCAAAAAAGGGAAGTCCTGCCATACAAGAGCTGCAGTGTGTCCACACTTCCATCCCACAAGATAGCCACGCCTCTATGTGGTCTGCTGCAGACACCAAGTTCATAACCATCATTGACAGAAACAAAAAAAAAAAAAAAAAAAAAGGAAACCTTCAGCAGTGCCTAATACTGGATAAGTGTATAAACTGGTATGAAAAACTAAGTAAATTTTCTCATCTGAAAAAACAGAAGGTATCTGGTTTTGGGGATAAAACTCAGAATGTGTAACAGGAAGTAAGCTACCATTAACACCCTGGAAAAGTTCATATTATTTTGCTCAGAAGAACCATTTTTAGGTAGACTGTGATGATTGCTCAAAGCACCACTCTATCAACATCACAAATAGAGATAAATACTCCTGCCTTGGGTGATATTTTAGTTTACTCAATTGGCAAGGCACTTATCAACAAAGAAAGGCTTACAACCTGGGTTTTGGGTGGACATCAACAGACTCCATAGAAATAATCAGCTTCATAGTCTTAGGTTCTCCCTATTAATTCAAGTCACAGTTTCACAACATGCTGATATGAAATGTGCTAAATCTGCATGAAGCAAGTTAACCTTACCATAAAGAGTCACCAGCTGCTGGCTGCTCTCAATGGCCCAGTGCAGTATGTAAGAGAGACAGAGGGTCACAGAGAGAAGAGCTGACCTCTACTATGAGGTATTACTTGCTTTATAAAGTCCAAATGGCTAAAAACATACCCGGTTCCTGGCTGTACCATCTCCACCATAAAACATTTTAAAGATGACACTATAGTATTTTGTATCAAAATAAACCCTCTTTTCTGATGTATTTCTGTGAAAAATACAGGTGTCGGCATGCCTTCTGCTATGTACTTTGGAAGACTATAAAGCCATACAAATATAAATAAATTAGAATTTGATTTATAATAATTAGTTCAGACTCCTCTAAAATATTTATTTTTTAATACACAGATTTCTGTAAATTATTAAGCTGGAACATAGGAAACTATTAATAATATTAAATGTTTCTATTTGCCAAGAAGTATAATGTATCATTTGGTAGAAAATAATGGGCGTTCAGAATCACATATAGAACTGGACTTTTCTCTGTTCTGGGATTACTAGCAGTACTCTGAACTTTTTTCACATTTGAAATAGAGGCATAGAGTCAAAGTCTCAAAAAGCTATCACATATGAAGGTAGAATCTCTAGCATTAGCCTATGTTTCAAAAGAAATATTCCTCTGAACAAAAACAAAAACAAAAAAAAAAACACAATGAAAAATTAGAAGACCTGTTTACAGTTTTAAAAACTTTTCAATATCAATGATCCTGTAATCATTTCAAAAAAAAAATTATTTCTGATAAACAGTTCTGGTTTTATGAAATAGCACTTCCAACTAAAAAAGAAAAAAAGATTTTAAATCCTGATGGGCTTTTGCTCCAAACCTGACTCTTACACAGTTGCATTTTATAGATCAGAGTCATTCTCTCTTGGCTTTATTACATTAGAGGTACTCTTTATTGTCATTAAAACAGCTGGTTTTCCTACTTTGTTTCTTTTTCATGAACTATTGCATAGTGTTCAGCATGTTACGTATATGTTTATGCAACATTAGCTGAAGCCTGTCATTACTGATTTGCATAGCAAGTGATCTGGCTGCTTGTTTCACTGAACTCTTTAATTTCTACACGTCATGAGTTTGGGAAGATAGACTGTTCTTGTGTATGAAAAACATCATTTTAGTCCTGAAGAAATGCAGCAAATTACTAGCTGATTACTATAATGACATATGGGCTCAGAGGTTATTGTGTATAGTAATATTTTTCATAGTTCAAAGACACTTTCATGAATACCATAGGGGAAACAGCTTTATTCAAATGATCTTTGCAAAGGGTCACTTCTCTTGAATTTGCTACAGTCATCATTATGAGAAAATACTGGATTTTTTCTACCCAACTTTTTTTTGAGTGACGTGGCATAGAGGAAAGAACTGCCAATGGCTGACTTTTTCAGACAGCTTCAAAAAAGACATCTGAAAAGATATACTATTTGTCCTACTACATCACTGTGGTTGAAATTTAATCTTGTGAATCATTTTTTCCAGTAATTGAGGCAAATTTAAATCTAATATTAGCTGGTGTAAGTCTGCCATCAATAACTTGCAATGGAGTTGTATCTGATTATGGCCAGGGTGTATCTGACCTTTGATCTCATGGTTGGAAAATTATGTTTATTGACATCTGATGTCAGTGAAAATGGTAGATGCTTTAAGAAACAAATACCTGCATGAGGAAAGAGTATGTGCACAGTGATGTTGACCTAGATTATTGTCTTTAAAATCCCACTTCAGAGCAGGAAGATGTTTATTTGTCCCATCACCTTCTCTTCTTTTTGAGTTTATAGCTTGTTGCCTTTTCTAGCTTCTCTGGGAAAACCGTATTCCCCTCACCTGCTTGTGCTAGAGGTTCACAAGATAAGTGAGATACGACATCCCACTCCCCTTTTGCTCAAACCTTCCCTGTGTTGATGTGCAATCCTTTCCAGCTGGACTCAAGAGCCTCTTCCTTTATTATGCTATATGGTACAGATCAACAACATTCTCCAAAAGAGTAACTGCATATTCAGCAAGATGCAGAAGATTTCCACTTCTCTTCTTCACTTCTTGAAGAAGCTTCCTAAATTAATTTGTTTGAACCTTCTGTATTTTTCTGTATGTTATCTCCATTTGTTACATATCTGGTTTGGTCTGCCTGCTGTTCAGCCGAGATTCTGAACTCCTCCTATACATTACAGTACTGACAACAATTATCATATTTGTTAAGGAACAGAAATAATGCATGAATGATATACTGGACTGAACTACCTTGAACATATTATTCTTCTGTGCAGGAGTCCATGCTTCCTAAAATCTGATGGTGATCAACAAATGTTTGCATTGCTCAGCATAAAGGTAGTTTGCCAACCCATTCCTGGGAATTCTTATGTTTGCATTTATCTTACCATGAAGCTTGGCTAGCCACATATCCACAATTATATCTGTTTATCTTCACCCAACTCTATATTAGCAATGACTAAGCAAAGACTTTCTCTTTATATAATTCTTTAAGATGCATGTTAAATAGCTCAATAAACAATGTAGTTCATGCTATCCTATGAGCTTCTGCTGGATATGCTCCCAAATCTTAAATAAGTTTTTTAATTTCTTATCTTTGGAAGACTACATCATAACTTCAATTAATTTTTCTAGAAGATATTTAGCCTATATTTTCCTTTCCTTAATTTTATGATCTAATTTCCAGTAGCAACTCCTTTAGGTCTTTGAATTTCTAGCCATTGTACATTTTTGTGTTGCTCAAATACATTGATATTGCACAGTTAACAGCAATTAATGGTATTACTTTGTCCAAGCTAGTTAACTTCTACTCAAACTAAGCAGGGGTTTTTTTATCATTTTCTGATAAGTCAATGCCTCGAACTCCTACCTCACTTGACTAGCTCTTTAAGGAATATCCTTTACTGTGGGACACTCGATGAGCCCAGGACTTGTAGAAAATTAGCACAGGCTTGCTGGAATCATGGAGAAAGGACTGTGATACCACCTGTGTGAAGGGCAGGCATATTTAGTTCTTCGATATTGATTGCAATGAAAGGAGCATTCAAGTAAATGTTCTATACACTGTATAAATCAAACTGGGGTAATTTCATTTTTAGACAGTTTTATTTTCTGCTGTCCCCACAGCAGCAAAAAACTCAGAGTTGGACTTCATTACAAAGTGATATAAGGCTATCTAAGGCAAATGTATTGGATATGTGATTGGTCAGGCTGAACTGCACCACTGCTGACAGCAGCTATGGCTGATTACTGGTGATCATGTAAATAAATAAATAAATAAATAAATAGAAAGGTAAAGAAGAAAAGTAGTGTCAGCATCAGGAGCTTTCCTCACTGGAATTTTCCAGTGCGTACAGTATGCAGGAAGCAGAGAGGCAGCACATACAGCCCAACTCTTTGTCAAGGTACATCATTCACGGCTTTGTCCAGCTGAAGCCACAACTGGGGATCAGATCTGATGAAGCTTCTTGACTTCCTGTAGAAAAAACTGCCTTTATTAAAAAGGGATATTTGGGATGATCACAATCATTTTGCCCATTTCAGGTTTCTATGGGTCTTTAGGCTTTCCTTGCCTCAAGCAAGCAGGCTATAAACTACTTGCTGGAAACTCCTGCTATGTCCCAGCTAAAATGGTCACCCAGCTAACATCAGTGTGACATTACCAGCACCAATATGAAGGCTGCAAGACAAGACAGCCTCATTGTAAACAGGATTGTTTGTACCATCAGACAAAGCAACATACAGAGTCCGAGACTCAGGCACAGCAGAAAACAAAAGTTACAACCTCCTGATGCAAACTGATCTTGAGTAGAATCACTCTTCCTTGTGGAAAGCATGAAAAACACAGGTGTCTGTGTGCCTTTGAAAGCCTGTCTTTAAGACTCAAAAAAAACCCTCATCAACTTTCTCAGAGGGCTAAATCAATAATTAGGACTTGGAGATTTTTTGCTCATGGTGATTTTTTTGCTCACTAGATATGGTCAAAAATATGCAGTTAAGGTCATTTCAGAACTGCTTATGACTTTGCAATGAATTTTTCAGTTTTGGTTTTTAAAACATGAATGAACTAGATTCGTAGCACATTGAAGGAAGAGTGGTACTGTTTCTACCTTCTTTCACCAAGGGATATGGTTGTTAGAGCACTCACAAAAAATGGAAAGACCCAGCTCCCCATGTGTCAGGAGGCTGAACCTGCATGTGCAAAAGGCACTGTGGTATTTGGGGAAAGATTCCTGGCAGTTCCTCTTATTGAAGCTATTCAACTCTCTGAAAAATCCTCACGTTTTCTTTGGACAGGAGAGGAGGTGGGTGAACATCTTCCCCCCAGAGTCAGGAAGCTGCTCTGACTCATTCCTTCTTGAAAGGATGGATATGGATAGCCTGGGCAACAGCGCACATATGAGAGGAGCAGCAGTCTATGAAGGCTGCCTGCACAACACAAGGACAGTGTAGTGCTTCCCAGAAGGATCCACAGTTGAGAAAGAGATTTGCAGGACAGATTTACCTGCTGAAATTTTCACACTACTGGGGAGGTACAGACTTCTGGTCCAAAAGAGGAGATCAAGCCCAGGACAACATAAACCCTCCAAACCGCCTTTGACAGAGACCCCAGGAGCATCTGCAGCAGCTGCTTCAATCTACTGATCCATTCCATTAACCACGAATGCAGACATAGTCATAGGGGTAGATCTTAGTTATGGTAGATCACCTTGAACAAAGAGGTTAAGTGCAAACTACGCAGACTGTATTATGGTATGGTGGTCAGGGTGCTCTGGAGGGAGAAGCAGGTTTGTGCTGGTGAGTTTCACTTTCTTCCAGCTGTGTTTAACGCAAGGCAGCTCCAGACCTACCTTTGGGTAACCAGTGCTGTAATCTACCCTTTTGTCACACTTCCTTTTTTCAGCCTGAGTTATTTTGTCTCAGCAAGACAAACCTTTAAGTGTTTCCATTTGTTTCAGGTTATGAGATCCAAAAGAGACTGTTGGGGTTGATTTGATGTGGCTGCTGGGTCAAACAAAAATGTGATGACACTACCCTATTCTAAGCATCATGACTTTTTCAGATAGGACTTAATATCCTAAATCACTTGAGCATTTTTAAGACATCTAATCAGACAACTAAAAGCATCCTTGTAGCCACTGTTAGTTTGCATAAAGGTTTAATGTTTGTATAGCTTAAAGCACATTATCTGAATAAATTAATTGAAATTCTAGCCCATTACCATGGCAATGGAAGTGTTACCTTTGATTTTGGAAGGGCAAGGATTTCATGCAAGATACAGAGGTTTTTCAAATCATTAGGGTATTATTGTCATTCATAATAAGATCATTTGGATGCTTTTAAATACTTCTCTTGCTCTTTCATTTTTAGTTTAATTAATGCAAACATCTGCATATGCTGGGACAAATTAGATGAAGATTTTCCAATTTTATAAATAATTCACTCTTATTATTTAGATAAACTATGAATAAGAGGAGATTATGTGGTCAAAATAACAATTAGTTGAAGTAATGTGTTACTGAACTGAAGTTACTGGCTTGATACACATTCCTTTCTGCAAAACTTCTAAGTGGAGTAAAACTGACAGTGTGTTGTGCAAATTTTGTCAGGTATAAAATATTCATTTACCCTTTTCCCTCTTTTTTTAATTATCCACCAGAAATATGTTTTATGCAGGTTTTGGTGCATTGGCTATGTATAAGAAGCTCATGGTAAGTTACACTGTACAATAAATCATTTGAAATTAGATTGAAATCTGAATAGATTAACAGAAGAACTATTGAAAGACCAGGTGATTGAAAAGAAAAAGGTAGTGATTGTGTGAGAGTCTGAGCAAAATACATGAGGAAAAAGTGCCAGACATTAAGGATGCTATAGCCAGAATTGGAACAGGGTCAGAATAAGAAGTCACCAATTTTCAGGCCTGTGCCCTTGTGTCAGTAGGCCTTTTGCAGAAGCCATATCTGGAGCCTTAAGAGAGCAGGTAGAAAATGAATGCAAAGGAAAAATGTACTTTAGAAGAATTGCTACCTCTGAAAGACCTTACCTACAGAAGCAGATCTCCATATGTGCCAAAAGCAATATTAGGTACTAAGTATATTTGGGTGATTGAACATATTGGTCCAAACAGCAACAGTTTGCTTACCCTACTATTTCATTTGTATGTTCTTCCTTGAGAAGTGTTATTTCTTCTTGTTCCTGGGTTGCAAAGTAGCTGGAGAGACATGAATACAGAAGCAGTGAGGTGTCATGTCACGGCTGGTACAAACTGCGGTCTGTCCCCTATGTTGTGCAGTTGGTGTTCATGGTCTTGTAGATGCCCAGAGAACTCAGGAGGTGGCTCAGCAGCTACCTGTTCAGTGAAAACAGTCATTTTATTGGCACTCCTTACTTTTCACAAGTATGAAGGGTAGCATAAAATAATGGGTTTTCTCTCACATCCTTGACTGTGTCCATCATTTAATCTGATTTTTGATTTCTCTTTTCTGATGTGTTCTTTTAGCAGCTTTGCTAGTGCTTTGAAGTTTGAAGCAATTTCGGCAGTCATTTTATCATCGTATTTATGAGAAAAAAACCTGCATTTTTAATTGGAAGTAGTATAGCGTCTTCTGCTGGACCTAGTTGTATTTTTTAAAACAGCATTAGTCTTCTGATTGAGAGTAGTCCTTCATGCTAAATAAGTTTGAGCTGATCAGTCTCCAGGCTTGCTTTGAATAGGCCCACCAGAAGTATCTGTCACTGCTGCCACCTGATCGCTTTAATAGGATTCTCAGTACTTGGGTCTTGTCTCCAGACCAGTCCATTTGATTAAAGATAATTAGCACTTGAACATTTTCTGTTTAAAATCCCAGTGAGCTGGGATATTTTGCACACTGGCCACGACTGCAGCAGCCTATGTGCTTCACTTTTAGATTCATGGATACATGGCACAAAAAGAAAGACCCCAGCTTGTCTAGAGATTTCTGCCTGGAGAGTTTCTTTTGCAGGAAAATTATTTTTCTGCAAAGTAGCTGAAAGCTCTTTGTTGCTCTTGCTCAACAAAAACATTAAAGGAACAAAATATAGTTGGTGCCAGTCAGCGTGGTCTTACAGAAAACAGGTTTTGTCAAACATGCTTAATTTAATTCATTGAGGAGACTACAAGTTTGGTCAATAAAGGTAACTGTGTAAATGTGATAGACAATGTAAGCTATTTGCCTCAGTGCCACATACATTTTGATAACATTGAATTAGAGTGGGGCCAGCAAAGCATATTTCACATATCTTAAGAGCAACCTAATAGACAGATCTCTTAAGTAATCATTAATCATTTCATGGACTTCATTACAGCAGGATTCTCCTGGGAGTGAAATTAAACCCGAGGCTACCCAAAATTATTTGTTGTGATCTGGATAGCAGTAGACTTAGAATTTACAAAATATGAAATTTTGGGGGGCCTAAAAATTGTCTCAATGAAGACTAGAAAACTGTACAGAGCACTCTAGATTTTCTTGTAAAATTAAGTCAGTTCAAAGTGTATTTTTGTATTAACTAAGGCAAAATGATGTCTAGAACCAATGTTTGAAGGGCAGTACTGTAGAGTGGGAACTGTGTTTTGGAAACCAGGGACTTCAGGGTAACAGTGGATAAGCAATTTAATATAAGCTCCCTGAATTATGCTAAAAAGCCTACCAGTAACCCTGATATGACTTAAAGATATCCCATAACTCCTCTTTACTTTCTCCTATCTCAATTTTTTCTGAGTTCTGACCTTTGTACTTTGGTTGGATAAAGAAACAACTTAAAAAAAAACCAACTTTGGGGATGAGCAATTCTTTCATTTCTACTGGTGATAATTCGGGGTTAAGCAGCCCACCATCCTAAACCACGTGGGACATGTGGTAGTTTACTTGAAGCACACCAGTGATTTATGGCAGGTCCACATTACACTGAAATTACAGGCAAAATTGCTATAGGAACCCCTTTCCATAAACCCCCCAACAGCCTTGAAATGAGCACTCAAAACCAATCTTTTTTAATTGTTTAAGCCACTAGCCATAATCACATAATTCCTTCTGATTACCAAAGCGCACTGGACTATTAAAATCTATCCATTGCAATCTGAATAGATTAGCCTTTAGGACATATTAACATCAAATTTCACATGATATTAACTAATAAATTAGCCTAGCAAAAGAGTTCAAATTCTAATTACCAGATAGTCATTAGATATGTCCAGTTACTCATATCAGGAAGTGCTGCAGGGAGGGTGAGTGTGATTAACTTGTCAGGGAAATGCAATTGTGAAAGCAACACTCTCACTATCTTACAGGATTTCAGCTTCGAACTTACACTAAGATGTCAAACACATCCACAAGCCCAAGCCAAATGAAAGCCCTGTTGTATTACGCAAATTGTATACAGATGGCAGGAACAAATCAATGCCCAGAGTTTCTGCAGTGTTACTGTAAGAACCATTTCATCCACTGTTTTAAACATCAGAGCGTCAATGCATTTAATGGTCACAGCTAAGCAGATCAGAAGTAGTATGGCCCAAAAGTGGTCCTCTCCCTGTGGTAGGTAGTGTATGACTGCGTATGTATACAGGTGTGTATATGTACATATATGTGTAGTGTATGACTGTAATGATAATAAAAAATTACTTCATATATGTTGTGTAACGCATTTTACTGCAAATGAAAGAACACAAGAGCATGTCATACCATTACACCTGTCCCTCCAAACTCCAAAAACATGTGTTACTGACATAACTGTAAGTATTAGCAAACTTAGAAAATCACCCACTGGTGGAAAATGTTGCCTCATAGTGTACAGAAGGGGAAGATGGCCCTCCCAATGCTTCTGCTTTGCCTCACAGATTCAAAGCATGCCTGTAGGCAAGCCTGAGTCACTTCAAAGGGATAGAACAAGTTTAAAATTATGTTTTATCTTCATTCACCCTTCAACATTTATGCAAACAGGGTTTGCTTCTTCTGCATACTAGATATAGACTAAGAGGTCTATAGGCATCTCTAGCAACATTCATATTGATTGATTTACAGTGCAGCAGAACCCTTGAGTGGAAATCCTTAAAATACCTTTCCTCCAATAGTCTTCTCATGTCAAGAGACTCTATTCTTCACTTGAAAAATGAACATACATTTTTAAAAAAATGCTCCTGTTGGTACCCCTTGGATGCAAGATTGCTTAGACACCAAGCAAAGAGGCAACTAAGCCATAAGAAAGTGCTCCTTTGTTATCCTCACACTGTTTCCATTTGTTCTTTGTGTCATCAGGAGTGTGTTTGGGGTAATTCTTTTTTAGATTGGCCTGTTCCTGTTCATCAGCAATCAAAGTCCCTGAGAGTCGTCCCTTATTTTTTCTTGTCCAAGGAATCTAAGAAAATGCTATCTAATTCACTGCTGAGAATTTCATCAAAGATTCAGCTTTGCTGGTCCTGATTAGGAGCAATCAACATTTAACTTTGATGGCTGGCTGAAGTTCAACTTAAGCATTTCTGGGTTTTGCATACTATATCATGTTAGGTTTCAAGACAGGAGCAAACATAGTAGAGAGTGTTCCTGCTTTTCACGCCTTCATAGGATTACCTCCATCTCAGAAAGAAGAAAAAGAGAGAGACTGTCTGATTGGTGTCAATATACTGAAGATATGATACGGTGTGATTTGGTCATTTCTTCTTCTTGCACACAAATAAGAAGACAAAGATGGTGGTTTTGTTGCAAAACATTTATATTCTCACTATACCATTTCTTTGGTACCCCTCAGAAAAGACTTGATCGCATCCTGAAATTAATCTGTCACTGTGCATCACCTCAGTCTCTCCATTATTCTCATTCTCAAGTTAAGTTAACTTGCTTGTTGATACATAATACTAAATTTAATTTTCAACACATGAGGAACCACAGTGCACCAGACAGAAGGGAAAGTTAACTTGTGGATGTGTTATTTCTTTCCTTACAGTGCACTGCCAGAGCAACTGTTAGCGGGTTTGATTTATTGGATGAATAGGAGATGGCTCCACTTATCAGTCCCAGCGGTCACTGATATTTCTAATGGAAACAGGCATCATGAAGGTACTGTAGGCCTTAATTCTGCTTTCCTTATTAAATCACAAATCACAATAGAAGCTTGGAAATTTTCAAAATCTGTTGCAAGTCAAAGTATAAAGTTACCAGTGATCCCAAATCAGTACTTTCTTTAGTAAAACCACTGTCCAAGATATGGTAGAGGCTTTGTTTAAAGACTAGATTCCAAACACTGGGCTATGCAAATGTCCTTGGGGTCACTAGCTGGGCAAAGCAGAGCTGAGGACTGCCAAATAGACAGCTATAAGTTCTATATTCCTATATTCCTCTGTACTTCTTCTTAAATTTAATGCTGTACACAGCATGTAGACAACAGCAAGTAAATTATTCCTTCATTTTTAATTTCTTCCTGTCTTGAATTAAACGTTACTTCATGATGACTGGCAAGACATCAAAGTATTCCATTTTTATGGGCATGATTCACCTTAAGACAGAATAAAAATAACAATGGCCAACATGGAAATACTCAAGATTATCTAAAACATAGACAGTGTTCAGCTGCTGAACTTGAGAATGCAAATAAGGTGTCAGCATGGTTAAAGTGTCTTTCAGCAACTGGTTTTAGACAGGAAAATACTTTTGAATCCTTCCAAGTAAAGGCCTTATGTGTATAAGAAACAGGGCAGAATCTGCTTTGTATTCAATGTCTCTCTAAAAAAAATGTGAAAAATACAACATAAAGCATTAAAAAGCCAGGCAATAAAGGTTAGAGTATTCTAATCTTTTGTCTTAATTCCTTGAATTTGAAAAGAGCCTTTTATCATTTGACATAATCCTCTGACTAACAATAAACCTTCTGGGTGCTCTTCCTGACAAATCAATAGAGACATCATGTTTGAGTAAAATATAAAAGAATTTTCTCACCATTCTAATTTCTTTTTTTTTTTTTCAGTCAGTTTGAAATCTCTTTAATATTCAGTGCAGAAGACAGCTACTAGAAAACAGACAGTAATGATGATGATTTTATTGATTTTGACTTGCAAAGAAATCTCAAATGAGACTAACAAGTAATTTCTTCTTCTTCAGCAAAATCTTCATATCAAATCAACTGTCAAAAAAAAAGCATCTCTGGTGTCACATCTCATACTTTTTTACATTAATTGTGTCCTATCTATTGTACATTTTAGGACCACATAAATGTCTTCTTTACTTGTTGATTTATGCATAGGTGGACCTTTTAACTAATTTAAATCAATTCAGTTTCTGTTATCGTCACCAGAATAGAAAAAGATATAGATTTTGTTTTCCTCTAAATTAAGCTTCTAGCCTAAGACTTGAAATTTATTCTGCACTTTTTCATATAGCTCAGGCTTTCCATGCAGAAATCACGTTCATAGTGCTACAGAGATGAGAATGATTTGTGTCGAACTAGTTTTATTGTTCGCAGAGAAATGCACATGCAGACATTTGTAGGAAACACTTTTTTAATGCAAAATGCTGCACAATATAAATATGTCTGTTATATATTCACAGGAGACATTATCCAGTAGGACTTACAGTAACATTAGTAATTCATCAGGCTTCTTCCAGACTGGTATGCTGTATTACTCATTCTTTGGAACAACATTAAACTGAACATTCACCACCAGAATAAACTTACGTGGTGTGAGATGATCCCAGTGGATGGACCATTGTTATTTCTGCAGTACTTAGCAAAAAGAAAGTAGAGCATCTTTGTAAAACTCCCCAAAGCCAAACTCGAACAGCATGGCAAATTATATTTTCTATGTATTTCTCACACTTCTTATTGTCACTTCAGTGACTATTCTGAATAGAAGACCAAAAATATACAGGACTTTTAAAAGTACTCTCCCTTGTTCTGAACATGCTCTCTCAGACTTCATATAATACACATTCATAATGCTTCCATCGTGTTCTAAATAAAGTGCCACTAAAAATTACTTTTTAAATATTTCTATTTCAATACTGTTAATGGTAAGCAACTACATTCCCTTTAATTTAGCAGCCCACAAAACTGTTAAAAGAATGAAGACAGATAAAAGAATTCCCAGAAAATTTGTGGAGGAAAAAAAAAAACCAAAAAACCAAAAAACTAGAACTAGCAATAGATGTGTTTGAACTGAAGTCTCAGAATAGCTGGAGAAGCCCATCCTACCAATACTTTGAATGGTTTTGGTCTCAACTGTGTAGAAACATTGACTCCTTTAATTAACCCTCAGAGGCCTCCTTAAAAAGTGAAATAAAGTGTGCATGAATTTTAAGAGTTCCACAGACTTTTGCACTTGCCTATAGGGATAAAATCAACTTAAATGTTAAGCCTATCTTGAAAAGGTACTAACACTTTTTTTAATACTCTTTCTCAAGAAGTGTGTGTTGTATATGAACAATTTTTTGTGCTTAGTTCGGTGACAAAAATACATTTCTACTTCCTGTTATTTCTATAAATACACTCAGCCAGCACACTTAAGGGATTTTGCTTTATCAATAAACCACAAACATAAGTTATACAAGTCTCCAAATTGATTTTGTCACACAAGACTGAAAACAATGATTACAGCTACACCTTAATGTGCCAATGCATAGTCTTTAGTATATTTCTTAGTATACATTTTACTTGCTTCATTTTTAAAGATACCTGCATTAGAATATTTTGTGTGTGTGTGTGTGTTTATGCAATGAATTAATTCTTTCTTATGAGCAATAATATAGTATTGTCTATTACAGGACTAAGAAGAGTAAGTAAAAGATAATATACTTTTCTGTTATTTGGAGGAGGGAGAAAAATATATAGATATATGTACACATTGCTCAATCAGAACCTTTATTCATTTAAGGCTTCCTGGAACATTTAATGGACCACTGAGATATTTTTCTTCACTCCTGCTTCTGCTTCTCAGGAGCCATTTGTAGCCCAGCAGCCAGACACCCATTTTTTCTTTCAAGGTGATGTAGATGAAAACATTAGAGCTTCTCTCTTCTGCAGGCAAGGCAGCCTCTAAAACAGCAAACAGGTATTTGAGGTCAACAAATAGTTCAATATTGCAACTTTTTCCTTTTAGGCTTTCCTTCCAAAGCTACACACTTGCCTATTCTACTCCCATTTCCTAACAGTTCTCCCATTCATCTACTCTGTTTCTCTAAAAAACAAGTTTTCTAAAGGAGTTATCATACCACAGCTTACTGTCCTAAAGGACCAGTCTGTCAATCAAATGCATGTTTGCACAGAGACTCTTCCTCAGACCAGCTTGAATCCTTGCGTAAAGCCCTAACAGAAAAATAACGGAAGCAAATTCAGTCTGGAAGTTACTGGAAAAATACTTCATAAGACCCTGACATCACCACGCTTACTGTCAGTTCTCTGAGTAAAACTGCACTTATAAGTAAAACATTTGTCTTCTTCAGGAGCAACTGAAGAACACCTCTGTTCACAGATCTTCTTTCTTATCTTCAGATAAACTTCTGTGAGTGCCACCTTGCTGTACTCCTCTAGCTGAATGGCAAAGTCTGGGGGCAGTTAATCTGCTTCATGCTTCAGAGGACAAGGCAATTAATCTCATTTGTACGTCCTGAGTGCATGACCTGAGGATTGACTTTCCTGCCAAAATGACTCCAGATTAACGGTAGCTCCTAAATTACTTACACTGCGTGTCCAGAGAAGGGCAACGAAGCTGGTGAAGGGTCTAGAGCACAAATATTATGAGGAGAGGCTGAGGGAACTGGGGTTGTTTAGCCTGGAGAAGAGGAGGCTGAGGGGAGACCTTATCGCTCTCTACAACTACCTGAAAGGAGGTTGTAGTGAGGTGGGTGTTGGTCTCTTCTCCCAAGTAACCGGCAACAGGACAAGAGGAAATGGGCTCAAGCTGTGCCAGGGGAGGTTTAGGTTGGAAATTAGGAAAATGTCTTCATGGAAGGGGTTGTCAAGTATTGGAAAAGGCTGCCCAGGAAAGTGATTGAGTCCCCATCCCTGGAGGTATTTAAAAGACATGTAGATGTGGCACGTAGGGATATTGTTGAATGGTGGACTTGGTAATGTTAGGTTAACAGTTGGACTTGATGTTCTTAAAGGTCTTTCACAACCTAAATAATTATATGATTCTATGATTCAGACAGGAAAGTCTTAAAGTACTAAGTATTATTCAAGGACTTTTTTTTTTAAAAAAATCCTTCTGATTCTACAGTCCACAGAGGTGAAAAAAATGTTTCTGTTCTTTTCTTCTCTAAAGCAATATAGAAAACAAATATCACATGGCCAGGTGCTTAACTAATGGGGAATAAAATTTTTCCATGGGAATCTATGCACTAGGTTAATAGACACCAGAACTTATCAGAAATGAAGAGTGAAATAAAAAGAAAGATTTAAGAAGGTAAATTATTTTTCAGATATGTATCTTAAATGGCAAAATCATAATTTCTATGTATCATTTTACTTCTTTACAAAATTAAATATTGTTTTTATTAGTTCAAGGATTATTCCAGAAAATGGGTTAATTATGTTTATACCTAAATACAGCAAGCAAGGGATCCCATGTGCCTGTGGGAGAATTGTAATCATGCAGACACCCTCACTCAGCTTTTCTGTGTCATCTTCTGATGACATACGACTTTAAAACCATTAGGTATTTTTAACTAGTTTGCTTTTCATTTCCTCAGATTGACAGTCTGAAATACAAGTGTGTTTTCCATTTGATTTCTCAATTACTGTACCATTATATGCCTTCAGCAACACTAACCTTTAAATTGCATCTTTTCTAAAGAAGATCCAACAATAAGGAAAAGGCTGAAAATCCTAATAAATCACATGGCACAACAGCTACAAGTGAACACAGTGTGGAAAGGTAAATCACCAATAACAAAGGCTTTTTTAACAATCAGTTTTCTGGTTTTTTATTTCTTTTGTTCTTTCAGTAACAAAGGAATGTAAATCATTAATCCTGTCTCAGGCTGTCTAAGATACTCTGGAAATGAAATGAAGTCCAGTGCAACAGCTGAATCTGTGAGGCTGTCTTTTTCTTTGAAGGCACTGATGCTAAGGCAAGGTCCACCTGGGCATAATAAACCCTTCCTTTTAGAAGCTGAAAGAACAATTTGGGAGGATCTTGGAGGGATTTATCATTCCTTTTGAAGGATTTCATCGGTTCTTCCCTCCCTCTTCAGGGAACAGTTTCCTCCTCGCAGTTTCTCCACATTTTCTTTTACATCTCTTCACTAGCAGGCCTAGCAGGGGGAAGACCTTACAGGGGGGTCTCCACTTTTTGAGGAAAAAACTCCAAGCTCAGTCCTTGAAGGAAGCCAGGGGCACCCTACAACTCATGCTGGCAAAAGCCAGGTGGTGCTCTGTTTGGGGTCCATTCCCATGTTTTTGATATCTTCTGCTTTTTAAATTCTGGAGTGCATTCTGAACACATGCTCACTGCAAGGGCATCAGGCAAGGTGTGCTCTTTACAAAATATATCTTAATGGAGCTGCAATTCTGAATAATTAACATTCCTCCCCCAGCTCCTCACTTCTCTGTGATGTTCTACTGTAGCGGTTTAACCCGGCAGGCAGCTAAACACCACACAGCCGTTCGCTCCCTTCCTCCCCCAGTGGGATGGGGGAGAGAATCAGAAAAAAGGTAGAAGTTGTGGGCTGAAATAAAGCCAATTTAATAGGACCGAAAAGGAAGGGAAAAGAATAATAATGATGAAAGAATATACAAAACAAGTGATGCACAATGCAATTGCTCACCACATGCTGACCGATGCCCGGTCAGTTCCCGAGAGGTGGCTGCGACCCACCCCACCCGGGCAACTCCCTCCATGTGTTTTTTTTTCAGCATGGCATCATAAGGCGTGGAATAACCCTTTGGTCAGTTGGGGTCAGCTGTCCTGGTTGTGCCCCCTCCCAGCTTCTTGTGCACCTCCAGCCTCCTTGCTGGCAGGGCAGTATGAGAAGCTGAAAAGTCCTTGACTTAGTGTAAGCACTGCTCAGCAACAAAGAAAACATGAGTGTGTTATCAGCGTTATTCTCATTCTAAATCCAAAACACAGCACTATGCCAGCTACTAGGAAGAAAATTAACTCTACCCCAGCTGAAACCAGGACGTGTACCAACAAGCAATACACGTTCCCACCAGCCTGCAGCTGGAAGGTGTCTCAGTCTAGTTCATCACTCAGTCTGGCAGGAATTTTCTTGAAGACTAAATACTAGCAGTGCAGTGGCTTTCCCAGCTGTGCTTGCCTGATACAGGCTTTCCTTAAACTATCATTGCTGCTTTTCCCTCCAGCTCATGAGAGAGAAATTCATCCACTTAAAATGGAACAAATGAAGAAATTAGCTTTGTCTTTAAAAAATTCTCTTTGAGATCAACATCAGGCTAAGTCAAGTGTAACAGAATGGAAATTAAGTGCATTTACTTAAATCTTATTGTTACACACGCTTGAATGAATATTGCAAATGTGACACTTTTTTGGGATCACCATCTTTATAGACATCAAAGAGCTAAAAGAATTGTAAATGCAGTTCTTGATGTTGCATATCATTTCACAGGAGTCATTCTAGGTAGGAAAGATTCAGTTTAGCTAAGGAAAATTAGATTACCCAGTGTCTAAGGGGATAAGAATTGCTGTGAATGCAGACAGACATTAATTGTTCTATCAGCAAGTTCAGCAAAATTATTATTAGCTCTATAAGACTGCTTTTGCATTTCACAGGAAACCTTAGGATACTTTTAGACAGTTCATCTTCAAAATTGCCCTTTTGTGAAGGACAATTTTTTTATGAGAGGCTGTGATATATTAGAGTTGTATTTGCTTGCAATGTGTGGGAGATGGATGATCCCTAAGTAGCACAGAATAACTGCTGGCTAAAAGATAAATCTGGGGACCTGGCAAATCGGTGGAGAACCATTCCATACCCTGTATAGAAAGCACTGGTTGCTTTCTAGCCTTATGTCACAGTTTATAACATTATCTTGCAGAAGACTAACAAAACAATTGAGTTTCACAGATGCATGGCAGCACTTATTCATTTCCTGGCAATATTATTTAAAAATTTTTAAAGTTGATTACCTCACTGTGTGTTTTCCGTGACTATAAAACTCTTGTTTACTTGGAGTTACTTAGTTTTGAAATTGTTCTCACAAAAAAAAAAAAAAAAAATCAAGTGCTCCAAAACTCTGTGTGTGCAATATTTATATTATACATGTGTCAAAGCTCAGTCCATAGAGTGGCTACTGACTGCAGTGGGCCGGTCATCCCTTGAGCTAATCCTGGTTGTATGACCCAGGAAGGGTCTGCTTAATCTCGTTTGTGCCTTCAAACCTTTACTTCAAATGGAACATGAAGTTTTGGCTCAATTTTGCAGCTCAGCAGTGCTTGCAATGCAGGGTTTGTGGAAAGGACAGAATTGTATTTCCATGATCTGCCTTGTTCTCCAGATCACTTAGCCAATACATGGTGTTTCACTAGGTCTCTCAGAGGCCATTTTTTCCCCCAGAGTGTCTAGTGAAGGTGGAAAACATCAAAGCAGTGTATTATTTCAGGAGCCCACTGCACCCTTCAGAAGGCCAGGGGCAGGTGGTGAGGGGTGGTTGTGCTTGCCATTTTGCTCACAGACTTCGTCCAGCCTGGGAGTTTGCTCGGTTGCTTGCTCTTTCAAAAGAAACACTCTCTGAGTTGTGACTCAGCCAGCATGAGTATTTTGTTTGCAGACAGACCTTCTCCAGGTTTCATCTTTGCTGTTTGCTGAGCAAAGGAAGGGACAGAACGATGAAAGAGGTGACCAGAGGAGAGAAAGATATTGAGCCTGTCACTTCAGGGCAGAAGCTCAACCTCCTGATGTGAAGCTGGGATTGATGCAGGGACCAATCTACTTTAGACATCCAGCTGTAGCCATTCTCCCGGAGGTACAACAGGGTGGGAGAGGAGTTTTCCTCGGTACCAAATATCTTCATGTGATTTGAGTCATCATAATTCTTCCTATTCGAGGAAAAATTCTCCCTACCAGTCTCAGTGTTTCGGTGTTAGAATGTCACTTATGGTCCCTTCCTTCTGTCCCAGTTCCCTGTTTCTTATTTTACCATTTCAGCAAGTGACTGCAATATAGAGTGTATTATCTGGTGTCACAAAACAGGTTTTTGTTTTTCTTCCTTTGCAAAAATTCAAGTGCAGCATCATCAAACTGCTGATGTTTGGGGTTTTTTTACCCAGGCATTCCAGCAACCAGTTCCACCCATTCAATCAGAGTATTTGGACAGGTAGAGAGGAATGCTTTACTGCTCACTTATAGCAACGTGTTTTGGGTAAGCTAGGGAGGTTTGACGATTGGTGATTGAAAGAAACAAAGGACTCTGTGAAGAAAGACCAAAAATCTGGTAGAATCAAGCAAAACCACTTTTAGCTCTTCCTTAGTCTTTTGCCTCTTTTATTTCTCTTCTACTCTGCTCCAAATAAAGCAGAATTTCCAGTGGCTTTTTTTTTTTTTTTTAAGATGCTATGTGCCTTAGACCCAGCAAAATGCAAAAGCTCTGCTCCTCTTTCCTGCTCTGTGGCCCCAAGACAAGTGCAATGCATTTCAGGAAAAAAAAAAAAAAAAGGTGATCTGTAAGACATAACTGCAACTGACTTTAAATGCATCATTTTCTTTTGTCTTGCTTGCCATTGTGAAGACTTGCCTATCTCTGATTTCTGGACTTCTTCAGCTTTGAAAATAAAATGCATTTCTTTGCTTCTTTAGCTCCTGAGTGTGGTCCTTTAATATCCAAGCCACAGAATACTGCGCAGCCAAAGAGCTTAGAAAGGCTCAAAATGAAGGAGATTTGTAATAAACTCTGCTACAGGGGTAGGCTGCAAGCTTGTAAAGCATATAAATTTTTGTGGGTTTAGATAAAAGCCAGTTCCCAAATATTGGGAGCTGAAGAGAAACTTCCTTCATAACACAATGCCAAGAGCCAGCCAGAGCACAGCAATTCTGTTTCATGACAACTTGGGAGATTGTGGAATTCATTTTCATCCTTCAATGGAAAGAAAATGAAACTTCTCCTATATTTTCCCAAAGAAGAGTTGTGCTAATCCAAAAAGGTCTTTTTTTAATTCAAATTCTTGTCTCTCTCTTGTCTTCTTTCCAGAAATGACCAGAAAGGCTGCCCTGAACTTAAGAAACCAGAAAACATTGCCCAAGTCTTTAAGCCGCTCAGTGACAGCGTGTTCACACACAAGTATACACACAGACACATGCCAAACAGCAGAAGGAAGGAGCAGCAGCCTTCCCCAGCCAGAGTAACACTATCTGGTTGTTGTGAGGCACTTTGCCCCTTACAGCGAGGTGTCAGATGCTGGCTGCTTTCTAGAAATGGGTCCAGGACTGTGCACCTTGTGGGAGCAATTTCTTGGTCTCTAAACATCTGACCATCTAAAGACCAGTAAGAAAATTCCTAATACTGGGGTATTTTGTTTCTCTCATATGCTCCACATGCCCACAGATGGACACAGACCCATGGGAGTATGAAGGGGACAGGGAAGCGGCGCCGAGCATCCACAAATGCTCCTCCAGGTGACACAGAGTGCTTGGAGCCCAAAGTAACAACCACCTCAGTGCCTCCCTTTGCTTCAGCCAAACACCCCGTGCTGAACAACGGCACTAGCTTCAGGACATCCAGAGTTCAGATAGGTCCTGTCACATGAAACAGGCCAACTGTGATGGTTCATTAGCAATTTAAAAAGAGTATCTCTGCTAGGATTTCTAATTCCCCCCCCCCCCCCCCCCCCCCCCCCCCCCGCTATTTAACGTGACCACTGCTTTGGCTCCATGACTGACAGCAGCAGCATTAAAAAGGAGACAAGAGACCAGCTCTGGAAAGGATTAAACAGCATGAAGCCCACAGCAGCTGCTTTTCCATGAGGCCTTCTCCACCCAAGTGCTCCCCGCTGCTCCTGCCACCAGTGGCAAGGAACAAATGGATCTGACAATAAGGAGAAAATTTAGGGACAGGGGAGTGTGGAGAGGGGACATTTGTGCAGCCATAGCCTTTGTGAAAGCAGAGAGAGCACATGCACACCACAGATCCAGAAGGGCGAGGGAGCCAGCAAAGCCATTGTGGAGACCTGCTTTAGATTGCCCTGTTTTGCAACTGAGTCGTAAAACTGGCCCACTCAGCCTCTGCACAGAACCCCTTTCTGTTCCCACTACCACCAGACTCCTGAAATGAAAATTATTTCAAACAGTTTAACACCTACGCCATTAAAAACTAGATTTCCATTTTGGGTGAGCAATATTCAGCCTCACTGAAGATCAGGACTATGGGGTCTTTCTCCTTATTGTGTAATGGCTTCATTGTGCATATTTTTATGTTTCTATTTTGAGGTAGCTTTAAAAAGCAGTATTTCGTACAAAATGGTGGAGACCACAGTGCTAAATTCAGGGAACAGCTGGATTTTGTTAAATTGGCTTTTATACAGCTATTGTTCTGCCATTTTTCCACCCAGCTCTTCTCAGAAATGCTGAATGAAATTGTATGAGGAACTTAATGTAACGGTCAGTCTAATTTGGAATAGCTCAGTAGATAAAATAGAAATTATTATATTGTTTGCTTGGGACAGATTGTATGTTCAGGGAGAGAGGGAACAGATTAGAACCATAATATAAGATAAACTAAGAAGATGCAACTTTGCAAGCAATAAAGTTTTAATTCATTGTCTTACATTATGCTGCAAATCAGGGAACAAGTGGGTAGGAGATAGAGATCTCTGACAACTGTGTGTCTCTGCAGACCGTGGAGGGGCAGGATCCCTCAGCCAGACAGTCCTAGAAACATTCAGAAATAAAGTGACATCTCCATCAGTGTTTCTGAAATGACATAGGAAGGTTTCCTTATAAAAGAAGACCTACAACTAGAAGAGGGCCTAGAAGATCTCATCCCAGATACGGTTCAAAACCAGGTCGGTCAGCAGGGAGAGGAAAGGATTGCAGCCTTCCAGGTGGTGGGGAGAGCTCTGCAAACATGTTGGACAGCCCACGTCGAGCCTGGGGGCATCTCTGGCAGGAGACTGGGACAGCACAGCCTTTGGAGTTTTGCATTTAGCTGGTAGCAACTTTCTTCAAACAGGGATTTTCTTGCCCACAGGGAACAAGTTGGCAGCTGAATGCAATGAACATTTCTTAAAGAAAATGTACTCACTAGGAACAACTAACAATTGTTCTGTATGTGATAAATGTTATGATAGCACATGTAATCTAGAGCTTGGCACATTTTTTTGGATGAATGGTAAATTCACTGAAAAATCAATGTTTCGGGGAGAACAAAAGCATTTCTAAAAATTGAGTCAAAATTCATTAAAACTTTCAGCCAATGAAATGAAGTCATAGGATTTTGCTTTCAGTTGTTTTGAGCATTTAATATAAAAAACTTCTATGTATTTAACATTTCTTTTATCTTATTTTACCTTTTCATTTTGAGCAGTTCTTTTCATTAAAAATATTCTAAGGCTTTAAAATGAGAAACCTTTCTATGTTTGGATTTTGGTGATTTATTCAACCTGCATATAGGGATCTCTCCAGTGAACGACTGAAATCTTGGAATGAATTTCACTTTACCTGTTATTAAAAGTCAGGGATCAAGCACAGTCTTAATCCTTGTAGTATATCAGTATATAGCCTCTAGAAGATATCCAGATGCTTTCATGAAAATATGACCTTCAATATCAAAACTGACAGTACTTTAAGTACATGCAATAATTAAGACTAGGTATACAACAGTTAAAAAGATGCAGCTGGGATTGTTAGGTTATGTAATAAAAGCTCCTCTGCATGCCCATGAAGGAGCAGAAAGACACATGATGGGGGGAGCCCAGATGATACTCTGCCAGGCTACTCCCATGCCCATCACAGGAGTCATCAACCCATCAAAGGCCTGTCTCCACAAGCGCAGAGGCACACAAGGGCAAGTGAAAACCCAAATTAAAGACTCAGAGGAAGGGATACCCTGTCCAGACCCCTCTCAGGGCTGTCCCAGGAGACCCTCAGCCCCAGCTGGCATCCAGGCATGAAACCCATCACGATGAGTCAATGCCAGAGCATCTTTCAGACTGCTGGGGTTTGCTGCCTAGGGGTGTCAGACACAGTATGGGACACAGAGGAAAAGTATTTTGGGATTGCACAGGACTTACTATGGGATATTTAGGGGAAGAATAAAAGGTGGGGAAAGGGCTAGATCTAGGTAATATGGGGAGGAAGAAGTGTGGGAAAATAGAGGTATCAGGGGATCAAAAGGGCCAGTTGCTCACCAGCCTGAGCAAAATCACGTGCCAGCCTCTGGGGTGAGCCAGAGCTCAGAGGCCTGTGCATCTATGGTGCCACCAAGCTGGAGAGACCCAGATCCAGGGGCAGCTGCTGGGCAGATATATATATGTATACACCTATATTCTCACTTGCAGAGCTCCATCCTGCTTAGCCAGACAGGAGTGCAGGATGAGGCCGCTGGTGCCATCTGTGTTCATGTGAGGCCTCTGTGTGTGTCAGTGTTGATCTGTATGGCCAGCCATGTACATATGTATTTATGGGCTGTATATGTGCTCATGTGCCTACTGGGAACACATGTTCAGCCTCAGTGCTGGTTGGACCTAGGGGCATGAGCTGTGGAAGCCTCATCTCCATCGGGTTGTCAGATCTGTCCCAGCTCCTCTAGTAGGGATGATTTGGCAAAAAGCTGTAATAACAGAATATTATAAAACCTGAAATCTGTACTGATAGTTTTCCCATATTTTCAAATTCATAGAATCATAGAATCATAGAATGCTTTAGGTTGGAAGGGACCTTGAGAGATCATCGAGCCCAACCCCCCTGCAGTAAGCAGGGATTGAATCATATTAAATAAATTATTTATATTTGGCCATCATAGACGTTCCATCCCAAAGAGACAACTTCCAGATCCCTGGAAATAATAATCACCAAACATTATCTGGCATTGCGAGGCTATTCCCCAAACTATTATTTTTCTGTTGTATGTCTAGAAATAGACAGTGAAAAACTTCAGAAAACTGATCAGTCTGAAAGTAATTTATTTTTATTTTGCCTCCTCCCTTTAGATCTTATTCCACCCTGCACTAAAATATTTTCTCTCCAGATTGGAACACTTACCAAATCAGTTTTGTAAAGATGAAGTAGCATTTGGCTCTACTGCAAGGGTCTATGATCTAGCCACACATGCATTAGAAGAAGTGGAGCATCCAGCCCTCTAGCCTTATAACATGACTTTTGCCCCCCAGGAAAACCAATTGCTCTGTTACTTGTTCAGAAATAGGAATTGAGTTCACCTTGTCTTTGTGGAATTTGCTTGGTACTCTTTATCAGTTTAATCCCCACTGGGCTATAGCCTATAAGCAATAGAGTTACATGACCACTGGGGGTAAAAACAGGGCTTCAGGTAATGGAAAATGAAATTATATTTCCTCTCTCTCCTGCTTCAGGAATGTTTAGAGGAAGCACAAACCTGCGAAGTGTTGGAGCTTTGCCCAGGCGATTGATGAACAGGAGGTTTCTGACTGCTGTGTTGACGTTCACTGGGCTTTCATCAGCACAGTTCAAAAAGAAAAGGGAAGGCAAAAGAGATTTTCATCCTCTGCTAGTGAAGTTGCCTGGTTTGCACCTGCAGCACTGTTTTCAGATGTGTCGGACAGAAGCAAAACAACACTTTTTTACTGGAGGTCAGTTCCTGAATTTCTATGACAAGCTTTTGTTCTTAATTAGGTCTTTCCCATATTCTATTAGATTCATCCATTTTCCTATGGGAGGTATCCACACACTTTCCCTCCCTTCCATCCAGTGTTCCAGAAAGGGAGATTAACAGTGAATGATTCACCACAGCATAAGGATCTGCAATTCATCTGTCCTGAAGAAAAAGGAAATAATCTTCGACTGTCTGCATATTTTCATTCTAATGTTTAATCCATCAAGTTGATGGGCTTACCTAGACTTTCATTTTTCAGATACAAACACCCCTCCCAAGTGATTTGCCCATTTATTCAGAAATCAAAGTAAAACGTGAGTACAGTAAGCCAAAGTTACTGATGTAGGCTGGTGTAACTGAAAACTGTGCATACTTGTTACATCCACAGTAAAGAGGAGCATGAGTAGGAAGACTGTATTTCACTCGCAACATGAAAAGGGAAAGTGATGAAAGTCTTGGCAGAACCTGATATGAGCAATGAGGGACCCTTGGTGGTTGCCTGAGGCCGAAACCTCTCAGGCATGATTTGGGCTAACGATGGCACAGGTCAGGAGCAGAGTTTCAAGGTCAGAGTCTGCAGCCTACCTCCACAACAGTTGATCCCAAGAGCCAGCTGTGAGGCTACAAATTTTTCCATTAAAATGTCAACATTATCCACTACTATACAGTGTGATGGTGTCTGAGACTTTGTGTGCATTGTTTATGCTGTGCTTACAGAGTTACAGTATGTCATGAGTAAATAGGTCTGGACAGATGATGGCTTCATTGTCCCATTGGAGTTTTTGAGGTTTTGGTGTTTTCTGTCAGCCCATTTCAGAAGGAAAAATATTTCAAAGATTTTCATCCACAGTCAGCAAAAAGGAAAAATTTTGTCTCAGCTCGCTAAAAATTTTGTTTGTTTTACCTTTTTACTATTTTTACCTTTCCAGAGGTAAACCATAACTAACATTTTGAAATAAAGATGTCTTAAAAAAAAAAAAAAGAAGCTTCCTCGCTGTAAGCCATTGAAATGGCTGTTTTAGCAATTACCATTTTTAATTTTTATTCTTTAAAAAGATTAACTAATACCAACTTTTAAAAAAAGAACAGCTTAACTGTAGTAATGCATATCTGTTGCATATGCAGCAGCACATGCAACCAAGTGGTCAAAGAAGCACTTGAATCAGAGGTTTCATAAATGAGAATTGTTTGTTAATATGGACAACAGACTTTCATGTGACCTTAACTTGTGATTTCCATCTTCTCTAACATGGAGGAGGAACAGTCAGCATGAAGCTCTTCTCGCCACTTGTATTTCCTAACGGCACATTGGCTTCATAATTACATATATCACTGATGAATTCAAAACTGTAGACTCTTTAGGATAAATGCAGTAGGGTAAGAGGTGCCAACAGCCCCACAAACACTTCTAGATTTACTTATTGAAAACTCAGAAAGTAATATTCCCTTCAAGATTTTCACCTTTGCCATTGCTTCTATTTCTAAAGATGACTTATGTTTATGCCCTGTCTTCACCTCTCATCTTTTAGAGACCATAATAATTTTCTTTGCTGTGCAACTTTAAGAGTCCTCAGCCACTTTTGCATGTTCTTTCTAGGCTTCAACTAACCATTCATTAAATCAATGAAGAAAAACAGTGCAGAACCATCTTTCTCCCTCCCTATAAGAGGTTAATCTTATACCTATAGCCTAATATGCCACATTAATTCTTCTCCCCTTCCATCCACTCACAGTGACTTATATGAGAAACTGTTAAAAAGATGTGTATTTGCTTTCCCTCAGGAAGTTGTACTAGAACCACCCATTTAGCAGATCTGAAATGCAAAAACCTTAACTTATGTACATGCCATCCCAAATATCCATGAGATTAGAAGCATGACCTTGTCACAAAAATGGATTAATGTTGTATCTTTTTTTCCCTGTATCTTTATTTCAGAACAGATTAATCTGCTCTCAACTTTTGATATAATCTGTGTCTGAGGACTGAAGCATGAACGAATGAAGCACAGCAATATATTGCAATAAGTCATTCTTGTGAGAAACACTTTTGCTTTGAATAGAGATGAAAGCAGGGTGTTTGTCCTTTATGGAAACAATCTTATCTTGAAATGAATACAAACAAAAGGTCCTGCAGCTATCATTTCTTATGACAAAGACAAGCTGAGAAAGAGAAATGATAATCCACTTTCCTTCATGATAGTTTAAAAGAGCATACAGTCATGTTGTCCTCCTGTATTCCTTAATATTAGTAAGTGATGGCGAAACATAGTAGGATTAGAATCTATACACAGGAAACTCCCTACAATTATGCTCTTAGAACAACCAGCACAGCAGGTTTTCCTACTCAGCTGTGAATTGTTCAGATCCTACACCTGCTGTTGCTCTTTGCCCTATTAGTTCTGAGCTCAACCTCTGATGTTGTAATGCCATTGGACAGGGATCCCCTTGTATGAGCATCAAAGGTGCCCATCTCAGTTGCTTCCAGTTGCACCAAGTGGGTCTCAGTGGAGCTTTTTATCAGTATCTGCATGGGATATCTTGTTTCAGCATGAGACAAAAGGCTTACTGAAGTCAAAATCTGTCTCTCCAGCATCATCTATTTCATCATTAAAACATTAGCCAGCACCATCACACATGCCACTGCTCAGTAGGTTGAAATGGTCTTCAGAAAGCCCTTCCCTGATACCCACTGATCCATCTGCTTTATGTCCATTAATTTAGTTCTGTATTATGTTTTCACCTCAGCTAAGCAAAAGGGTAACTTAACTTTCCATCTCTCCATATTTGATTTCTCTATGATCTTTTCTCCAGTCCCTTTATAGGTGTCCTTTTCCTCTCCTTTTGTAGGTGTTTGAGTTTTTACAGGTGGCTTGGTGACTTTCAGGAGCCATCTGGCAGATGTGCTCATGCTATACGGTGCTGGTCTGTTAGGACTCAGTTGTCAAAAGAGACAGACCTCTGTCAGGTTCCTCAGTTTCAAGTGAGTGCTGGAAAACACATAGCCTGGGTGTCCTGGTTTCAGCTGGGATTGTGTTAATTTTCTTCCTAGCAGCAGGCATAGTGCTGTGTTTTGGATTTAGTAGGAGAAGAATGCTGATAACACACTGGTGTTTTAGTTGTTGCTGAGTACTGCTTATGCTAGTCAAGGACTTTTCAGCTTCCCATGCTCTGCCAGGTGCCCAAGAAACTGGGAGGGGGCACAGCCAGAATAGTTGATCCAAACTGACCAAAGGGCTATTCCATAGCATGTGACGTCATGCTCAGTATAGAAACTGGGGAGGGTTGGCCGGGGAGCAGCGATCGCTGCTCGGGAACTGGCTGGGTATCGGTCGGCGGGTGGTGAGCAATTGCATTGTGCATCACTTGCTTTGTATATTGTTATTATTATTATCATTATTATATTGTTATTATTATCATTACTATTTTACTTTATTTCAATTATTAAACTGTTCTTATCTCAACCCAGGAGTGTTTCTCACTCTTACTCCTCCAATTCTCTCCCCCATCCCATCGGGGTAGGGGGAGTGAGCGAGCAGCTGCGTGGTGCTTAGTTGCTGGCTGGGGCTAAACCACGACACTGGGGGTAAAATGAACTAAGAAAATAACACAGTTGAATTACAAAGTCCTTGAAAGACCCAGCACAGGTGAAGCTTTCAGAAAACTTGAAGGAAGCATAAATTTTTGATGATAATATTTAGGCCACCATCACCACGCTTTTGTGAATGGACAAAGAAAACCCCTTTGTAACAGTAAGCAGTGCAAGGAAAATGGTGCCTACTTTTGCTGACTGAACCAAGAACCTGGGCCCCTTCCTGTAAAAAAGGGGTGGGCATGGGATACAAAGCTTAATACAGAACTTGGAAAACTGAAAGAGATAATTTAGAGGCCTGTCTTCTGAGATACACTGACAGCAAAAGAGAAGTAAATTGTCTGTGGATGTCTCCAGGATGGTTGTTTGCATAGTTGCCAGGTGATGGCATGCTCAGAAATGGAAACCAGTGGTTTGTATTGCAGTTGCACTAAAGAAAACTGAGTATCTTCTGTTCAGAAAGGCAAGGAAGGTTTGACACAGGGAAAGATCTGACGCTGCCACATTTTGAAGTACAAGACTGAGCTTAGACTTTCCTTCATGTGAATGCAGAGTATGCTTGTATTTAGCCTAAGCTATAGGTAACCCCAACTATAAGGAATATTGAAGACACATCTCACCAAACCTCAATCAGTTATTTCAGTGCTGTGAGTGGTTGCCAGCTTTTCAACTCTATACCAGAAAAAAGACAATCATTTTGCATTGAACACTACAGGTTAAATCTGCCACACGGGGGGCATGGCATGAAATCTAACAGTATTCCAGTGTGTCAACTCTCCTTAAGTCATGCTTCTGTAACAGGGAGGGAGGATACCCATTTTCTTCTCTTCCTGCTGCAATACCAAGCCCAACACGGCACTTTCAACATTTCAAAGGAACAAAAGGAAATTGAAGGCCAGTAAGAGAGCTATATGCAAAGTTTATCCTTTGCAAATGTGTCGCAGGGATACAGTCTAAGTACATCCTTCTCAAAAGCAAGAAACTATTTATTTTAATGGAATCTGTGCTGCTTTAGAGGGATTAAGGTAACTTCTACTGTAACTACTATGCACTCTGTGATTATTTTAATAACCTCTTTTCATAACCAAGTTCTCAGACATATTTAAACTTAGTATTATTCACAAATGAAATGTTCAGTTTACATTTACAGTCACAACACGAGTGTCTGCAAAGGGAGGAATCCTAGCTGTGCAAACATTTAGAAGGGATACAATGTTCTATCAATGTGTGAAAAGCGGACAGGGCACAATAGAACAAAAGACGACTTTTTTAATTTCTTCGTGCAAGGCTCTATTCCTTCTTTGAATGTAGAACTGGAAGCCCCAAACTCAGCCTTTATCAGTTAATTACAGAGTCTTAAATGTAATTCTCTTCTATTCTTCCTTTGCCAAATCAAGGTTACATATAATGCCTAATAAATCTGGTAAATTACCTGCAAAGCTGATTAAAGATCAAACAGATCCAGAATTTATAGCAATATTTATACTTTATAAATGAGAAAAGAGTAATGTATTCAATGAAATAAAGCCTTTTAGCAACACTGCTTTGATCTGTTTGTATCTAAGCCCCCTCAGAGCAACTTTTCTTGAAAAGTAGAAGTTAACTTCATATCAAAGAATAAAATGTTCTTGAAAACTATAAAAAAATCTTGATAAAAGTATAACTTAGGTTATAAAAAATTATCCTAAATAGGCATAAGTAAAATATTAATGAAGAGGACTCTGCTGGCATTTTATAGATCTTTTTTTACTTACTGAAATATGAAAGACAAAAAGAAAAGAATAGAAGATGACATCATTCATTCTGTTTTAAATGGTTTTCATTTAAAAAAAATATACTTGGAACAACATGATTTTTTCAAGCTGTGCAATTATTACATGGAGGGTTTTTTTGTAGACTTCACCCTTTTATTGTCATGTCAGATGAGATCAGAAATTCCTCAACTCAGTCTGTGAGTAATTATAGCACTCAGCAATAACTAGGGACAGTAGGTTGCCGGGATTGGTCTCAATCTGAGGTCTATAGGCAATGTCATAAGACTACAAATAGTATTTAATATCATAGGTATTATGTAATAGGCTTAAAATTCTTTTCTAAGATAATGTTGGTTGGTTCCTCTAAGGAGTGTTTTTGAGATGTAAACACTTTTTTAGTAAATTCATAATGGTTATGGCTACAGAGGTCTCCAGAATTGTCTGGGGACTGTTTTCCGGCCCAGAAACCAAGCATTACAGCACAGCTCAAGTCCTTACAGCTACACTTTCATCCACCACCTCCAGATTATTTGAAATGGGTGCTGATGCAAGCCTGTCCTCAACCTTGCCTGGCCACTGCTTGCAAGAACATTGGGGTACATGGGCAAAAAACTCCAGAAGGAGTATAATTTAACAGTACAAACCAGAGCTCCAGGCTCCGATTAGTTTGTTAATACAGACATAGCCTATACTGGACACCCATCCCATCTTCTGTTGTATTGCTGACTTCTGAAAATAAAGCTCATAAAGTAACAGAAGTCTACCTTTGCTTTTCACGTGATGTACAGTTTATTGACCTGAAGAGAAGTGCCTCAACATCAGGGTGGTAAGTTGAAAAGCCAGCAGACCAATGCCCTCAGTGGGACTTAGCAAGCTGAAATTTCTTGTGGTGTTTTCAATAATGCTTCCTACCCTACTGTGAGAACTTTGTAGGATCTACCAGAGATGTTGTGGTGTGGGAGGAGCTGTTCCCATATACTTGCATACTGACATCACTCAATACCTATCAAAACTGGAGAACTAATAGCCCTTTTTGGCTTACTATAACCAAATACTTCTAAGTTCCCCTTCTAGTTTGGCAACAGCCCCTGAAAACTCAGTCAGCAGCACTCAGGCTTTTTCAACTATCTGAATACATACAGTAAATTGCAGCCTGTTATTATTTTTGTGGCAGTCATTAAATGTCATTTGCAACACATCATTACAAATGTGTTCTCTGTCCCTGATTTTGCAGGTGATGTCCTAAAATTATGTTGCATATTAATATTATGTAAATAATGCAGGGAAACAAACCCACTTGTCCACTCTGTTTCGACAAGTAATGCATAAAACCTTAAATGTTCAGAGTTACAAAGTGCTTGCTATATAATGACATCCAGTTCTTAAAGAAGAGTTTTTCACCATTTGGTCTCAGAACAGCTTATAAAGGATGGAAATATCATCACTGTCATCACTGGCCATGAACCTGAGAAGCAAGATAATAAAGTGATGTCTCCAGCATCAGGGAAATGAACTGAAAGCCATTGGCTTCACATTCTACACACAAGACCATATCAGCTATGGCAGGTAATAGTAGAAGTGCCATAAAGGTTTTGTGTTATGCATGTAAATGACAGCTTTTATCTGCAGATATTGGAAATGCTTGGGAGAGCATCTACATGAAGAATTAAGACTAGACTCCTTAAGCAATACCTGACTAGACCAAATTTCTGTCAATATTAGATACCTGTGCTGCTGAGCATGCAGGAGGGATCCACACCAGTTTGCAGTCAGTCAGCATAGATGCTAAGGCAAACTCTTCATGAATTAAGAAGGCTGGAGTCAATGTAATCTCAAGAGCTACAACACGCCTCTTCCCTTCATGCCAGGATGTTGCATAGGTGCAGCTACAGCTACTGCCAGTTTCCCTAAGCTGGATCAAGGTTAATCCTAAATGTAGGCAAAGTGACAATGTTCCTTGCTTGACAGTAGAGACTGTGAAAGCAAAACCACAGGATTAGGATGTAACAGGGGTGCTTGAACCAATAGTTTTTCTTTTAATAGAGTTTCATACAAACAGAAGGGAAAGACAAAGGCATCAACCCTGATGCATTCTGAAAATGCAGATATTTCAGAGCATCTGTAGCAGTCAAGTCAATTTCTAAAGCATTAAACACACACTTTCTGACAGAGGTTTTCTTGTGCTGCTGTTTGCTCTGCATCACATTCCATGACTGTTCCTGCCCAGACCATAAACAAGAGTTGTGAGTACCATTCTGATGCACTAAGTCTCAGGGGCATGAGAGCAGCTATGTGTGAAGGAAGCTGTATTTAACAGAAAGACAAAATACCACAGGCAATATTAAAAATTGAGAGGAGTTTTTGATGAAGGAGAAGCAAGTGTTGCTCAGTTAAGAACCCACACCACATACATACTAGGGGAAACCTCTGCAGTCATCTCTGTCTGCTGCTTCTGTTAGATATTAGAAACAACGGGATGGATTAATGGACTTGCTAATGACCTTCGTGCCTCCATCAGAAATTTAACTTCCATATCCTGCCTTTCACTCCTTGTTGGAAAGTAATTGGCACTACACTACAACAGAAATAAGCCATCAAAGTTCATCCAGACACAACTTGAATGTTATCAAAACTTCATTCATTCTGGGCTCTTTTTTATTCCCTTCGGGCTTGCTACCATGTAAATCTTTCCAAAGGGGATACCAGTTCATCCCTGCACCCATAAATGCCAGTGTTTCTGTTCTTCTCCATCAGCTTGAATAAAGATCACACATACAAACAGTGAATCTTAAAGAATCAGTCATTATACCAGTATTAGAAGCCATCTCAGGATAAAGATTTCACCTTCTTAGACTGGCTCTACATCTGCTCTAATTAGATATTTTGTGTGTGCTTTGATTAGTTTTATATTCAGTTGTGTATTTACTCCAAGATGAAGAAACACCTGGCTTTATACACATACACTAAGAGTCATCTTCATTTGAACATGTAGAGCATGGGAAGAGATTAGCTTTCATACTGAAAAAATGGTATTAATACTTAATAAACTGAATAAGCAGTTGAAAGGAAAAAAAAAATGCACTGAAGGCATCTATTCTATTGACAATTGTAAAGCTGACAACTGCCATTCCAGCACCTTTACTCCAGTGCCATTCTCTTATTGTGTCATATTTTAACCACATGTCCAAGTCCAGCTGAGGACACCTCTTTCATCATAGGATGAACAATTTAACAATTTGAGCGTTTTCATCACCCTAGGGAGCATGAAAATGACAATGTAAGCTGTTGAAGCCACTTTGACACTCCAGGATGCTGGCAGGGATGTGGAAAACAGCAACATCTCCCTCCCTCATTCCCTCCTGCGGTCAGGGAAGGAGCAGGAAGATAGCTGCTCTCCATCCCTGGGCATCCTGCTACATCATAGCAATGTTCAAAAAACCTGTAGATGTGGCACTTTGGGACATGGTTTAGTAGGTGTGGTGGTGTTGGGCTGACAATTGGACTGATGATCTTAGAGGTCCTTTCCAACCTTAATGACTCCTAGTTTTACTTTCATTAAAAAATAATCCAGCCACCAAGCCAGGAAACATGAAATTAATTATTACTCTACCCTTAATTGGTTTAGTGGTGGACTTGATAATGTCAGGTTAATGGTTGGACTTGATCTTAAAGGTCTTTTCCAACCTAAATGATTCTATGATTTGATTCTATGATTCGATTCGATGAAAATTTATAAAATTATCTTTTAGGCCTTTTTTTTCCCCATTTTTCCTCTGCAACTAATCACTGTACTCTCTGCAAGAAGATACATGATTGGGCTTGTAATTTTGGTATCAATCTTCTTATTCCCATCTATTTATCTTTACAATGATGGCAAAATTCTACAGGCTTTAGCAAATTGTCCATGGTAAATACACCATACTGGAAGTACTTACCCAGAAACAGGACTACTTAATCTTTTTTTATTTAAAAGAAATCCAAATAATCTTGCCATCTACCAGGGCATGGAGTAGGACCAACAAAAGAGGTTATTCTTTGTTATTCCTCAAGGAATATTTAGCCCCTGACCTTGGATAGAAAGACATTAACATTTCTCCTTTGGAAAGAACCACTTAACTGGTAAAGAATTCTGTCTTGGGGCAACCCCTGTGGTGGAATAGGAGAAGTTACACATTCCACATCCTCCCCTCCCAAAAGAGGTGATGCTAGTAGTGGTGATGGTGACTGCTTCCATCCCAAGGCAAGTGAAATGTCCATTTGGAGGCTGGTTCTGAATCCCATTTCGTGTCCTGCCTCCCAAGTTGCTAAATGGGAGGGAGGAGGTGCTCAGGTGGCCAAGCTTCACCCAGCCAGCTGAGCATGCTGGGCACTGCTTGCTCTGCTACAAGCTGACAGACTCGCCAGCACCACCAGAAGATGTGGATGTGGGTCTCCCCTCTCAGGAAGCTTTACATCTTCAAATATGGGAAGATGTTCATGAGAGGCTGGTTAAGGATGGACACTGTCTCGCTAAGCTAGTGAGGAGGGCTTTAAACAAGAGTCATGAGAAAAGGACAAAACGCCAATGCATATGTGTAAGAACAGCTTAAACTGGACAAGGAACCTGAGACTGGGAGACAGGGTTGCTCAGAAGTGTGTTGAAGGATGGAGAAGAAAGAAATGTCCACAGAAAACATGGGGAATAAGCCAGTGGGGTTGTAAAGTTCTAGCCAGAAGATTTAATTTGTGTAACAGGATATGGCAGGATAATGCATATGACTAATAAATCAGAATAAATGGATACAAGTTAATGGAAATGTCCTATTCTGGAAGAACAGGCAAGGCAATAGAGAGGAAATGCTGGATAAATTGAAAAAAAAGAGTGCCCGGGCTGTCTCAGTAGGTGTCAGTTACAAACCAGTACACCAGGCAGGGCAGAATCCTCCAGAGCACTAAATGTGGTCCGCCTGAGGAATTTTAGCTGATCAAATGCCAGATGGAAAAGCAACACTGTAGGACACAGTCTGCCAGGGTCATGACATGCACCATGCACTCTTTCTGCATGGAACCCAGCTAAATATCCAACCAGGTCTGAATCCAGGTGATTTGCAGAAAATTCAACAATAAAAGGATTGTGATCATCTCGTGACTGGATATTGAATATTTTAACTGGTTTTACTTTTTCCACAGAAATGTCAGATAATTCTTTAGACTTTCATCCTGGCATCCAATATTTTCCATGAAAAGCTATCATTTTGTAAAATGAGTATGTGTGAATGTGGAAAGGAAATGAGAACAAAAAGTGGAGTTTTGCTTAACAGAACATAAAACTGATAATTATTGCTAATATTCATTTGTGATGCGTATCACACTGAGCTGCCAAAGAAAATTCTTGCTGCCCTGCAATGTTGAAATGCTTTCCACCAAGATATGAGTAATTTTGTTTGTCAAGAAAACAATCAGTATGCTTTATTTCATAGACCGGTTCCACCACCATCTCTCGTTCTTCTTCAAGGGGCAGAATACATTCTCTGCTTAACTTACCCATAAATACCTGCTTAACATTTCTTTTAAATACCACACATTGTGACTGTGTCCAATTAATGATCTTTGGCTAAGTGAGGAAACTTATGCACATTTCAGACAGACTGACAGGTGACAGATTTACTTCCCACATTCATACATTGTTATGAAGCACAACTCCCCCACTGAAGACTGACAGCTGCCTGCATTTACAAAGCCAAAGACCTGCTCAGACTGATTTGTACCAATATACTAGGCAAGACTGGGAAAATGTTCCTATTGATTCTTACACCCACACTGTAGGTGATAAAACTGATTAGGTGATCAGGTTTTTCACGCTCTCATAAGCAAATGTCTAATTTAACATCCAGAGTTCCTAGATCAATTTGCTGTTGTTTCTGTAGGCTGTTTTGCACTTTTTCTCTGCAAAAGCATAACAAAATACCATTGACCACACATTGCATGGTTTCTTACTCCTTCCTACCATTTGTGACACAGAATTAAAGGTTTATCTTCATATATAGCAGAGTATGCAAATAGGCTTTTGTAGTTCAATGGCTATTTCAGCAGAGGTCAGTTCATCTAAAAGACTTTTTGATGAACTGCATACTTCCCCTAGTATATAAAGACTTTCCACGTGATTGAGCTAACTGAGCCACAAGACATGTAGAAAAGCAATTTCATTCAACATTGCTGGAGGACTCCACAAGAGAAAGGGCTGCCAGGTTAAAATCTTTATCAAGGATTTTCAATTACTGCCTTGGTTCTGACAATGTGACTTCTTCCACCATACTAGATGGGACCATCAGGGTCTTCAAAGCAGATGAGAGGACCTTGCCTGGGGGAAAATGAGGATGAAGTTATTCATCCTCAGTTGATAGTCAAAAAACCGTTTTGAATGAAATGGAGGTGACATTTAAAACATTGGATGTATCTGCTTGTCTGGTATATAGTTCTTGTCCTTATTTTGCCTGGCTGCTAATCACACTGAGTTAAATCTCACCCTGCAGGTGGCCCCCTGGAAGCAAGTGGAAATATCCAGCAAGGTGTTACTCACTGCCAGAAAAAGCACCAGCTTTTGAAGAACATTTACACATTACTTACTTGTGAAAACATTTTCTTTTTGTTGTCCACAAGGACACTGGCAGTTTTTCCAGGCAGAAGGGACAGTCAGTCATCCCAAGGGGAGCACAAGCCAGCCTTGTTTGGGCTTTGATCTGTGCTGCAGAAGAAACAAGGGGAGAGAGTTAGAGCTGCTTAAATTGCTTCTCCTTACAGTGGAGGGAGGGATGTACCTTGAGACCTGCAAATGGGGGTCCAGTCATCTAACATAAACATTTCCCTTATTCCACAGACTCTGTAGATAACTTCAGTGACCCTAAATGCAACTCAGTCCACTTATGTTATATTTTAACAAGGGAAGATGCTAACTTTACCTAGTCTTTTTGAAGAAGTGTTGTACACTGGCTGAGGAAGAGCTGAAGAATATTGGTAATTTAAAAGACCTGTAATGGACAGACTGTGACTACATTATACAAGATACAAAAGAGATTGAGCAAAATGGGGAAAGACTAAGACATAGAAGCACATTTCTGTGGATTGTGAGCTGCTTACTAAAAGGGTATGGGGATAGTTGCTATCTGTATGCAAATCAAACACCTTTGGTCCAAGAAATGGAGCTGTGAAGTGGCATACAATCTGCCTGTCTGTGCTCATATACACAGCAGGAATATTTTTGAGGGAAAATCCCAAGAAGTACCAGTGGGATTTGCAATTTCTTGAGAAAACACAAGAACTGTTGAGGAAACAGGCCCACTCAGATCAGCTATTCTGTGCCCAGAATCTATTAGGCAACATCATTTCTTGTTTTGACAGAACTTGATTTCAATTAAATGGTGAAATGAATGCAAAGCCCTATGTTCCATTATCACTGAACAAATCCACAGCAAATATTTTTAATTAAATTATAAGAAGATTAAAATACCTTAGAGATGATATAATTATGTCTCAGTGTTTGGCATGTGCACATGGGGATTTAAGAAAGTGCTGAAAAAAGCAGGCAGAAACCTTTCTGCTTTATGATGAAAAAGAATATACACTTGAAGGCGGATGATGAAGATCTGAAAACTATTAGACAACTCAGACTGTGAAAATTAAAATTCACAGAGATTCTGCAATAGAGCTGAAAATACAAAATTAGAATAAAGCGCTTGCTTTCTAGCAGCAGTTTCCATTCTTGCCATTTAAATTATATCATTACATCAAGGTTCTCCTCGTTATGAAGAAAACTTTCAAAAACACCTAAGCAGAAGTTTCTGAATTCCCAGCTATTTATACAAATCTATACTGATAATATGCAGTCACAGAATCACAGAATGCTTTGGGTTGGAAGGGACCTTGAGAGATCATTGAGCCCAACCCCCCTGCAGTAAGCAGGGATTGAACCTGTGAACTTGGCATTATTAGCACCATGTTCTAACCAACTGAGCTAACCCAGCTGGGCAGTCCTGTTATATGTAACACCTTTAACAGATGTGTCTAACCAAGATCCTGTCAGTGTAGACAATGAGCACAATGGGAGTTGACCTGGTTGCTTGAAAGAGGGCTTTGGTATCCTGCAAGGGTAGCTATATGAACTGTAGCAAACTACAGCATGCCCAGACATCCAGAAATTTGAAACTTTAAATTTTCTAGTGGATCAAGAAGGAAGACCAAGGGCAGACCCTAGGGAGTGTCTGTCTTTAGCCAGGTTTTAGTTAAGAGCGTTCCCTTTGGAAAAGGTTTATTGCTGTTATTTCTAAACCTGCTGCCTAAACACTTTGGAAGATAGATTCCAATCATCAGTGATACATTTTGTTCTTTAATGGACCTCTATTCAACTTAGGGCTGAATGCTGTTCCCAGAAAGCATAATTAATTTAGGGTAGGAAGGGCACTTTTGGTGGTCACAGCTTGCAAAACATTTCTTGACATTATCTTAGCCTACAGGCCCAGGGACCCCAGGACTGAGTCCCTGCCCTGGGGGTGTGCATGCTCAGAACCACCCAGAGGAGGTGCAGGCCCCTTTCCTTAGCTCCTGGGTCCTTTCTAGAAGACCCTGTGGATCAGCGCCACCCCCGCACTGTGTGTAAAGTGCTGGCTGCAAAGGCCAAGGTCAGTGAAGAAGGCAAAGGTGTCATGCATTGAACAACACTGAGCTTTTCTGTTCTTGTCAGGATCAAAGTGTGTGTTGGGCAATAATGTTTATCTTCTCTCTACAAGCAAACAGAAACCCAGGAAACTGCCCATTTTTGCCAATCCTTAGGCAAAGGCTGTGTCCCTAATTGCTGTGGGCTCTGTCAGTGCCCGAATGAGCTTATCAGCACCCTCAGCGATGAGGCCACCCAGCCTTTGGTCACATGCCATAGGGACAATGAAGGCCATCATGACACACTTCAGCTCTGCAGCCTTCATGGGAAGGGCACCCTGCACCATCACTGAGCTGCTGGGAGCTGGTGGGACAAAACAGTGCTGTACAGGCTGCCCAGCACAGGCTCAGATAGGTACCACTGGAGTTCCAGACACAGCTTATAACCCAGAGCATCTTCCTTCATTCATCCCCACTGTCCACCCATCTGCTGGAAGATGGTTACAAAAACCAGTGAGCTCCCTTAATACAGATTATTGCAGTAGAGTCCTGGGCTGGGCAAACAGGAAGGGTGTGGGGGCAAGATTTACCCTGGAGGTCTCTCCTGGGGAGGCAGGTGGAACCTGGCAGCCTGCACTTCCATCTTTGAGGTTTCTTGCTTTTCTAATATAATATCACCAGCCAGGGATGAATGCTGAGACTTACTCTGAAGACCATGAGTAGCAAAGCTGGTGCAATATATGTACTGGGAGAGGGAGAAAGAGCACAGCTCAGGAGTGCCACAAATGATAACTGTGTTCAGAGTTCATCCACAGTTATGATCACATGAAAAACATGAGAGAAATATACCCCAGACTTTAAGATTACAAGTGTTTCATTAAGCAATGAGAAATATCCTCAACAGAATATTATCACTGGCAAACTGTTAAGACATTCTTATATTGCATAACTAAATCATTATTCATAACCAGCAGGAATCATTAAGGGTCTCTGCATGCAGCCCACTGACATGACTGCTTTGGTCTCACAAATATCAAACTTCAAATGTTCATTTCACTGATATTCCTTCTGAAGGTAGAGAAAAATATAATACTCATCAAAGGTTCCCTTATCACTGCCAAGACACAGACACAGCATCAACTCTATTCTTGCTAAGAGGAAGTTTAACATAAAATTATCATCTGCAATGATACTCAGTGATTAATTGTCTTAGTACATCCCTAGCCAAAACCCCTGTGGTCAAACTTATTATGAAATGAGTACCAATAGCTATTAGTACTGCTTTGAAATTATAATCAGCGACTGATGGCTCAAAAGATAACATAAACTATCCCTGTAGAAGAACTTCAGAATATATTTTTGTAGAGAGGAAAATTATCATTTTCAGTTGACATTGAAACATTGGAACTGCTACGAAAGTGTGCCATATTCATTCTCTTCACTCGGGGAGCTTATTCCTGTGCCCTCTTTCCATTTAAAACAGGACTGAAATAAATTACCTTACAGTTTGAATATGTTCATGAAGAGCAACATCAGATGACCTTTGCTTTTTCTGGAAAAATCATAACATGTATGTGATCCAAGCAGCAAAGCTGGTGAAGGGTCAAGAGCACAAGTCTTATGAGGAGCAGCTGAGGGAACTGGGGTTGTTTAGCCTGGAGAAAAGGAGGCTGAAGGGAGACCTTACCACTGTCTACAACTACCTGAAAGGAGGTTGTAGCGAGGAGGGTGTCAGTCTCTTCTCCCAGGTAACAAGCGATAGGAGAAGAGGAAATGATCTCAAGTTACACCAGGGGAGGTTTAGATTGGATATTAGGAAAAATTTCTTCATGGAAGGGGTTGTCAAGCATTGGAACAGGCTGCCCAGGGCAGTGGTTGAGTCCCCACCCCTGGAGTTATTTAAAAGACATGTAGATGTGGCACTTAGGGACATGGTTTGGTGCTGGACTTGGCAGTGTTAGGTTAATGGTTAGACTTGATGATCTTAAAGGTCTTTTCCAACCTAAACAATTCTATGATTCTATGATTCTATGTAAACTTGTTAATGTGAAGGTTTATTGAAAATGTCTACTGGGATTGCAAATGAAGGGATGTCAGGGAGGTGCTCTGGGAAAAAACCTCAAGTGGTCCGAGTGGCCAGTGCTGGTTTTAGGCAACAGAAAACACCAGAGCTATAACAGTAGCTGTAAGGCAGGGAAGAGAGATGATTTTCTTGTGTCCGTGCTAACTCTTAGTAACAGGACCTAAAGAGTGTCTATGTTAATAGAATAATTCACCACAGAGACAGTTGTGCCCTTTATTAGCATTCATGTCATGGTTTTGTCCCCACTAAAAAAAATTAATAAATATCAGAAATATTACTGCATCTTTTCTTAAGTTGTTGTACAGTAATTTTGAAATGATTGACCAGTATAGCACAGCTAGAAGAGCTTATGCTTTGTTCCTGATGAGCTCAGTATAAAGCCTTCTGAAAGCAATATAAGTTTTCTATCATCTTTGGTGGATTTGATTTCAGACTCCCTCAGGGCTATATAATGTGCAAGATACCTAACACAGTCGAAATGGAGAAAATTAAAGTGCATTACCAGAAAGCTTCAATCAAATCATCACCATTTCTTTGATTAACACTGAAAAGCAACAGTTTTGTTCGTAGCAGAAAATATTAGTTTCAGTTGCACAGTATTGTTAGCCATCTGAGAATTTTTTATTGAATTCTATAAATATGGAAATATTATGAGCATCACAATACTGTATGGTTGCATCAAGAATAATAAATCAAAACAATTTTGAAGTTTCTGGCATTGGAAGTATAAAAATACAAAGGTTTTTTTGCATTACAAGTAAAGAAAATAAACATCAAAAAATTATTTCCATCTTGAATTAAACAAAAGTCAAAATCTTGAAAAAAGCTTACAAAAATTATCTTTCCGAAATTCACGAGATCTGACAAAACTACCAGTTTTAAATAATTTTGAAGTAGTTTATTTTGTATCCTTTAAATGTTTATCTTACCATTAACTGAATTGTAAAGTCAAAAATATAGTTTCAACGAAACAGAAAACTTCTCATTTTGAAAGTATCGGAGGATAGTCAGGTTATTTTGAAAAATTCCACAAGTGTGAAATACATAAAAACTGGTATTTCCTTATGAAGCATTATGAAATGAAACGTTGTTTTACAATAAATGAAACGTTGCTTCAGAAAAATCCTGAGGGCAGATGGAAATGTAGTGATGTAGGGCAGGGAGAGGAAGTCAGGGGGCAAGAAAATTCACTTTTCCAGAAAGTTTTATTCCACATCTTTATTAAAGTTTGCTTAGGGCTATTCAGCTGTGAATTTATCATAGTTTTGATCCATGCCCATGATAGAATTGGTTCTATATTGCCACATAATCAGATAAGAAGTGGACCCTTTATTTTATTTACTTCTGAGTCCCAAGTCTGCCTTCGTAGGTAAGACAATGACTGGTGCTTGGGCTTCCCCTGTGCTGAGGTTAAAGGTATCCGTAAGTGGTTTTGAGATCTTAATGACAAATGTCGAGGCGGAATTTAAGTACCTCCAAGCTTGCTCACTCTGAGCTGGAGACGATGCCATCCTCCTGCAGGGAGACTGAACAGGAGGATGCAGTATTCAGACTGGCACAGTTGCAGTTCAGGTGATGGCATTGGGCGACCCAAGCAGCTGGGAGGGCAAGGGGCAGCAACCTCAAGAGCCCCAAATCTCCTCCTCTCTCACTGCTAGACTGAGTCCCACCCCATTGCAGGTGCATGCAGAACCCTCAGGACAAGCTCCCCTGTCTTCTGCACCCACCTTGGAGTCTCCACTGACCACGGGCAGGCAAGAGGGGGCTCATCTGGCACCCTGCCCTCCCTGCCCTGTGCCACACTCTCTGCCATCCTCAGTAAGGAAGATGTGTCACAAGGCCGAGGCAAGAATGGTTCCTGGGAGAGCTCTGCCCACAAACTGGGTGCCAGATCCAACACAAAATACCGATTAAGGTGGTTGGCAAAGTTTGCTATCCTGCTTACAGCTGGCCGAGGCCGCCCTTGGGGCTGACCCCAAACACAAAGGCAGACCCACTCAGGGATCCCTGTTCTTACATCTCTCATCGCCCAGTTCAGAAAAAGATACAAACTCAAGGTCATGCCTGTGTGTGGGAATAGCCCACACAAACGAACATGAACTCCACATTTTCTAGTTATGAAATGTAAGAAGGAAAGTATCAACCACTTCCAAGTGCAGCAGAACTGGACCAATGGGATTAACACTGGTCTAATAAGAAAATTGTAGAACAAGTTCCTTCAGCTTTTCACTCCCTGTTAATTAAATATTTTCTCTATTTATTTCAACATCTGCAGAACTATTATCCAGCTGAACAGCATTGAGATCACAGCCATTTGACTGACTGTTTATCTTCTACAGTCAAACACAGCTTTTGTTTTTACACTGCCTGAGATGAAGCATGATAATCCACGTTAAAGATGGATTTGTGACATTAACAGTCAGATTTGATAACTGTTTACAATTCCAGCTGGGCAATTAAACAGTGTTAATTTTTGGAACCCCACTTCACTCAATAATATAACAGGCACTTTCCTGATTAATAAGAAATTAGACTATCCATAAACTCTCTGCTGGATGCTAAAAGTCTTTCACTGTGTGACGATTAAGGCATGCATCTAGCTTCCTGGTTTCCAAACCTTCCATGCACTGTTACGCTCCTTTGTCGTCATTACGTCCGCAGAAAATGCATAATATCTTTTCATAGACATCTGCTCAGAGTCTGACTCAAAAAAAGGCTACATGAAAAGTGGTGGTAGTCAAACTCTGCTTCTGAAATATGAAAGATCTGAAAACCAATTTAACCACAATAAAGGGGAGAATGTATTTTGCTGATTTAAAAGCCATCCATAAGTACAAGACCAAGATATGAGATAGGACTCTACACCAATGTCTAGGCTGCAGCAGTGATTGCTGCACCCTCTCTCTCCTATTAACTGGTCTTGGTTTTAACTGGTTTTGGTCTTCATGACTTACATGGCTTGGGGAAGAGTGGCTGGAAAGCTGCCTGGCCGAAAAGGACCTGGGGGTGTTGGTTGACAGCCAGCTGAACATGAGCCAGCAGTGTGCCCAGGTGGCCAAGAAGGCCAACAGCATCCTGGCTTGTATCAGGAATAGGGTGGCCAGCAGGAGCAGGGAGGTGATTGTCCCCCTGTACTCAGTGCTGGTGAGGCCACACCTGGAATACTGTGTCCAGTTTTGGGCCCCTCAATACAAGAAGGACATTGAGATGCTGGAGCGTGTCCAGAGAAGGGCAGCGAAGCTGGTGAAGGGTCTGGAGCACAAGTCTTATGAGGAGCAGCTGAGGGAACTGGGATTGTTTAGTCTGGAGAAGAGGAGGCTGAGGGGAGACCTTATTACTCTCTACAATTACCTGAAAGGAGGTTGTAGTGAGGTGGGTGTTAGTCTCTTCTCCCAAGTAGTTAGTGATCAGACAAGAGGAAATGGGCTCAAGCTGCATCAGGGGAGATTTAGACTGGATATTAGGAAAAATTTCTTCACAGAAAGGGTTGTCAAGCATTGGAACAGGCTGTCCAGAGAGGTGGTGGAGTCACCATCCCTGGAAGCATTAAAAAAACCTGTAGACGTGGCACTCTGGGACATGGTTTAGTGGGCATGGTGGTGTTGGGTTGATGATTGAACTGATGATCTTAGAAGTCCTTTCCAATCTTAATGATTCCTAGTTTTACTTTCATTAAAATCCAGCCACCAAGCCAGGAAACATGAAAATGCTACTCTACCCTTAACTGGTTAGTGGTGGATGGTAATGTTAGGTTAATGGTTGGACTGGATGATCTTAAAGGTCTTTTCCAACCGAAATGATTCTATAATTCTATTCTATGATCTTGCTCCTTACATGACTTGCTCCTATATGCAGTCAGTGCCGAACATCTACAGAAAGAAGTCATTAGGAAGTGATGATATCCCAACATTTTGCATGCCCAGCCATGGCTGAACAGAGTTTTGCCCTGAGTTTAGCAGATGGGCTAAAATATAGACCTGATTTTTCATAAAACAGTTACTCAAGCCCACATGCTAGGAAGGTACATATTGCTTTAGTTCTTATTTTGAAAAACAGTCTTTGTTATTTAGCTCAGAGTCCCTTCCTTAGAGCAATGAAATCTAAACAGGTATTTCCCTTTTCTTACATCTCAAGAAGAGTGAGAGAAAAGATATGGAAAAATTCTAGGTATTTCAAAACTGTTAGGAAATTAACATTCAGAAGCAAACCGTACAGGTTCCCCAATTTAAAATGCTTTTTTAATTGTTGAATATCGTCTTTAAAAAACGTTGACTGTATCACTTCTTAAGCTCTCAAAAGAAGTGAATTAATAAATCGCCCCAAAAAAGAGGACAGCATAATATTCATTTCTCACAGTTACTAGTTTTCAGATTCCTTATGGCTTCATTAGGATCCTCCTAAATTAGTCAGCAAAAATTTTGCTACACAGGCATGGACCCACATCACAAGCAAAGATTCAAGCACTCCAATTATAAAGAGCTTAAGAGGAAATCCAGCTTTTGAAACAAGAATTCTGTGAATCCTTTTTCACATCCCAGGTACTTTGTTAATGAAAAAAGGTAAAGTATGACTTTTTTATTAGAATTGCTAGTGCTTTAAATGAAACTTGAAGTTTTTAGAAATCCTGGAATAAGTTTAAAACAAAAAAAACCAGCATCCACAAGATCATAGGAACCACAAGGTGGGTCAAGTGTTGCAAATCAGGTAATCAATCAGTAATAATCCATCTGTTGTATCTTGAGATTCCATCAAGTAGGCCAGTATTTTTTGTATCTATGCCAGTTTACAACTCCTGTGGATGGTCCTGTCCCTGTTCCTGTTGGAACCACTTATGTAAGAGACATAATCTTATTAACAAGATTTAAGTAAATCACAGGAGAAGGAAAATGTGAGATAAAATTTGTTGATACCTTATTAAAATAATAGGTATAATTTGACAGACAAAACCTGCATTTCACTACACTAAATCCTAAGGTTTTCACTGCTTTCGTATGGGAAAAAAAATCACTATTGGTTGACTGATGTTTTCCTAGTTATCTGCATTACAGGCTTCCAAGTTCTTCATATACCACTGTTGCTAGCAAATTAAAAAGGAAAGTACTATACATACTAAATTATATATATATATTAAATTACAGTAAAGACTGAGGCAAGTTGACTCACAGTAACTTTAGTGTAGCTTTTGTGAGTAAATTGGTAGGGAATAAACAATGACACGTGCTTTAGTACAAAATTGCAACCTTGGTTCTTATTCAAGATCCTCCTTTTTCAAGGGAAAAAAGGCCATTGAATATGGCCCACACAAGGTCTTGTACAGAGCGTGGACTTGAAGTTCACTGTGGTCACTCAGCTGGACAGAAGTGGAAGGTTGTTTGTCTATTTGTTTCATGACTGCAAAGGAAAAGCTTTTTTTTCCCCCATAGTAGTAGGGTCAAAGAATTTGCTTTCTCCACAGCTAACAACAAAAACAATAATGGAAGCTCTTCAAACTAATGTTCAAAAGAGGAAAAGAGAGCCAATAGATTATTAACTTCTCAGCAGGGAAGACATTATTACAGTCAAAAGAGTTCAAAATCCCTTTTCTTATGTGATTCATTAACAGACTTTCAGACCTCTTTGTCTTCAGAAGAGTGTATATATTTCTTCAGTGGTGTGTCTTTTGGGGAGTTGGGGCTAATAGTGCAAAGCCTGTTGTCCAATTATTTGTCTCAAATATGGCACTTTTGTAAATGTCAGTGCTAGATGAGTATTAAAGTCATCCATCTGTGCATGGTCTCTGAGCTTTGCTAAACAATAAAAGAAAATTATATCACTGCACTCTGGAAAAAAAGGATTTTTAAAATCTTTGATATTTCCTCACTACCCAGCACATTAAGCAAATATCTAGTGCAGATTCTACATATTACTGTGACTTCTACCACTAAGTTAGTGGCAAATCTGAAAATGGGGAAAAAATCCATCTCCTTTCTACCACAAAAGAAACTCACTTGGAAATTATACTGTAGTTCCCATTGTGGAGCATTATTTTGGTTTTTTGGATGTATTTTATTTTCAGATAAAAATACATTTTCAAGATCAAACTCTAAGCACTTCATAACACTATCTGAATTTGTTTATCATACACTAATAAGCCTATCATTGTCACTTAATAAAGGTATCCTATTATCATTAATAACTCTAAAATAGTCTTGAGTATTCTAAAAAAAGTTTACTAGCAAGAGCATTCATGGAATTCATTTTCTGAGACAACAAATACCTGCCCAATATTTGCAGCAAGTTCAGGCTTACAGCTATGAAGATGCTTACTAGAACTTTATTATAAGTTACACTGATCCAAAAGAAAAGAGATATGTGTTAAATGTCCTATAAATACAATCGCAGAATCATAGAATCAGAGAATGCCTTGGGTTGGGCATTTAGAGGGACCTTTAGAGGCCATCCAGCCCAACCCCCCTGCAGGGAGCAGGGACAGCTTGAACCAGATCAGGTTGCTCAGAGCCCCGTCCAACCTGACCTTGAATGTTTCTAGGGATGGGGCCTCCACTGCCTCTCTGGGCAACCTGTTCCAGTGCTTCACCACCCTCATTGTAAACAATTTCTTCCTTATAGCCAGTCTAAGTTTAAAACCATTACTCCTTGTCCTGTCACAACAGGCCTTGTTAAAAAGATTCTCCCCATCTTTCCTATAGGTCCCCTTTAAGTACTGGAATGTCGCAATAAGGTCTCCTCGCAGCCTTCTCTTCTCCAGGCTGAACAACCCCAACTCTCCAGCCTGGCCTCATAGGAGAGGTGTTCCAGCCCTCGGATCATTTCTGTGGCCCTCTTCTGGACCCGCTCCAACAGGTCCATGTCCTTGTGCTGAGGGCCCCAGAGCTGGACGCAGTGCTCCAGGTGAGGTCTCACCAGAGCAGAGTAGAGGGGCAGAATCACCTCCCTCGACCTGCTGGCCACGCTGCTTTTGATGCAGCCCAGGATACGGTTGGCTTTCTGGGCTGCGAGTGCACATTGTTGGCTCATGTCCAGTTTTTCACCTACCAGTACCCCCAAGTCCTTCTCCGCAGGGCTGCTCTCAATCCCTTCATCCCCCAACCTGTACTGATATCAGGGGTTGCCCCGACCTGGGTAGCAGGACCTTGTACTTTGCCTTGTTGAACCTCATGAGGTTCACACAGGCCCACCTCTCCAGCCTGTCCAGGTCTCTTTGGATGATATCTTGTCCTTCTGGCGTGTCAGCTGCACCATTCAGCTTGGTGTCATCTGCAAACTTGTCAAGGCTGCACTCAGTGCCACTGTCTATATCACTGATGAAGATATTAAACAGCACCGGTCCCAGTACAGACCCCTGAGGGACACCACTTGTCACTGGTCTCCATTTGGACATCAAGCCATTGACCACGACCCTCTGGATGCAACCATCCAACCAATTCCTTATCCACCAAAGAGTCTGCTCATCAAATTCCCAATTTAGAGAGAAGGATGTTGTGGGGTACTGTGTCAAAGGCTTTACAGAAGTCCAAGTAGATGACATCCATTGCTTTTCCCTTGTCCACTGATGCAGTCACTCCTTCATAGAAAGCCACTAGGTTGGTCAGGCAGAACTTGCCCTTGGTGAAGCCATGCTGGTTGTCTCGAATCACCTCCCTGTCCTCCATGTGCTTGAGCATATCTTCTAGGAGGATCTGTTCCATGATCTTCCCAGGCACAGAGGTGAGGCTGATAGGTCAGTAGCTCCCACGGTCTTCCTTTCTTCCCTTTTTAAAAATGGACACAACATTTCTCTTCTTCCAGTCACCAGGGACTTCACCTGACTGCCATAACTTTTCAAATATTATGGAGAGTGGCTTGGCAACTACATCAGCCAATTCCCTCAGGACTCTGGGATGCATCTCATCAGGTCCCATAGACTTGTGTGTGTTCAGATTCCTCAGGTGGTCACGAACCTGATCTTCCCTTACACTGGGAGGGACTTTACCCCCCGGTCCCCATCTTGTGGTCCATCAACTCAGGAGGGGTGAGGAGATATGGTGGAGACAATCCAGATATAAATTTCTAATATGAATACATATAACACACAGGAATGAAGACAGTATCATTAATATATTCAAATAAGTCACAATATGACTAAAATCACACAGAAATACTGATTACATTTGCACAAATCAATATAGACATTTGCTGTATTTGTGGGATGCTTAAAGATAGTGGATTGATTACCTCAAACACAAAAATAATGAAAGTGTATCCTCTAGACCTCATCCTTTAAACCATTAATGGCATAATTTCTTGCCTGACACTGTATAAACTGAATAAGAAGACATTTAAAATGTGTGGATGCTTTACCCAAAAGAAAGATAATTAAAGTAGCAAAGAAGTGGATTTTGAGTGAGTGTATGGCACAAATAAATCATTCTTCCTGCTACCCAGTATAGTATACAATGATAGCCCTTTCTGTAGTGCTCACGTGTTCTCTGTTTTTGATTCCTACAAATAGATAATTCCTCCTAGAAACCATGTCCAGTATATAATTTATTATATTCAAATTTAAAAAAAAAAAATTTATAAACTGAAATCGTAGACAAATGTCTTTATCAGTTCAAAACATATAATTCCATATTAAGAATATAACCAGACTTATTTTAAAAGTCTTAGTCTAAGTTTAATAACATTGCGGAACAAGAACTTTGCTGGTCACTCAAAATTTTTAAGAATGGTACCATATACAGTATTTTCTTAAAACTAAGTGACAGACTGATACTTGAGTGACCACAATAAGCCTGGTTTGGTCTTGTGATTGTGCACAAAGCTGAACATTGTTGTCTTATACCATCTCTCTAAATATTTTTAAACCTTTCAGGTTTGTAACACAGAAAAAGATCTGCAATACTTTGGAGAAACTTCCTTTCACTGAGAATTTTGAAATTTTTGAGCCACAGCTAAATCCAAAGGCTTAAACCTTCTCACAGGAAAATTTTGGAGGCACAGGTTAACTTCTGATCAATGGAACTATTTTCCTTCAATTTTCTTTTTATTTTGACTCCTTAATTTTCTATGTAATATATTTAAATTGACTCAAGCAATCATTTTGAAGTCAAAAATTGAAATGCTTTATTCCAAAAATTACTACTTTGGAGACATTAACATTCTCATAAATTTTCCACAAGCTTTTCCTGTAAGCAAATCTTCAATTGTCGTGGTTTAGCCCCAGCCAGCAACTAAGCACCACGCAGCCGCTCGCTCACTCCCCCTACCCCCATGGGATGGGGGAGAGAATTGGAGGAGTAAGAGTGAGAAACACTCCTGGGCTGAGATAAGAACAGTTTAATAATTGAAATAAAGTAAAATAGTAATGCTAATAGTAACAGTATAATAATGATAATAATAATAATGATACACAAAGCAAGTGATGCACAATGCAATTGCTCACCACCCACCGACCGATACCCAGACAGTTCCCGAGCAGCGATCGCTGCTCCCCGGCCACCCCCCCCTAGTTTATATACTGAGCATGACGTCATATGGTATGGAATAGCCCTTTGGTCAGTTGGGATCAACTATTCTGGCTGTGCCCCCTCCCAGTTTCTTGTGCGCCTGGCAGAGCATGGGAAGCTGAAAAAGTCCTTGACTAGCATAAGCAGTACTCAGCAACAACTAAAAACATCAGCATGTTATCAACATTCTTCTCCTACTAAATCCAAAACACAGCACTATGCCTGCTGCTAGGAAGAAAATTAACTCTATCCCAGCCGAAACCAGGACAGTATCCACCCCTTATTCTATACCATCTACGTCATGCACAGGCCCTCCCCTTTCCAATGTTCCAATTAATCACCACCGCTTTCCCTATCTTGATATACACACAGATATCATTCCCTTCGTCTATGGCCCATCCCTCTAAAATGTCCATTGAGTTCATTTAGCCCATGACTTTGGGTTCCATCTGTCATCACAGTCTCTCAGAGCAGGAGAGGTGGTATGCAGTGTTGGACTGTTGCATGCTGAAGTCAGTTCTCATTCCAACATGGTTTCATCAAAGTTCATTTTCATTAAGCTGGGCAATTCTTACTGCAATACCATTGATGCGGCATATAGCAATCATAATATATAGTATTATATACTTAATATTAACCTACTATATTATTATATTAACATGCAGTTAAGAGATAACATATAGTTAAGAGATAACATACAGTATTATAAAGCAATTAATATTATACAATTCAGTTCATTGGCTATTTTCACCCAAAATCAAATTCCCTTGAGGTACACATTGGGCTTCCCCATCCTTTCGCATCACCCACCAAGTGCACCCAGGTCCTTGAGCAAAAGCAATCCCACGAATGGGTTTGCCTTTGCCAGAGGGGGAAGTAACCCAGACTGTCTTCCCCAGCATATTTTTCATGTGCACTACAGGAACTTTATCTCCTTCTACAGTACGTAAAAGTTCTGATTGGGCAGGGCCAGCTCGATTGGCAGATCCCCTGGTGTTGACTAACCAGGTGGCTTTTGCTAAATGCGTATCCCAATGTTTAAACGTCCCACCACCCATTGCTCTCAGGGTAGTCTTTAACAATCCATTGTATCGCTCAATTTTCCCGGAGGCTGGTGCATGGTAAGGGATGTGATACACCCACTCAATGCCGTGCTCTTTGGCCCAGGTGTCTATGAGGTTGTTTCGGAAATGAGTCCCGTTGTCTGACTCAATTCTTTCTGGGGTGCCATGTCGCCACAGGACTTGCTTTTCAAGGCCCAGGATGGTGTTCCGGGCGGTGGCATGGGGCACGGGATATGTTTCCAGCCATCCAGTGGTTGCTTCCACCATGGTGAGCACATAGCGCTTGCCTTGGCGGGTCTGTGGGAGCGTGATGTAATCAATCTGCCAGGCCTCCCCATATTTATATTTCAGCCATCGTTCACTATACCCAAGGGGCTTGAACTGCTTGGCTTGCTTGATTGCAGCGCATGTTTCACACTCATGAATAACCTGTGCAATACTGTCCATAGTTAAGTCCACCCCTCGATCACGAGCCCATTTATACGTTGCATCCCTTCCTTGATGGCCTGAGGCGTCATGGGCCCACCGAGCTATAAATAATTCACCCTTATGTTGCCAGTCCAAATCCACCTGAGCCACTTCAATCTTAGCAGCCTGATCTACTTGCTGGTTGTTTTGATGTTCTTCAGTGGCCGACTCTTAGGTACATGAGCATCTACATGACGAACTTTTACAACCAGGTTCTCTACCCGGGCAGCAATATCTTGCCACAATGCGGCAGCCCAGATTGGTTTGCCTCTGCGCTGCCAGTTGCTCTGCTTCCATTGCTGCAGCCGCCCCCACAGGGCATTTGCCACCATCCATGAGTCAGTATAGAGATAAAGGACTGGCCACTTTTCTCTTTCAGCAATATCTAAAGCCAGCTGGATGGCTTTCACCTCTGCAAACTGACTCGACTCCCCTTCTCCTTCAGCAGTTTCTGCGACTTGTCGTATAGGACTCCATACAGCAGCTTTCCATCTCCGATGCTTTCCCACAAGACGACAGGACCCATCAGTGAACAGGGCATATTGCTTTTTATTTTCTGGCAATTTATTATACAGTGGGGCCTCTTCAGCACGTGTCACCTCCTCCTCTGGTGATATTCTAAGGTTTTTTCCTTCTGGCCAGTCCATGATCACTTCCAAGATTCCTGGGCGACTGGGGTTTCCTATTCGAGCCCGTTGTGTGATCAATGCAACCCACTTACTCCATGTAGCATCAGTTGCATGATGTGTAGAGGGGACCCTCCCTTTGAACATCCAGCCCAACACCGGCAGTCGGGGTGCCAGCAGGAGCTGTGCTTCAGTACCAACCACTTCTGAAGCAGCTCGAACCCCTTCATATGCTGCCAGTATCTCTTTCTCAGTTGGAGTATAGCGGGCTTCGGATCCTCTGTATCCCCGACTCCAAAACCCTAGGGGTCGACCTCGAGTCTCCCCTGGTGCTTTCTGCCAGAGGCTCCAGGTAGGGCCATTCTCCCCGGCTGCGGTGTAGAGCACATTTTTAATATCCTGCCCTGCCCGGACTGGCCCAAGGGCTACTGCATGAACTATCTCACGTTTAATTTGTTCAAAGGCTTGTTGTTGCTCAGGGCCCCATTTGAATTCGTTCTTCTTCCGGGTCACTTGATAGAGAGGGCTTATGATCTGGCTGTAATTTGGAATATGCATTCTCCAAAACCCCACAACGCCTAAGAAAGCTTGTGTTTCCTTTTTGCTAGTTGGTGGGGACATAGCTGTTATTTTGTTGATCACATCCATTGGGATCTGACGACGTCCATCTTGCCATTTTATTCCTAAAAACTGGATCTCCTGTGCAGGCCCCTTGACCTTACTCTGTTTTATGGCAAAACCAGCCTTCAGAAAGATTTGGACTATTTTCTTTCCCTTCTCAAAAACTTCTTCTGCTGTGTTGCCCCACACAATGATGTCATCAATGTACTGCAGATGTTCTGGAGCTTCACCCTGTTCCAGTGCTGTCTGGATCAGTCCATGGCAAATGGTGGGGCTGTGCTTCCACCCCTGGGGCAGTCGGTTCCAGGTGTACTGAACACCCCTCCAGGTAAAAGCAAACTGGGGCCTGCACTCTGCTGCCAAAGGGATGGAGAAAAATGCATTAGCAATATCAATTGTGGCATAACACTTAGCTGCCTTTGACTCCAGTTCATATTGAAGTTCTAGCATGTCTGGCACGGCAGCACTCAGCGGCGGTGTAACTTCGTTCAGGCCACGATAGTCCACTGTTAGTCTCCACTCCCCATTAGACTTTCGCACTGGCCATATGGGACTGTTAAAGGGTGAGCGAGTCTTGCTGATCACTCCCTGGCTCTCCAGTCGACGAATCAGGTTATGGATGGGAATCAGGGAGTCTCGGTTGGTGCGATATTGCCGCCTGTGCACAGTTGTGGTAGCAATCGGCACCTGTTGTTCCTCAACCTTCAGCAACCCTACAATCGAAGGGTCCTCTGAGAGACCGGGCAAGGTGGACAACTGTTTAATTTCCTCTGTCTCCAAAGCAGCTATACCAAAAGCCCACCGGTACCCTTTTGGGTCCTTGAAATACCCTCTCCTGAGGTAGTCTATGCCAAGGATGCACGGAGCATCTGGGCCAGTCACAATGGGGTGCTTTTGCCACTCATTCCCAGTTAGGCTCACTTCAGCTTCCAGTACAGTTAGCTGTTGGGATCCCCCTGTCACTCCAGAAATACAAATGGGTTCTGCCCCTCTATAGTTTGATGGCATTAGTGTGCACTGTGCACCAGTGTCCACTAGAGCCTTATACTCCTGTGGGTCTGATGTTCCAGGCCATCGAATCCACACAGTCCAGTAAACCCGGTTGTCCCTTTCCTCCACCTGGCTGGAGGCAGGGCCCCTCTAACACTGGTCACAGTATTCGTTGTTCACTTCCTGTAAATGTGAATCAAAAGTCCCCTGATCAAGGTCGGAAGTAAAATTAGCCCTCTTACTCTGTCTCGGGAACTGCTCACTGGAAACTGGAGCTGCAATCTTCCTGGGAGAACCGCCTTTTCTAATAGTTTTTCCTTGCAACTCACGCACCCGTGCCTCTAAGGTTGAGGTGGGTTTTCCATCCCACTTTCTCATGTCCTCTCCATAATCACGCAGGTAAAACCACAGGGTGCCCCGTGGTGTGTATCCTCTATATCCTCTCTCTTGAGCATAGGGACGTTGACTCCTAATGGCTGAGACACTGGTCCATGCAGGTGGGGAGTAGGACAGATCCTCTCTGAGTTGTTGGAACTCTTGGCACATTTTTTCAGACAGTTTTTCCACAGCCGAGACACAGGCCCGTAGGGAGGAAGAGAGCTTTTCTTCGTATTCCCGGAGTTGTCTAGCCACTTCATCCACCGTTGGTGCCTCGCGTCTTTCCAGGCTAGTATTGCCAACGAGTTGGAATACGATGCTGGTGCGCTCCATACCACCTTCCGCCACATGGATTGTGTGCACCTGACTTCATCTGGGTCTTTGGGTAACTGCTCATCATTCAGGTCACTGTAAATCACCTCCAGCACACCTAATTCCCTCAGGTACTGGATACCTTTCTCTACGGTGGTCCATTTGCTTGGGCGGTATAAAACATCCTCCTTGAAGGGATACCTTTCCTTCACGCTTGACAGAAGTCGCCTCCAGAGGCTGAGCGGTTTTGCCCCTTTTCCAATTGCTTTGTCAATGCCCCCTTCCCTGGAAAGGGATCCCAGCTGCTTGGCTTCCCTACCCTCTAAATCCAGGCTACTGGCCCCGTTATCCCAGCATCGGAGCAGCCAGGTGATGATGTGCTCGCCTGGATGACGACCGAAATCTTTTCGCATATCTCGCAGCTCACTCAGGGATAGGGATCGGGTGGTCACCATCTCATTTATGGGTTCTTCCTCCTCTGGTTCTCGTGATGGCCCTGGCTCATCTTCATCCCTTACTAAACGAACTGATTTCCTCGTGTATTTCTTCTTCTGTATAGGGGCAACTGATACCGGTGCAGGTTGGTTCTCTGGTTTAGCCGCAGTGCCTGCCACTGGGGTTGGAGTGGCTGCAGTACCTGTGGTGGGTGTTGGAGTAGCCACAGTGCCTGTGGTGGGTGTTGGAGTAGCTGCAGTGCTTGTGGCTGTGGTTGGAGTAGCCACAGTGCTCATGGCTGTGGTTGGAGTAGCCACAGTGCCTGTTGTTTTGTCATCAGATCCAGAGACCCTCTCTTTCCCTTGAGGGTACTGAATAGTGTTGAACAGGGCTCTATAAGCATGGGCCAGTCCCCAGCATGTTGCAATGAGTTGTGTCTCTTTGGAGTTGCCAGGGTGAGAACATACTTCTTCCAAATACTTTACTAGTTCTTCAGGATTCTGCACTTGTTCAGGGGTGAAGTTCCAAAACACTGGAGGTCCCCACTGCCCTAGGTACTTGCGCATACAATCCCACGCACCCTGCCACTCATAACTATCCAGCCTTGGGGTAGATCTCTGGATGGTATTTTTAAACTGCTTACTGACCTTTATCAAAACGGAAACAACATTCCCAAGAAGTATCAATAGAAGTATCTTAACTGCCCAGGGGTGTTCAAGATACAGGAAAGTTGTTGTAATGAAGGAGGAAACATCATAGAAGAAAGCAGCAAAGGTGCCATTCTGTATTTCCTCCACAACAAGCCTCTCAGAGAAAGAAGTATAATTGCTAACTCTCTCTATGAGGTAGTACCCGAAGTACAGTAGTGACTTCTGTATGAAACCCAAATACCAAAGAATGCTCAAGGTCAGGGCTTTGATAAGGAGCCTCCCAAGCAAAAGATCATGAATCACTGCAGAGCATAGCACACTACACAAACTGACAGCAAGCTTTAACGCGTGCTGCAAAAAAAAGAACATGGTGCAGATCAGAAGAACTAATATCGTGACCAGCAACTGTTAACAGACTCCTTAATACACTCTGATTAATCTGTTGTTATCTCAAGCCCCACGTTGGGCGCCAAAAAGGACTGTCATGGTTTAGCCCCAGCCAGCAACTAAGCACCACGCAGCCGCTCGCTCACTCCCCCTACCCCCATGGGATGGGGGAGAGAATTGGAGGAGTAAGAGTGAGAAACACTCCTGGGCTGAGATAAGAACAGTTTAATAATTGAAATAAAGTAAAATAGTAATGCTAATAGTAACAGTATAATAATGATAATAATAATAATGATACACAAAGCAAGTGATGCACAATGCAATTGCTCACCACCCACCGACCAATACCCAGACAGTTCCCGAGCAGCGATCGCTGCTCCCCGGCAAACCCCCCCCAGTTTATATACTGAGCATGACGTCATATGGTATGGAATAGCCCTTTGGTCAGTTGGGATCAACTATTCTGGCTGTGCCCCCTCCCAGTTTCTTGTGCGCCTGGCAGAGCATGGGAAGCTGAAAAAGTCCTTGACTAGCATAAGCAGTACTCAGCAACAACTAAAAACATCAGCATGTTATCAACATTCTTCTCCTACTAAATCCAAAACACAGCACTATGCCTGCTGCTAGGAAGAAAATTAACTCTATCCCAGCCGAAACCAGGACATCAATGAAATCAAGATTTCATTAAAAAAGTAACTTTTCAAGAGCTCCATTCAATGTCAGAAAACAGGTTGGTGAGATTTTTTTAATTTCTAACTGTAACCTATCACATATAAAACCTTTTGGTCTGCAGCCTAGCTTTAATTTAAAACATCTTGTAACAGGCCTTTTTTATGAGCCATAAAATTTAACAGCTGTCTAAATAACTATTCTCATAATAAAAGAATGCTTATCAGCATGCACATATCCACCATTATCTGACCTTCACCCAAAAGATCAATTTCATAGAAACATAAAATATTTTCCTCATTCACTTCTTGCTTAGAAAGCATAATACCTGCAGAGCAGCTGCAATGTAAGGGCACATTTAGATCCTTTTTTGTACCAAACTGGATTGCAGAGCCATATTCAGTACCCCCTACAATCATGCATTCTTGAATATAGCTAGGCTTATTCTTGGTTACGGTTATCCTTGCTCCTTGCCTTTCCCTAGATGCAAAGCATACCCTGCTTGAAGCCAAACCCATCAGCCAGCCCTGTCCCAAAGCTTAGTTTTTCACCCCAGGCTTCCCTGTTTTTTACCTTGTTCCCTGTTTTTTCCATCTTGTGTGATATATGTTTCCCATTTGAGATTAAAGTCATGGAAAGGGCAACAGTTGTTCCATTTATTCTCTGAGTCCAGAATTTCAACCCTTGTGTTTCAAAACAGCCATATATTGCCATCATTTTGTTCCGAAACATGGGGTGACTCTATTAAGTATCTGGCATCAGCTGCTGGCTGCACTGGGCATTTACGGATGGAAGAGTCAGAGGCAAAAAAGGTGGTTTCATGAGAGAGTCTTCTGCCTGTCTGCCCATCTCTTTTCCCTTACCATACGATGCGCGTTATGACTACATAGAAATCCAGAAGCAAAATGGACAATTACTTGACATCTGTTTTTCATTTCCCTTGAAAAAAAAAATTAAATGGTCTCAATTTTTAGAAATCTGCAGCAAAAATGAAGTGAGTCTTTATAAGGCATTTTCCTAAAACTGCTAATCAAACATTAAGCAAGTGTTTGGGAAATCACAAAAGTAGGAGACGACACTTTCTAAAAAAAAATAAAATTAAAATTCACCTTAGCAACAGCCTGCCGCAGCCCCTGCAATGCCACACACTGTATGCTCCCTCTTGGCAAACAGGCTGCAGGGTTTGCTACCAAAGCGGGCATTTACAGGAAGAAACAAAGTTAGAATTTCTCAAGCTCCATGCTGATTAATCCTTTCCCTTCTCTGTTATTCATCTCTGGCTCTTCTTCGGCACAGAGAGACAAGAGACTCTCGCATGACGTGTGGCACATGGAGCCACAGAGGGAGCAGGGAAAGGGAAGCCTCCCCTCCTGCTTTCCGCCATGGCCTGCATGGACTTCAGGGACCTCTTCCCATGTGTCGTGGTTTAACCCCAGCCAGCAGCTAAGCACCACGCAGCCGCTCACTCACTCCCCCTGCCCCGGTGGGATGGGGGAGAGAATTGGAAGAGTAAGAGTGAGAAACATTCCCAGGTTGAGATAAGAATGGTTTAATAATTGAAATTAAAAAAAGTAAAATAGTAGTAGTAATAATAACAATATAATAATAATAGTAATAATAACATACAAAGCAAGTGATGCACAATGCAATTGCTCACCACCCGCCGACCGATACCCAGACAGTTCCCAAGCAGTGACCGCTGCCCCCCAGCCATCTCCCCGCAGCTTATATACTGAGCATGACGTCATATGGTATGGAATAGCCCTTTGGGCAGTTGGGATCAACTGTTCTGGCTGTGCCCCCTCCCAGTTTCTTGTGCACCTGGCAGAGCATGGGAAGCTGAAAAGTCCTTGACTGGCATAAGCAGTACTTAGCAACGACTAAAAACATCAGCGTGTTATCAGCATTCTTCTCCTACTAAATCCAGAACACAGCACTATGCCAGCTACTAGGAAGAAAACTAACTCTATCCCAGCCGAAACCAGGATACCATGCAATTACAAGAGTACTGTAAAAAGAAGCCCTATTAAATAAGCCACCAGAAATGTCTCATAATTAGTCTCAAGCTATAGGTAGCACTATGTGGGAGGAGATTTCCTCAGACATGGGAGCTAAGAGGGCTCCTACTGGCATCTGTCTCAGAGGTATATGTGCTCACATTATGTGATAAGATTATGGCCTGTCCAGGCTGGACCCAGCTGCGTTGAATCTAGAGGGAAGAAGAGGAGAGCTATTGTATGGATGGCAGACTGCTAGGCTATGGCAGAGCAAATCTGCTTTCCACCAGGTACCTCCTCAATTATTTCCACACTTGGTTGTGTCAGCAATTTCTCTATACATGCTCCACAGAAACCATAATAAGCAGAGGTGACAGACACACGTCAGCACAGCCTTTCTCCCATCAGTGTGCTACCCTGCTGCAGAAGACTGAAGCAGACCTACTGCAACACGTTTTGATTAGGATGCAGCGGATTACTTTTGTAAAGTTCAGGGGACCTGACTCCATGGCATTCTTACATTGTGAAATTATAAATGAAAGTGCAATGGATTAGGAAGTACAGACATTATGCAAGTGAATGCACGTGAATATTATGTACATTAATATTACCCAAAAATGAAAGAGTAACCAAACATCTGTAAAACAGCTGTTATCAGTGGATATAGAGACTGTGTCTTCAGTTGTTTAGAGAAGCTTAAGGGAGGAGATAAAAATCTACTGACTAATAATCATAACAATAAACAATAATTTCTAACAATTCTCCAGGCAAACTGAAGAGTGTGTGGGCCTTCCCTAACAAAGGCTCTTAGAGGCTAGTAACAATGAAAATGCAAACTTGTGGACCCATTTCACATTTGCACTCAGGCTAAGTGTAAAGGAGCAAGTAAATTTACATGTACAAGGTATAAAATGAGGGTGAAATTAAAAGCAAGGGATTTAAATAGAAGCACAGAAAGTATGCCAGAGAAAGATGAAGAAGAATTATTGGGGCATTACATTTTATTCTCCTATTTTATTCATAGTCATGCAATAAAGGACAGCTTGAAAAATACAGAGTAAAATTAATCTTAATGTAAGTGTAAGGGAATTTTTATGGTTTATCAAAAAGAACGTCAAGGTGAAAAAGACCAAACTACCAACCTCCTGGCAGCTTTGAAACACCCCGTCCCACTTCTGATATCAATATCCATTATTAAAATCACTGCTCCCCAAATCCAGGGATTGAAACTATTGTGATATCCTTGTATTTGTTTGGTCTGCCAACTCTCTCTGCCTTAATTCATTTTTATGGGCTGACAAAGGATTGAAATGGGTAAGAAAGCTGTTTTCAGGGGGTTTTACACAGTGTCAAAACTGGCATGGATGGTGAGGGATGCTACAGGGTGACATATGGTCACAGCATGCCTGGGGGCTTGAAGATGTGGCTGATGCTTCCTCCCCCTGAACAGGTGAGAGATAAAAAGCTACAGAAGATTTTAAATCCAAAGGTTGTCAGGTAGAGATTGTACGTGTAGGTCCGTCAGCCCCTCCACTGCCAACATGAAGGTTTCCAAAATCACAACTCGGGCTCTGTGAGTCAGGACATCATAAAAACACTGCTCCACAAGCAGCATGTTCATGTAACCAACGCTCTTTGTTTCCTCCGGCTGGTCCCCTAAGTGCCACCGCAAAACTCCTCCCTCTACCCACATATGCTCCGTACTTCACGTCCACAGCAGTGCTCATGCTGGCTGGCCAGGGGTGACTGCCAGCTGGCTGATAATAACCAGAGTTCTAACAGCTGCCCTTATTTTTTTTTCCTTTTTGTTTTTTCTTTTGATGTCCCCCTCTGTTCTTTAAGTATTCACCAGCCTGCACAGAACTAGTGAAGGATTACATAGTGTACACATGGTTTGCAAAATTCCACAAAACAAATAAACGATCACTTCTGCTTCCTTTACTTAGGAAACCAAGCTAAGATTGGTAGAAGTGAAATTCATTTTATTTTCCTCTCATTGAGGATATTCTGACATTTACTTTTCAAGTTCTTCTCTTTGTCCTTAAGACAGCTAGAACAATACCCTTCTTTTTGTTATAGGTAAGCTGGAAGACTCACCTTTACATGTATGCCACAAGCCAGAGCTTTAGCAAACAACACTCAGAGATTGGTGTTACAATTGCACAGGTTGACAACACCGCTGTGTTGCAGCCCTATAGCTCACCTGCTAAAAAGTACTTGCACGGAGGAACGTTATTGTAGTGATGCCGGGGACTGTGAAGAGTATAAAACATAAGTGCATGATGCGTGGAATGAGTTAGGGGGAAACTGAATATGCACTTATGTAAGCAATTGTAAAAGCAAGTATAAGTATTTTATGCAAATAAATGCAAACTATGCAGCAGGGGCAGAATATGATAGAAATGGAGAGATGGAGTGGAAAGTTCTCAAACTAAAAACCTGAGAACCATGCAACAGAGCACAGAGCTGGCGACCTTCACCATGTGTGGCTCGGCCTGGAAATGCAGCCGGTGCTCTGCAGCAGCAGCTGCCCTTGCAAGTGATCAGCTACCTGCAGGTGAAAGAAGAGGAGCAAACTGCATTACGAACTGTCATGGTTTAACCAGCAACTAAGCACCACACAGCCACTTGCTCACTCCCCACGTGGTGGGATGGGGGAGAGAATCAGAAGGGTAAAAGTGAGAAAAGTCATGGGTTGAGATAAAAACAGTTTAATAAGTAAAGCAGAAGCCTCACATGCAAGCAAAGCAAAATAAGGAATTCATTCCCTACTTCCCATCGGCAGGCAGGTGTTCAGCCATCTCCAGGAAAGCAGGGCTACATCACGTGTAATGGTTATTTAGCAAGACAAATGGCATCACTCTGAACATCCCGCTCCTTCCTTCTTCTTCCCCCAGCTTTATATGCTGAGCATGACGTCATATGGTATGGGATATCCCTCTGGTCAGGTGGGGTCAGCTGTCCCAGCTGTGTCCCCTCCCAGCTTCTTGTGCACCCACAGCCTGCTCGCTGGTGGGGTGGGGTGAGAGGCAGAAAATGCCTTGACTCTGTGCAAGCACTGCTCAGCAGTAATGAAAACATCCCTGTGCTATCAACACTGTTCTCAGCACAAATCCAAACCATAGCCCCATACTAGCCACTATGAAGAAAATTAACGCTACCCCAGCTACAATCAGCACAAGAACCTTTGGTACTTCCACTTACTTTTGTCACCACTTATGTGACAGGTAACATTGGGAATGTGGGAAAGAGAGTGGGCTCACAAAACAAAAACTTGAGTATGGTCAACTGAAAGATAGGCGGTGGTACCTGAAAATATGACCCTGCACTTACCTCTTGGTAGATCACCTGTCTTCAAACAGCTACTGAGTGAATAATCTGTGCAGGGGTCATTCAAATAACTTTTACTTGCATCTTCTGAAACAATTTTATAGCCCCCCAGTCCTTGTACTCCAACTGACTAGTAATACAAGTTCTAGAAGAAAAAAACAATTAGTTGGCACTCCCAAAAACAAAAAGTGCCCAGCAGAGTTGGGGGCATCTGTACAACCTGAAACCACCTCTAAGTAATTTTAACAGAGACAAACTATGTTTCAAATCTGTCTTTCTGGCTATAATCTATTTAGTCTATAGGTTATTAGACCTACAGAAGATAATCTGTGGAACAAAAATGTTACAGTAAATGGGTAGAAACAGATGGATTTTCATACAGGCAGTGTGGCTGGATTCACACGGTACTTCACACCAACCCTTTTAATTCCTTGGCTCATAAATACTGGAATTATCAGTCTTGCTGGTAGATGTTAGCCAGCACTTGTGTTGCCTTGTGTGTCTGTCTGGTTTTTTAACATTTAACATTAAGAACTGAGTCAAACAAAGAAATCTGAACAAAGGTGAATGTTTTCAAATACACCTGGACAGAAACACTGCTGCTGCGATCTTGTCTTGTTGCAGTGTGTGGTAAACAGGCAGCTCTCTCTTTGTGCAAATCACTTCTCAGTTCTCTTCTTTCATTTCACATATTTGGATTATCTTTTGTTAAAGTGATTTCTAGCAGTTTATGCAGATCTTGAAAAGCTGCGATTTAAAAGCTACATGATGCCATTACTGTTAGCAGAGCCCCTCATCTCTGTATATCTTCAAATAATACTATAACTAAAGGTGCGACTTCATTCAAGATGTGCTTCATAAGAAGGATTAAAACACCGCTAGAAAAAAAAGATCACAGAACAGAGCAGCTCTAGAGAATTCCTTTTTTACTGAATCCATCCTACAAGTAGTTAAGATTTGTCTGGGTATTTTCTCCACTCCATTAAAAAAGTTCTGTTTTGTGCTAGATAATTATTACTAAAAAGATCCAGAGGCAATTCTACATAAAGGAGGGGATAAGATTAAGTGCATAGACATTTGTTTCCCATTTCCACGATGAAATTAACCACTCTCACAGTGCAAAATTCTGGGCCCCCACCAGGGTGCCTAAAATGATGGGGAGAAGGGGCTGTGCTGATCTCACTGGAGAGAGGAGGGAGCAGCCGCTCAGCATGGGGGCACATGATGTACCAGCTAGGGCTTGTGTGGGAGTTTAAACCTTCGTTTCCTTTCCAGTCAGCCTTGGGCCTGGAAGACAGCGCAGCAGCATCTTATTTCAGTTTTTAAAGCAAAAAAAAATCATGATTTCATCTCAAGTACGCCTAGAGAGATTTAGCAATGCTATGAAGAGCAAGTTTTGCATTTATGGGGCATCAGCACTACAGTCTGCAGCAACCGTCTTCTAAAGATGCATCTGCAAAAGAAGCTACATTGCGTGTGTGGACAAGAGACGAATTGTCCAGTGATGTCCAACTTTGGAGGGAACCTACAGGCTGGACTAGACCAGGACCCCAAATACAGCCTGGTCACAACAGACACTGATTTTAATCAGCTATACAAAGGGTATCACATGATGAGGACATTCAGACCAGGAAATGCCCACATTCACAGGTGAAGTTAGTACCAGCTGGCGTTAGTCTGACTGTTGAGCATGTGAATGAAGCAGTTCACCCACAAGGGAACACGGGGTAGGCACATGCCCACACCAATGAGCTAAAGTGGATGTGATGTGTTGAGGACAAGCAGAGAGCAAAGGAGAGCTCGCCATCAAAGTGACAAAATGCTGGATCAGTAGATCTCCCCGACCTTCCCCTTCTTGCATTGTATGGTCACCAGGGCAGCAGTGGTAGCTGCCCTACTTCTTTACTAAAGTGACCTGAGCAATGGATTGAGCGGAAGGAGGCAGATCCAGAGAGGCACTGCAGCTGCTTCCAGTAAGGCAGGTGGGAAGGCACATCCAACAGTGGAAAGTACCTCCAAGGTCTGTTTTTCTTTCTTGTGTGAATGATCAAAGGAATGAACAAGGGTTTGAAACAAACCAAAAAACAGATTTTTGTTATGCTTACGTGTTTGTTTCACAGTGCATTAAAACAGCTTGCATAAGGTAGGTTACTTCTTTCATTCTTTGGCAGAAAAAAGTGTGAACTAATGCATATTGGCAACAAGAGAGA